>NC_081345.1:40998047-41332109 GCF_029784015.1 Lycium ferocissimum | reverse complement strand
GATTAGAACGTCAATATTAATAAGAGCATTGGACGAAAATATTAAAGCAAGTGACAAACTAATAAAAAGTTACATTGACAATTTAATAGTATTAAGTAGTGAAAAAGTAATAAAGAAAAATGGGCAACAATTAAAAATTATTGGATGGCTTTTTGATATAATTATTTCCTTTAAACAAAATAAAAATTAAACACTTTGTTAGAATATTATGATCTATTATACTTTAAAATTAGAACGCCTCAAAAGAAGAAATCAGTTGTCAAATCTCAAATAGATTAAAGAAATTCCAGCATTATGTATAACTTAGTGTAGGTATTAAGTAGGCTCTGATGGTAATAATTTATCCACACTTGGTGTTTACACTAAATCATATGAATCTACTTTGGTTAAGTTATAAATTAAAGAGGAAATGAGTAATTAATTAATATTTGGTGATAAGAAACATATATAGACATATGTCAAGTAGTTATTACCAGTGCGGGTAAATTTTTACTATTTGCTTATTATAATATTTACATAATTAATTTTTTTAATATCAACCGCGCATTGCGTGGGTCCGTATACTAGTTAAATAAAATAAGAATAAATATGAAAAAAGTAAACAAGTCAAAATTGACAGAAGCAAAAGTTAATAGGGTCGGAAGGAAATATATAGAAGAATTGGGGTACCAAAATTGACTTATCCATTCAGATAAACCCCCAACAACTCATCCCCAACATAACTAGAGAACCAAGAATTGAAAGCAAACCTTAGGAGGATATGGCTTCTACAACATGGAGTATGTCTTGTCTGAAATCTGCACTCCCTTCAATTCAACCAATTTCAAACTCTTCACTTCGATTCTCCTGCGGGCCTTCCCCATCTCGTCTCAGGATTTGCAAGCCCAAGCCCAAGCCCAGTTCAAGAATTCTTCAGTCCTTTGTTGGTCTTGCTCCATTGCATCCACTCTTGTCCCTTTCATCTCATGGTAAACTTTCTGATTACAATTTTGTGCAAAAATTTGTATTTCAAGATTGTAACTTTTACTCCAATGGGTGCCACTTAATTTAAATAATTCCTTTTTAGTTTCAACTATGCATAGAGTTCAAGTTAAGGCATTGGATGACTTATGCTGCTACATGTATTAAAGGGGTTCAGTCGAAAAGACAATTTCTTTTTATATAAATAAATTGTCGAATTCCTTTAACATAAGGAAGTTTCTAGTTTACAGCCAAATGTGGCTCAAAATTTGCTTTAGGTTGCAACTTCCAATCTAAGATATTGCATTCTTGCAATTTTTGTATCCCTATTAGAATTGCTGGTTTTGGGGTCTTATGCTTGTGTTTCTGAGACTGAGTGGGCATTGTCATCCATTCAAAATTAATGTGTTGTCTGTTAGTTTGTTCGCCATGGCATGTGAATAAACAAAAGTTTGCATCTTTTTAGTGTAAGAAAACCCAACCTATCTTTTTGTGTGGAGTTGGAAGGCACTCCCTTCGTGCCTTCAAGCTATGGAATGGTACCAATTTGCATACAGGAGGGTCTTTTTTCTCATTCTTTTTTCCATTATAGTTGTGCGACGATAATAGAAATGAGCTTAAATGTAGAAGTGGGGATTCAAATAGCCGGCCCCATCTTGTTTTGGACTGAGGCATAGTTGTTTTTTTCACTGTAGTTGTGGACTGTTGAGGTTGGCGAGGTGTGAAGACGCTAGTGATAGCGGCTGCTCTTGCGATATGGTAATCAAAGTACTTCTAGGAAAGGGGAAGTTTTAGGTGCTTAGCCGGAGAAGTCACAGTTTTTCTCTTGCGTTGTCAAGAATAAAATAATTCGAATGTGGAAAATATGTATACCATCTGTGAACTAGGTAGTGTAACGTGGTTACAAAAGTTTTATGGATTTTGTGTTAGGTAGGAATGATAAGACTTTGGTTAAGGTGGTACTGTACTAGAGAACGGTTGTTTCCATCTTCACACCTAGTTCTATTGTCTACTCCTAGTCAAGTTTTAATGTGTAGGTGCTTTTCAGTTGGTCTAAACCCTGCCCAATGTTGTCAAGAAGTCCGTGAACATCTTTCCCCCATACATCATGGAGCTTATTATGCTCTCCTTTTAATGTTTGCTTAAATATATATTGCCGTTTTAGGATTTTTGATCAAACTTACATAGATTCTGATGTATGGATGTTGTATCACTCCAAACACGCTACTATTTATCTGCAAATATTGGATCTTGCGATAATTGTAAAGTTAACAGAAGTGGGAGGCTTGAACGAACTGATTAAACAATGATGTTGAGACATCATGTCGAAGATGTTGATGTCTGAGATTTGAAAATGTCTCAGGAATGTGAATGCATAGGGAAATATCTTGTTTACTCTTGAACTTTGAAGGTTACTTATTTAGTTAATTCTACTCTAGCCTTTATAAAAAGAAGTTTAGTTTACTGATGCTGCTTTTGCACGTTAAGTTGTGTTACTCTACCATTATTATACCTTTAATTTATATTGCAGATTCAACAAGTTTTGAGCACTCATTCTCCGTGATTGATAATGGCGGCCGGGTTTTTGCCATGAGACATGGAAGGAAGGTGCCCAAACTGAACAGACCTCCTGACCAGCGTCGGGCACTTCTGAGAGGTCTCACAACACAGCTCCTCAAGCATGGGCGTATAAAGACCACCAAAGCGAGGGCCAGGGCAGTGAGAAAATACGTTGACAAAATGATTACAATGGCAAAGGATGGCTCTCTTCATAAGAGAAGGCAAGCTCTCGGGTTCATCTATGAGAAGCAGATAGTGCACGCATTGTTTGCTGAAGTCCCGGAAAGATATGGAGAGAGGAATGGAGGATACACGAGGATAATAAGAACTCTACCAAGGCGAGGGGACAATGCACCGATGGCGTACATCGAGCTTGTCTAGGACTTAATATTCATTTTCAATGTTATTTTTTGTTGGTTCTGAATTCTGATGTGAACTAAGAGATTTTGTTAGTTACACCAATTATTCCATCCCAATTTCCTGTATGCCATTCAATTTTAATTTGCATCTCTACTCTGTTTATTTGGTTTGTCTCCTTTGATCTGTTTCAAGTTTTTATATATGTTAGAGGAAGGTAGCAGGTACCCTCGATTAAATGTAAAAAAAAATCACAAGGTACCTTATTCGGACAACAATATTTAATCTGTACCCAATATTTTATACTTTTGCCAAGTCAGCCACTTCGGAACAACTTCAGACATGCGGTGTTTGAAGTTTCATATGGTTGAAGTTTAGACATTTCTGCCTGTTGTTCAGGCTAAAATGCCTAACTTTAGCCGTATGTTGCATGGATTCATGCAAAAGTGCAAAAAATGACCGAATCAACCATATACTTCAGCTCTATGTGCTAGAAGTTCAGGCAAAAATGTATGACCGTTTGTTTGAAGTTGTTCCGAAGTTGATCGAGTTGTAAATTATTATGTAGCACAAAAAGGGCAGTTCGGTGCACTAAACTCTCGCTATGCGCGGGATCCGAGGAAGTGGCAGACTACAAGAGTCTATTATATGCAGCCTTACCCTGCATTTCTGCAAGAGGTTGTTTCCACGGCTCTAACCCATGACCTTAAATGTAGTGCAAGTATAGCTTAAATGATGATCCCAAGATCGGGTACTTCGACCTAATAAAATAGGGGAAGTGGGACAAAGACAAACTAACCCTGCACTAAGGTGATTCAAGAAAAGAAGTAAAAAGTACCTAAACAATAAAAGAAAAAAATAAGCAAATCAAAAATGACGGAAGCAAAAGTTAGAGGGGCGGAGGAAACATATAGAGCAGAATGGGGGTACCAAAATTCACTTATCCATTCAGATAAACCCACCACAACTCATACTCCCTCAACATGAGAACATAACCAGAGACCAACAAAGCAACCATAGGAACAGATATGGCTTCTGCAAGCACTTCAGCTTCTACAACATGGAGCATGTCTTGTCTGAAATCTGCACTCCCTTCAATTTCGAACTCTTCACTTAGATTCTCTTCTGGTACTTCCCCTTCTCGTCTCAAGATTTGCAAACCAAAGTCCAGTTCAAGAATCCTTCAGTCCTTCGTGGGTCTTGCTCCCCTTCATCCTCTCTTGTCCCTTTCTTCCCATGGTATGTTTCTGATCACACCCCAATGTAATGAAAATTTAGTATTTGGTTTGGTACAAATATTAGGTGCTACTGTGTGCATAAGTTGTTTTTTAGGTGCATACGCTGCCATTGATGTTGCATTGTCTGTATGTGCTCCCTAACAAAACTGCACTCCCCTGTTGTATTCCAGCTATAGAGGGGTGGATGTACAGTTGACTAGTCGAGTTCATCTGACTAGCATAAATTTATGTGTAAAAATTCACTAAAATTGCAACAAATGGTTGGTTTGAATCCATCTTGTTAAAAGTACAATAGGTTCCATGCTAAGAACCTTATAAGTTGAACACATAGAGTTTAAATCTTGTATCCGCCTCTTTGCTATTGACTGGTAATCTGCAATGACGGGGGTTTTACTTTTCTATTCTTTTAAGTTTTACCATTGTAGTTGTGGGATATTTTTCTTAAGCCCCTTGTTAATTGCCGTGTATAAGGGTGGCCGAGTTGTGGAAATCCTATGTATAGCGGTTGCTATCACTGTGTAGTAGAGAATTCTTTAATTAGCTCCTATCCATAGTTCAGCTGGTATTGCATTTCTACTGCTAGAGTTAAGTAAGGTGCTGGAAAAGGAGATGTTTTGGATATTCTTACTGGTGAATCACAACCATTTCCTTCAATTGTCAAGAATAATATAATCCAAATATAGAATCCACCATGTATGACATATATGAACTAGGTAGTGATCCATTGACACAAATGTTTTATGGATTTTCGGTTGGGTAGGATCATGAAACTTGGCTTAATGATGAACTGAATTAGACTAATGGTGTCTCCTCTTCACAACAGTCTCTTGTATCGGTAATTTTAGGTCTAGTATGAAAATGTTCTACCTTTCTATGCCGTATATAGTTTTCTAGATCGTGCCCAATGATGCATAGAGTTTTGAGCACTCATTATCTTTGATCACAGTGATCAAATTTGCATGTGAAATTATGCTGCTTTACCATAAGTACACCTTTAATTTATATTGCAGATTCAACAAGTTTTGAGCACTCATTTACCGTGATCGATAATGGTGGCCGAGTTTTTGCCATGAGACATGGAAGAAAGGTGCCCAAACTGAATAGACCTCCTGACCAGCGACGGGCACTTCTGAGAGGTCTGACAACTCAGCTCCTCAAGCATGGGCGTATAAAGACCACTAAAGCGAGGGCCAGGGCAGTTAGAAAATACGTTGACAAAATGATCACGATGGCAAAGGATGGATCACTTCACAAGAGAAGGCAAGCTCTTGGATTCATCTATGAGAAGCAGATAGTGCACGCATTGTTTGCTGAAGTCCCAGAAAGATATGGGGAGAGGAACGGAGGATACACTAGGATAATAAGAACTCTACCAAGGCGAGGGGACAATGCACCAATGGCGTACATCGAGCTTGTCTAGGACTGAATAATTCATTTTGCAGGTTCTTTTTTTGTTGGTTCTGAATTCTGATGTGATCTAAGAGATTTTGTAAGTTCCAACAGTTATTCCATCCCAATTTCCTGTATGCCATTCAATTTTAATTTGCAATACTACTCTGTTCATGTGGTTGCCTTTGATCTGTTTCAAGCATTTAGTTGTTGACACTGCATATTATATCAAATCTAGTTGTTTTCATAGAAATTTCCGCAAATTGAACATGATAATTTCAGTGTATAGAAGTGAAACTCAGCCAACAAATGCATGAAAGAGAAGAATAGGAGGGGCTTGGATGGGGGAAAATTAGCCGATATTGCTAGATGAAACTGAGTGTTATAACATTTAGTATTGCTTATGAGACAAAAATAAGTTGAAGGCTGCATCTATTCTTGAAGTGATCAAGCAATATCTGGCTGAGAGAAGATTTGCATCAGTCCTGCTTACTGTCTTTTAAGAAAGGAAGTGGTAGTTTCTGAAGAACCTTCTCATCCACTTGACTATACTGTTTCCTGAGTTCTTTTATAGCCATTTCTCCGTAGGCATCTACTTGATCTTCATGCTTCTCATAGAAATAGGGTACAGTCAACATCATGGCAAATACTGTCCAAAAAATGAAAAATTGGTTATTTTGGTAAATCACCATTGACCAAACCACTGAATTTCCACATACCAGTGAGGAACTTTAGGCTTGTGCAGCCAACAGAAACAAAATGGAAGTGTAGAGAGAACTTACTGAGGTATACAAGGGTCAGTAAAGTGAACCATCTGCCAACAGTGGAAACAATCCACAAACCAAAAATTGCCTGCAAATGAACATATAATCATATGAACTTGTTGAAGTTGAAATGGACTCTAATAGTAATAACAAAGTTCTGGGTGTGAGAAGGTGGTACATAAAGAAACTTCTTCAAATCATTTCCAGATGCTACTTCCCGGAAGATACCAAATGCACAGGTGAATTGATCCCTCAGTAAGAGAGCCAATTGCATCCACAACTCTTCTGGCAATTCAATCTTTGGTAACTCTATAAAACTCCTGCCAGGAATAAAAGATTATCAATATCCCCTTAAAATAAGTACCTTGGCGGGAACACTCAAGCGAGAAGCATACAGCAAAAACATGTAATGCAGATCAGGGGTGGAGCCAGCTGGTTGAAACAGGGTTCAACTGAATCCCTTTTGTCGGAAAAATATACTATGCAAATAGGGTAAAAATAAATATTTTGATATATAAAGGAAGTGAACTCACTTGTTGACAAATAAGGAGAGGTTGGACCAAAAGAACAAGAAGGCCAAGGAGACTATGAGAGAATGGCAAATCAAAGTGAGCAAATGATAACCAATACATTCAAAGAGAAACCATATGGCAGTGGCACCAGCAAGCATTCCTCCTGAAATCTGCTTGTTCCTCCATAGTAAAATATCAGCAACTGATCCATTCATTTTCAGCACAAGTTATTAGTTACCTCAAGAATGATCAATAGTAAAGAGTTTTTAACGCCAAATGGTCCCTTGAGATTGGTGACAAGTGTATTTTTGTCCTTGTAATAGTACTCGGGGCACATATGACCCTTTAAGTTTGCAAAATTGAGCACTTTTAGTCCAGCTGACGAAACTTCCAAATGAATCATTTTAAATATCGGAAATGTCTTACGCGTCTTCCGTGTGCCCAATTTTGTTTTCCTCCCCATGGCGGCTTAGTTTTGTTATACACCTATTCTTTTCTTTTTAATATACGAGTGACACTTATTTGAACTTTTCTGTTTTTCCTATGATCAGTGCTAATTGGAAAAGAAGAAGGATGGATTGGGAAAAAAGAAAGATGTTGCTGTTACTGCCTATTAATTTGTTGTCTTGGAACCTTCTCTTGAGCCGAGGGTCTATCGAAACTAGCCTCCGGGAAGGTAGGGGTAAGGTCTGCGTACGCTCTACCCTCCCCAGGCCCCACCTTGTGGGATTCACTTCCAAAAAAAAAAAAGGGTAATTTGCGAAGGTTGAAAGTTGCAATTCGCATGTAAAAAAACACATTGTTTCTGTTAGTTATAGTACTAGCTTGTCTGGATGTTTGTCAATTGGACAATTGGGGAAGAATATCTCTATCAGGATCGTCTCTAGACACGTAAAAGAACACATTATTTCTGTTAGTTATAGTACTAGCTAGTCTAGATGTTCGTCAGTTGGACAAAAAGTGCTCATTTTTTTCGCGAACTTAAGAGATGATATACGTTCAAAATATAATGATAAGGACAAAAATGTACCTACCTCTTCAAACTTTAAGAGACCATTTATATTAAAAACTGGATAATGCACATGAAGAAGTTGAGAAAACATACATTTGCCACCACCTAAAGCAGTGTGGAGGGGTTTGTTACGGTCAAAGAGGCGAATCTTCTTATTATGGACAGGGTGTTTTAAATCATTATCTGTTGATGATGAAGAAGAAGAATCATTGTGATTATTAAGGGCCTTCTGCTTATTCTCCACAGAAGTTTCACTAACAATTTCCTCCACTGGATTGGACATTATGATCAACTCCCCTGCAAAGCTCAAACTCAAAAAAAGGAACCAATAACAAGAAAAGGAAAAAGTTCACTGGACATGCATGAAAAGATACATGCACACTGCCAAATCACCTAAAAGATACTCCCTCCATTTCAATTTATGTTAACGTTTTCGGAGTACGAGGGTCAAACTTTTTAACTTTGACATAGATTTTTCAAGTTTGTAAAAATAAAATTTATATATTTAGAAACTATATAAAAAATACTATAAGTCATGATAATTTATAATTCAAATCATTTAGAAAAAATGTAAAGAAAACGTGATCAAAGAACTACCTCGAAACCTCCCTAAATAGTAATAGGTTCACATAAATTGAAACAGAGGGAATATAAACGTTTCATAAAAAGTGAAATTAAGAACTTGGAAAATATATAAAGCCGGTAACTCCATGATACAGCAGGTAAAATACGCTGATAATGTAAAGAAAAAAATTATACCAGGTAAAAAAGGATCATTCTTACTGTGTACGAGGATCTAAGTAAGAATTGGGTCCGTGAGTCTTGCTCGATTTTTCTCCTTAATTTTAATATCTTTCTTGTTTGTTGTGTTGAAGAGTGAGGATTAATGGAGAGATATTTTCCTTCCAGCTTTAATTTGTTATTGTTCTTTCTCTATCTACTCACAGAGCTATTCAACTCTTCTTGTTTCTAGACTGTTACTGAATCATTCAAAGAGTCCAACGAACTAAGAGCCAAAGGGCTAGCTCAAAATCGCACGATAACCATATGTTACCCATATTTTTCGCATAATTCAATGGGGAACTCCCTCTATTTCCTAGTAAATTCAAGTATTTATATTATATTGAAAAAAATAAGTTCAAGTTATATACACTATTAGTGTAGATAATTTTTTACGCTGTCATATTTACAGGTAATATACTTACATGATTACAAATCGATATGTAGATATCTTTGAGTGACTTGACAATATAATTATGTGAAAAATTATATTTACTGACGGTAAGATTAATCAAAATTAACTTACTCGCACCTGATGTTCATATTGGATTATATTTCAACTTTCGATAAAATGATGTTAAAGTGTATATTAATTAATCATATGTATGATTAAGTGATAAAAGTTAATATGCAAATCATATCATGTACTTGTTGATTTAGTTAGTACTTATTGATTTAATTAGTGTAAAAAACACCACGTCTAGTTTAAGTCTTTTCCACCTAAGACCCCTTCGAACACTTCGATAAAAAAAGTTATTGAAAGTCCTTTATGAAAAGAATTTGTTCGAAAGGTAGAGATCAATTTAAACATATAGTTTTTCTTTTTCTGAAAACATGTGAGTTTTGCGTCCGTGGAAGATGGATTTTTTTGTTCAAAAAAGTGGCTCAAGGTACTTAATTCTCCATATTTTTTAAAACTAACTAAAAGCTTGAAATGGAGAGGAGGAAGAGAAAAAGTTCGTAATCAGACATGAAAATATTTGTTTGAAGGTATGTATGCCATTTCAAGAAAGTTAATCCAGGATGGCATTATAATAATCGTCTTTGTTCCTGAGTGTTACTGCGGAAAAATTAATGTAACTTGCATCTATTTATTGTGAACACATAAGAATATGTGAACTTATACATAAGACTAAAACTCAATATTCTTTTTCTTTTGCATCAAAAGTTACAGATATAGTTTACATTGCCCCCATTACATATTTTTTTTTTTTGGAAAAGTAGCATCCAAGATCAAATCAATTTGATCACAACTTCCTCAGTGATAGATACACACCATGTCCAGGCTCAATGACCAAATTGAGAGCTGGAGAATGAACATACTTTGGTGAAATAGTGAAAGAAAATTTGGTCAAAATTAAAGAAATGAGTATTTTAAGTTCCACCATAGCCAAATTTTGTCCCAAACACACCCTTGGTCCAACCCCAAAAGGCATGTACACATGTGGAAACTTACATGCACCTCTAATTCCATTTGCAAATCTTTCTGGATTAAATTTGTAAGAATCTGTTCCCCATATTTTTGGATCAGTGTGTAATGTAGTAACCAATGTCCAAATATTGACACCCTTAGGAACATTAATTTCTCCGAATTTCATTTCTTTTAAGGCTTCTCTTGATACCACTGCTACTGGTGGATAAAGACGCAATGATTCGTTAATCGCCATTGTTAACTGCAAAATCAAGATTTCATAGTACTAATTAACATGCGTTAATTAACAATATTGAGAGTACTTATTTTAACATTTGGAAAATTAAGAAAGTCAAGGTTTTGGAGTACGGGGTTAATTTCATGGATAGTCAGTGAATTGAGTGTCTATTACAGCAGAGTTATAAAATTAAATACTAGTATTATATTGTAACAATTTTAAAAAAAAAAATCATCACTCCTATATCCACATAAAATGAAAATAGCCAAAAATTTGTCAATTTGGTGAAGAAAATTACAACTAAGTCGCCACATAAGATAGATTACTTGTCAAATAAGCACTCTAACATCATTAATTACTTAATCATATTTAATTGATATGTGTCTTGATATGTGCTTATAGGTAGAGGGGGTCGAGAAATTAAGTTTGATAGGTTAAGGTTTTTCTCACTAAATTGATTGTACTTTTAAAATTAATTCTAAATTCAAAATAAGTACTTATTTATTAAAATTTACTAATTTTTATATATTTTATGCCAAAATTCTAGATTCAATTGAACTCATAACCAATATCATCAGCCATTGCTTATAAAGTACTTTAATTTTATAATTATTTTTTGCAATAAACCTTTAATCCGACGATCATACTTGAAATTAACTCTTAAGTACCTGTTAATACGTGAAATTAACACTTAAGTACCTGTTTCATCTGTCGAATCATGTCAGCATCAGGAACTTGGCCCTTACAAATTTGTAGCACCTCATCACGAACACGCTGTTGCCAATTTGGATTTGCAGCCAAAAGCATGAGGCACCACGTGGCAGCAACAGCAGTGGTCTCATAACCAGCCAAGTAAATATTTTTGCAGTTATCAACTATGAAACTATCAATTGCATTTTGACTCAGTTTACTCTTTATTGTGGCTCCTTCAAGAACCATTTGCAGTAAATCTTTTTCACTTCTAGGTTCTGTTCTTTCCTTCACTATACTCAAGATCAATGTGTTGATCTCCTTCTCTAATGCCCATGTCTCCCTGTTGTTCTTGCTAGGAATGTATCTGTTACATCCAAGAAAGGAGCTTGAGTGAAAGCTATATAAGAGTGACAAAAAATAAATCCATTTTTTAATTACCAGTTAAATTAGTTCAAATTAAACGGGTTAGATTATGATTCGTTCATTGATTTGACTCAACAGGTCAAATAGTGTAACGTTAGCTTTCACATTGGATTATTTTGGCAGGGTTGGGCTATGGAGTACTCAGAATTTTACCCATCTTGGCTCAAGCAAATTTTGAATTGATTGGATCATGACCCATTTTATGAGACGTCTATGACGGAAGGTAGGCCGATGAGGGCCACCCAAAGAGAAAGACTGACAGGCTTCTAGCCGGTCAAGCTTCATAAGAAAGGATACATATGACACCTTAGGCAAATCCTATAGAAATGGTGAAAAAAAGTGAATGAGTTAGCATATGCTCGCACGGCAAACATGTCTTTTGGCTTAACGATGGTGCAGTCTTAGGAATAAATTTGTGAGACCTATTGGGCCAAAACGGACAATACGTGTCACGGGCTTGGGCTGTGACATTTCATTCGCCCAAATTTGAACCAACCGTCCATTTGCAATCTTTAATGCTATAAAAACTACTCACTAGCCAAATTTTAAACATCTATCACTACATACGTAAATTTGGACTGAACAACTTAAATAGGGTGTGATATGATCATTGAAGATTCTTAGGGCTGACTCAAACTAGAGGCACAATTTTATGTATCAATAGAGAGGAAAAATGTACCTCATGCCAGGAATTCCAGTAGACAGGACCCTTTTGGAAGAAGCCTCTTGGAGAGCTCTGAGCTTAAAGAAGATTTCTTTTCCTTTGGAAAAATTGCTACCAAAACATGCTTTAGAAATTACATCTCCAGAGAAGCTTCTCATGTCTGGATCAATTTTTATTTCAGCAATCCCACCTTGAACTTCAATTTGATTATTCCATGAACTCAACAATGTTAATACAGAATCCTGTACTAAATTTATCATACCCTGCACACCCCCCCAAAAGGCACAAAAATCAATAACTTTGTCAACAAATATAGAATCGTCAAATCATCTGCTACAACAGGTTAAATTACGGTTATACTGTAAAATCATTTTACACTATAGGTGCACAAAATTTAAATAGTTAAACAATACATAGAGTTGGAGACAGGGGAGGAGCTACATTTCCGCTTAGTACATTTGGACCAAATAATGTATTTGTGCTCAACAGTCACTTGATATGTATAAATAACTTATTTAGAATCCAATAAGGTGCCTTTTAAAGAGTGCAAAACCCATAAACTCAAAATTTGAGCTCCGTGTGGAGAACTTTTTGGAGCTCAGCTCTTTACCTTAACTTTTTCCATATATAACTCAGGAGCAAGAATCTTTCTTTGATGTGCCCAAAAAGGTCCATTTGAAGTTAAGATCCCATTGCCTAGCAAAGAACCCCTCTCTTTTGCTTGATATGTTGGCTTACCCAAATCCAAGGATGTGCAAGTAGTGATCTCTCTCACCATTTCTGGTTGTGTCACATGCACAATTTGTGTGTTGCCAAGAGAAAACATAAATACATCACCTGTTCATTGCTCACCCACAAAAAAAAAAAAAGAATGATAAACAAAAACCAAAGTCCTGATTACAGAACAATTTTTGAAATAGCAGAGAACCAAGAAGGTTGTTGCGTTTTTTTTTTTTTTTTTTTTTTTTTTTTTTTTTTTTGAGAATATAAGGTTGATTATATTATTAATTAAATAAAAGTGCATTCTCTCTAACAGCTTAAACTTTTATATAAAATTGTCAGTACTTATTAGAATTCTTATAGCATAGTGTCACCTTTACATGTCGTCGCAGGTAACCTGGCTATTTTCACGATTACAAATTTCACATTTCAACGAGGTTTTATCTGTAAATGCCTTTTGGATGTATATAACTTAAATTCATTTTAACATAGTATCAACCTGAACAGAAGTGTTAAGTCTCCCAGTACCTATTAGTATAAAAAAGGATTGTTACGTGCTTAGCTCATGAAAAAAGAATCAGATCGCACGTGAAAGAGCTTGTTGTAGACATCATTAACTGAATAAATCATGCTTGCTTTGACAAATTAAACTTTTAAATGAAGTGATCACATAATTTAACAATATTAGAGCAAACAGAGATACTGAATTTAATTAAGTCCCAACACCATCTATTATCAAAAAGAAACTTTACATGATCGACTTATGAATAAGAATTAAGCCCGCAAGTGAGAGTTTGTAGAAGACATAATTTTAATATAATAACAGAATTTTAACATACCATATTGTCTCTGCCATTGATCAAAGAACGGAAGGAGAGTTGTTCCACAGTTATGGGAGTCTTCTACATCTCCATTAGAGGCAACTTTTGCAGCTGCCTCACGTGATTTTTTTATCTCCAAAGTGTTCCCAAGAAGAAATTTTGGCTGTGGCCCAATTATTCCTTGCTTTCTAAGAGCTGATTGGAGCCTTCTTGGCTTTGTTACAAGTGAACTGTAAAGATGAAAAAATGAACAAAATACACACAGTACTAATGCTATTGATAACAACATTTTTGGATATGGTTCAATCAATTATCTTGTTATTCTTTTTTGTTTTGTTGTGTGTTAGTTTGTGTTTTGGAGGATTATGTATGGGTAGGTTATTTGCTTTTTATTTTGGTCAGAAAGCTCTTTATATAGAAATTAAAGGTTGGAATTGGAAATATATGCCAGTAGCCAAACGTCATAGACTAGGGAAAAAATTGGATGGTGCTTCTAGTACCATAGCTAAGTCAAATTTTTATTCCATGAGGACATGATGCATAAATTTCCATCGATAAGTGATAAATTCATATATGAATACATATTGATACTCACTTGTGAACCTAGGAAAACTTTATCCTTCATCATTTTTTGGATGGAAATCAATGGTGTATATTACCTGTCTGCCCTTATTGTGTAAAAAATCCGGCATAATCAATAGATAAAATGACGTTGTCTTAAGTTTTTAGGTAAATAAATACTAGAAAAAAAGATTGGAGAATACCTACTTAGCCTGTCAATTTTGAACCACGTTAGTTTCCCACTTTAACTTACACTGCATAGTGGTGCTCTTACGCTTGATAACCAATATTGTTATGCACCTGTATAATCAGGACTTTAATTTTCAGCAAGTCCATCAAGTAGGCACTCAAACATAACTTAAGCTAAACTAATATGAGCTTGTAGACTATATATAGTACTCAAAATTTTCATTGAGACACTATGTGATTTGCTAATAATATGATTATTCTTTAATACACTTTTTTTTTTTTTTTTTTTTTGGAAAAATATTTTCACTCACAACTAAACCCCGAAAAAATATTTTTCAAATGAATATCATCCATGATAAAATATGTTATGCGTAAATTGTTTTCATAGAAAATGACTTTCGTTGGATCAAACATCAGATTTTGTTTCTTCTGTAGACAAATATTCTTGGTGGACAGTGAGAATTGAGACATTTTCTCATCTCTTACATCTTTTGACTTTTTTTCCAACATTCCTTGACTTATTATTGCAACTTCGGAGTGCAAAAAGAACTCAGCCTAATTATTGCATCCCCCCTCAATTAAAATAATTGATAGTGCGTTAGAGCATTAAAACACAATTAGCCAATTAAGCCTGCACAAGTAGCAGTTGCATCAGTAATAAGTCACTAAGTAGAACAAATCAATGACCTTTTATTTTTGGTTTAAAAAAAAGAAAAATGGTCGAAGTACAAGGTGGAATTAATATGGTGGGGTTTTATCTAAAGTGGAGTAAAAGAAAGAAGTCACTAAATATAGTGCGCATTAACCATCAAAAATTAATGTTGCCTTTAATCGGTTTTTACGAAAAAATACTTTTAGAGAGCAACAGTTTGTGTTTGCCTGTACTTTTTGAGTTTATGAAATACAGTTTCTGCTATTACTTAAAAATATTTATTTAAAAAAAAAATTAATCTGACACCTCAAATCTCTAAAATAGGTAGTTATGACTCCTTAGTCCTTAGAAACATGGCCAAAAAGTTTACTTCCTTTTGTCTTGTGAAAGCTTATGTTTGATTTTTGAAACAAATGACTATATCAAAGCCACTAATACCGAGGCATTTATGAAGAATTTAACTCTTTTGGCCATTGGTGATCTATTCTAGCTAGTAACTCAAGAGGTGTTTTTTTCCCTTCAGAATCACCATGTTGGTGTGGTACGGTTGGTTTGAGGCTCAACTTTGTATCAAACTTAAATATTGGCTGGTCGAGAACATTGGATTCGGATAAATTTTGTACTGCCATGGTATCGGCCTTTGTGTCCAAGTGTTTATCGTTGCAAAACCGATTGATATTGTACAAATAAGAGTTTATTTTGGACCAATTGTTATTTCTTTACAGATTAGGAGAAATTAACGAATAGAGTTTAAGTTTGGTACCCTGTCAGTGTATTGTTTTTTTACACTATCAGATAACATTAACCTGCTATAGCAGGTTATCAACTTTCTCCTAGTTATTTTTTTCTTTTTCTAAAATTTAGGCACTGATTTATTTTTAATTCTCTCTCCCCTTCCCTTCAAATCCGCTGTCTTCATCGCTACCAATTAGTTGATCGGGCTTCTCTAGATCTCTTTGCCTCTTCTATTGCCATAAGCATTTTTTCTCCTTCAAACCCTCCTCTGGTTTGTTCTAAAATTTGAATCACATTTAAAGTGACAAACTTAACACACACTTATTGGAAATTGATAAATGTATTCAAAGCTTTCTACTAAAATATTAACTAGTGTAATAAACTACAATTTCTAAAGTTCAATTCCAGCAACCCAAAGATACAATAACGCCCTTTAGGTTTTTGTTGACAAGCCCGAAATTTGTTAATGAGGGCATAGTGTTAAACAAGAAGAAGTTCAAAGTTCAAAGTATATGATGTGTTTAAATAATTATACTGCTACTTATTACAAGTTCACAATGATTGAAATGGTAAAAGATTACTTCAACAATGACCTTCAGAGATTTTTTTTTTTTTTTTTTTTTTTTAAAAAAAAGTCAAAATTGTAAAGAAAACTTTGAGAAGGAAATAATTTGTTAGAGTTCAAGTAGGATTCACTTTCCTTATTTTTAATTACACTTCCGTAAATTAGAATTTCATTAAGAAAAAAAGATAAACATATTTATTTAAGAGAGTCAGTATATTTACATTCAAAATTACCTGATAGTGTAAAAAATTTTGTACACCAACATTGCACAAAACTTAAACTCTTAGCGAATATATAGGTGAGTATATCATTACCGTTAATATACCTTTATTTACTAGCAATAGGCTATCAACTTTTTTCCAATTAATTTTCTTTTATGCTTTTTTATTTTTCTCCTCTTCAAAATTTTCCGTCTTCCTCGGTCTCTATAATCATCCGAATACACAAAATTAATTTGCCTTTAAGTTAAGCTAACATGGCTTCAAGTTAAAGCTATTTGCCCAATATATAAACCCCAGCTTGGCGATTTACTTGATTAAAACAAAAACCATAGCCCTCCCTCTCTTGATTAATTTGCTGCGTCTATTTTCTTCAATATGGCTCTACAAAACCAACAAATTGTAGATTATCCAAGCTTCAAGCTTGTAATCGTTGGCGATGGTGGTACTGGAAAAACAACTTTTGTCAAAAGGCATCTCACCGGTGAATTCGAGAAAAAATACGAACCAACTATTGGTGTTGAGGTTCATCCATTAGACTTCTTCACAAATCTTGGGAAAATTCAGTTTAATTGTTGGGATACAGCAGGACAAGAAAAGTTTGGAGGTCTTCGTGATGGTTATTACATTCAAGGTCAATGCGCAATTATCATGTTTGATGTTACTGCCCGTTCGACCTACAAGAATGTTCCTACGTGGCATCGAGATCTTTCAAGGGTAATGTTGGTGCTTATTTGCGTTTTATTAATATTAAAGTGCATTATATCTTGTCATGTAATTAGTGGCTACAAGTTGACAAGAAAGTGATCATTATTTCTTAGCTTGGTGTAACTCATGTCATGATCCACGTACAATTAATTATGCCCCACCAATCCATGTTCTGCAATAATATCATCCTACTACTTTGTTATTTAATCTATTTATATGAAAGAATTCTAGCCCTAGAAATACTCAATATTTATTCCTTGTCTTGACGTATGAGAAGTATGAGAAGTGTGGAAGAATATTGTAGTGCGCATGGAAAAGGTAAGGTCGGTGTAGTGAAATAAGAGAGTTGAGAATCCGTGCCTCAACCTAAATTTTATTTAGTTATTTTTGTTCATTTTATTTTTCAACAGTAATGTATTGTATTTTCACCAACAGGTTTGTAAAAACATCCCAATTGTTCTTTGCGGAAACAAAGTTGATGTTAGGAACAGGCAGGTTAAGTCGAGGCAAGTTACTTTCCACAGGAAGAAGAATTTGCAGTATTATGACTTATGAGATCTCGGCGAAGAGTAATTACAATTTTGAGAAGCCATTTTTGTACCTTGCTGGGGAATATAATCTTCAATTTGTGGAGTCGCCTGCACTTGCTCCACCAGAAGTACAGATTGATTTAGCTGCACAGAAATTGCATGAACAAGAGCTTTTGCTAGTAGCTACTCAGCCGCTTCCAGATGACGATGATGATCTAGCCGCCTTTGAATAGAAAGGATAGTTGATCAGAGGCGGGCTAGGATTTTGAGTTTATGGTGCACCTTTTTTATGTTCCTAGTTTTTAGTCTTTTGAGGATTTGTTTGATGCTTCCTAGTACTATTGTGAGGCTGTGCATGGTTTATTAGGTTAGATAAGTGTTGTGTTCGCGGATCAGTTTATTCATGTTGCACCTTTTTTATATATATATTCCTAGTTCTTAGTCTTTGATGTTTGAAGATTTGTTTGCTGCTTCCTAGTACGTAGTAGTATTATATTGTAAGGCAGTGCATGGTATATATTAGGCTAGATGAAGTGTTCCTGATGTAAGTGCATGTTTTTCGACGTACTAAAACAGCCAAATCGGTGCACAAAGCATTAAAGGTAGTAGTAGGACTCGGAGAAGTGTTAAAATCCAAAGGGTGTGATGTAGAGTGACAAAGTCGTGACTTATAGGTCACACAGAGACAACTTTACTATCGCTTCAAGGCTCCCCTTCGTTTTTCAAGGCTCTGTATGAACTTATTTTAGTTTAATTAATATCCACCGATGTAAGATTTTTTTACACATTCGTTACTTCTCAAGTATAGTCACTTTTTAAATATCTAAATTTCAAATAAGGAAAATTAGTAGCAGTATAAGGCAACTTGACACTACGTTTAATTTATTCAACCAGAATTTACTTAGAATCATACTAAATTTTGCACATAGTATCGTTCAGGTGTTTTCAATTAATTTCAACCATACCCACGCACACTCACTCAATCCAAGGAGGAGGAGGAGGAGAAAGTTGAAATAATGGATGTTAATTTTTGTAAGGAGATATATATATTTCCAAGCGTGAAACAAAGAGGAGATTCCCCTATTATATAGGGAAAGGACACAAATGGTCATCCGGGTGAAACTATTGACATCCGATGGGCGATGGCCCAAGAATCTTAAAAGTCATTTTTTAGACTTTTTCAAAATAATTCCATTTTCTAGTCATTTTCAATGAATTCCAGCATATGCATATAAACTGTATCATTATTGTATATGTATCACTACTGCATATGTATAGAAATGTATCATATGTATAGAAACCGTATCATTGTTGTATAGAATATGTATCACTACTGTATATGTATAGAAAGTATATCATTGTTGTATAATTTGTGTATAATAAATGTATAATCAACATATAATTAGAAAATGTATCATTGGTGTATAATTTTTGTTTTAATAAATGTATAATTGATGTATACTCACTAATTATATGCATATTATACATATATTGATATATTTTTTGGAGGCACAATTAACGTATACTTAATAATTATACACATATTGTACATGTTTTGGGATATTTTTTGAATGCTCAATATGAATTTTTTTTGTTGATCTTTAGTGGCAACTTTTTCGATCTTTTGTGGCGACTAAAAGTCGCCACAAATGGTCATGTTCTTTTTGTAACGAACCTTTTACTAACGACTTTTTGATCTTTTGTCTCAACAAAAAGTCTGATTTTTTGTTGTAGTGAATGGGCTGCTAGGCTAGCGCTTGGCAATATTTTGGGCCGAACGGCCAACTCGGGGTATTATGCCCAAACGTGGGTCAAACAAATTCTTGATGGCTACTGTGTCCTTTTCCCTATTATATACTAGTTGGTTTTTGCTTAATATGGCTATACTATACAATGCAGAGTTTCTTGAATTTTAATTGCTAAATATTTTCTTAGGCATGCGATATCGGTGGAGGGTTGTATATTGGTGTCTGGAATGATTTGTCCCAATAAGCAATTCTAATTAAGGGCCCATAACAATCTAGTCTGGAAGTTGATTTTTTTTGTGGGTTTCCTTAATAGCGATAAACTATATTACAAAGAAAGAGGGAGGAATCAGAAGAAAACATACCCTGAAGTTTCGTATCATGGGAGCTGCGAAGAACATCGCGGAGTTCATTTCACCTCGAGTTTAAATTTAGCATATGTGACCTCAACAACAGCAAGATGAAAGCGTATTCACAACAAGATCTATACAGAGAAGAAGAGATTCCAGATGAATAGAGACATGCTCGAGCAAATTTAGGGATTCAAATAATTTTTTGTTGCGTTTACCTTCCTTTTTCTTTCCATTTTTCTTTTTTCTTATCTTTATTTTTGGACAACTTTTTCTTTTGTGTTTTTTTTTTTTTTTTGGGAATTTTTCTTAGGAACAAAAAAAACGCTCGATAAAGTTCATTGATCTAGATCTTATGCAATTCCTGGCCCTTATGGAATGTTAAATTTACCATGCAACTAGTTTTAGCGTACGTGCGTTACACGTGCATATCGCGTCAATCTGTGAGGAAGCGGCTTTGGCGATACTCCGCTTAATACGAATTCTTACCACACAATCCTATTAAAAGAGGAAGCTAGCATTTACTTTTTATTCACGATTCAAATACCCATAAAAACTCTGTTACAATATCTATAGGAATTGAACATTGATTTAAGCATTTAAAATTGTAACCTAGTGATCAATGAAGTAAGTATAATTTTAACAACGTTCAAATTCTGACAAAACTAAAAGTACGTAAGCGACCGACAAAACTAAAAGTACGCAAGTCGCTGAATGAATAATAAAGTGGGTGGACATCTTCGATACGTACAAATTCAGGCAAAACTAAAAGTATGTAACTGACTTAATGAATAGTGAAGTCGGTAGCATCTTCGATACGTACAAATTCCGGCAAAAACAAGAAAAATAGGTGATTATTTTGGCTTCTTATCTCGTGTTAGCCCCGCTTAACTCGAATTCTTACCACACAATCCTATTAAAAGAGGAAGCATTTATTTTTTATTCACGATTCAAATACATAAAAACTCTTTTACAATATCTATAGGAGTTGATAATTGATTTACGCATTAAAAGGTGTAACCTAGTGATCAATGAAGTAAGTGTAATTTTAAAAACGATCAAATTCCAACAAAACTAAAAGTATGTAACTGACCTGATGAATAGTGAAGTCGGTAGACACCTTCGATACGAACTAATTCCGGCAAAAACAAAAAAAAATAGGTGATTATTTTGGTTTCTTATGTCGTGTTAGCCCCGCTTGATTCGAATTCTTACCACACAATCCTATTAAAAGAGGAAGCATTTATTATTTATTCACCATTCAAATACTCATAAAAACTCTTTTACAATATCTATAGGAGTTAAAACTTGGGCATTATAAAACAAATTCCTTTTACATTCTCTTTTGATTATAGAAATTTGTTTAAATCGATAATTAATGATTAATTAAAATACCATGAGTGGTCTGATACACTATTTGATCAGATAGCTCTGAGAAAGATAGAAGCTCCGGATGATTTTATCTCATATACATTAACTGTATAAAGTTCACTATCATATACTTAAAAGCTGGTAACCACCAGTAATTACCCACTATCATCAAGAAATTTCATTCATTTAAGCCTTATGCAATTTTTTGCCCTTATGGTATGTTAAACTGATTGTGCAACTAGTTTCAGTGTACGTGCCTTGCACGTGCATATCACTTCAATTAATAGTAAAATTTTATTTGACGTTAAAACGAATTCAACTTTCACATAAATGACAAATTTTAATGTTATTAAATGTAACCAAAATACTTGAATAGTATTTTACCTCTTGATTATTGTGCTTCTTCTAATATATTTTGTTTTTGCATCATCGTCTATCCATTGAAGATTCATCTATTTGTTATTATGAAGTTTTATACTTATTTTTAATATACTTGCAAAGTTCACGGTACTTGATGAAAATATTTTTTACAATTATTGCTTGCTCTAAACAACAGCAAGAGGAGAATGTATTCACAATGAAATCTATACAGAGAAGCAGAGATTCCAGTTGAATCAAGAACATCAGACCGCGACAAAGAGAGGGAGAGAGAAATGCTAGAGAAAATTTTCGATTTTCTATTTTCTTTTCTTTATTTTTGGACAGCTTTCGCTTTTGTGTTTTTTTTTTTTTTTTTTTTTGGTTTTTTTTTTCTAGAAAAAACAACGCTCCAGAAAGTTCATTCATCTAGCTCTTATGCAATTCCTGGCCCTTGTGTATGTTAAATTTATTGTGCAACTAGTTTTAGTGTATATGCGTTGCACGTGCATATCGCATCAATTGGCTTCTTTTATGGGTTTCATTAATAGCGATAAACTACATTACAAAGAAAGAGGAAGGGACTAGAAGGAAAACATATCCAGAAGTTTTGTATCACGGGAGCTGGGAAGAACATCGTGGAGGTCATTTCACATCAACAGGTTCAAATCTAGCATATGCGATCTCAACAACAACAAGATGGGGGCTTATTATCTATACACAAAAGTGGAGATTCCAGTTGAATCAAGAACATCGGACCGCCAACAAAGAGAGAGAGAGAGAGAGATGCTCGAGCAAATTTAAGGATTCAAATGATTTTTTGTTGCATTTACTTCCCTTATTCTTTTCTTTATTTTTGGAAAGCTTGTGCTTTTGTTTTTTTTAGATTTTTTTTTTTAAATAACAATGCTCGAGAAAGTTCAATCATCTAGCTCTTATGCAATTCCTAGCCCTTATGGTATGTTATGTTAAATTTATTATGCAACTAATTTTAGAGTATGTGTGTTGCACGTGCATATCACGACAATTTGTTTCTTTTATGGGCTACATTAATAATGATAAACTACATTACCAAAAAAGAGGGAGGAATCAGAAGAAAAACATACCTAGAAGTTTCGCATCACAGGAACTGCGAAGATCATCGTGTAGGTCATTTCACATCAACGAGTTCAAATCTAGCATATGTAACCTCAACAACATCAAGATAAGAGTGTATTCACAACGAGATCTATACAACGAAACGGAGATTCCAATTGAATCAAGAACATCGGACTACCGACAGAGAGAGAGAGACATGTTCGAACAAATTTAGGGATTCAAATGATTTTTTGTTGCATTTACTTTCGTTTTTCTTTTCTTTATTTTTGGACAGCTTTTGCATTTGTATTTTTTTGGAATTTTTTAATAAAACAACGCTCGAGAAAGTTCGTTCATCTAACTCTTATGCAATTCCTGGCCCTTATGGTATGCTAAATTTATTGTGCAACTAGTTTTGGCGTACGTGCGTTGCCCGTGCATATCGTGTCAATTGGTTTCTTTTGTGGGTTTCATTAATTAATAGCTATAAATTATATTACAAAGAAAGAGGGAGGAATCAGAAGGAAAACATACCCAGAAGTTTCGTATCACATGAGCTGCGAAGAACATCACGGAGTTCATGATTTCACATCAGCGAGTTTTAATTTAGCATATGCAACCTCAACAACAGCAAGATAAGAGCGTATTCACATCAAGATCTATACAGAGAAGTGGAGATTCTAGTTGAATCAAGAACATCGGACTGCCGACAAAGAGAGAGAGAGACAGAAAGAGTCATGCTCAAGCAAATTTAGGGATTCCAATGATTTTTTGTAGCATTTACTTCCCTTTTTATTTCCATTTTTCTTTTTTCTTATCTTTATTTTTGGATAACTTTTGCTTCTTTTTTTTTGGATTTTGTTTTTAAAAAAACTACGCTCGATAAAATTCATTGATCTAGCCTTATGCAATTCCTAGCCCTTATGGAATGTTTAATTTATTATGCAACTAGTTTTAGCGTACGTGCGCTACATGTGCATATCGCGTCGAATGGTGAGGAAGGGGCTTTGGCAATACTCGGGAGAAGGCGAGTAGCACCTGGACTCGAGAACTTTCGCAATTTTCGATTGACGTTACGTTGTTTCATAGGATCTAGGTCTGTCGGTATTATTTGACGTTTTTTTTTTTTTTTAATTTATTCTTTTATTATTTATTAATAAAAATATCCCTCCACTAAGGTTTACTTAACTTTAAAAAATAAAAAAATAAAAAAAAACGCTCACGAAAGTTCATTCATCTAGCCCTTATATGCAATTTTTGACCCTTGTGGACCTGTGGTATGTTAAATTCATTGTGCAATTAGTTTCGGCGTATGTTCATTGCACATGCCTATCGCGTCAATTGGTGAAGAAGCGGCTTTGGCAATACTCTGGCAAAGACGAGTAGCTCCTGGACTTGAGAACTTTCCTATTATGTGATTGACGTTGTTTCATAGGATTCTGGATCTGTCGGGACTATTTGGCTTTTATTTATTTTTTGTTTTCTATTTTTATTATTTATTAATTAAATATCCCTTCACTAAGTTTTACTTAGCGTTTAAAAAAAAAAAAAGCTTAAGAAAGTTCATTTGTTATGCAATTCCCAACCCTTATGGTATGTTAAATTTATTGTGCAACTATTTTCAACATACGTGCGTTGCATATGCATATTCCGTCAATTAATAGTAAAATCGCATTTGACATTAAAATGAATTCACCTAGACACCTCAACCTATCTCCACTTTGTCAGTTAAACACTCCAACTTACAAAATGATCATCTAGATACTAAAATTTTCAATACCACGTCAGTGCCACATCAACATTTGTGTTTACGGGTTCAACTTTATACAAATTGAGGTGCTTACTTGTCTGACACCCAAAGTTGAAGGACATACTTGCCAGCTAAGGCCAAGTTTAAGGGTATGTTTATGTATTATGTCTAGCAAAAGCGATTTACATTATAGTTATATAAGCTAATTCCATTCCGAAAATATAAATTCTCACTCAAACAATTCAGCAAATGTACCGATGAATGGAAAATAGGGAAAAAGATCAATAATGTAATAATATAATATTGGATCAGGCATAAGTTTCTCGTGAATTCCGACGAATATAAATTGATGTAATATATTGCATTATTATTCTTGTCATGACTCTTTGGCGTACTTCTTTTGTAGCCATATTGAGACAAGAAAGAGACAAACTTTAGGCTAAAATCAGAAATATTGTTTAGGTGATGATATAAATAGTAACTCTCTCTCTCTCTATATATATACACACACTTATGTGGTGCAGTTACTGTCAAACGGAACTTGATACAACATGCTCTTTGAAAGTAACTTTTATAACTAGAAAAAAATGTTCGCGTTCCATATTGGCGATCTGCAAAACAAATAAGACATGAAGATTAAGACAAACGGGATATGGGACATCTTTAGAAGTAACATTGGACGAGTACCTACACAAGAGTGTGGCTCAACGGTTAATAAAGTGGATAAAAATCACGAGAGATCTGAGTTCAGATTTCAACATAGACAAAAAAAACGTGAAGTCATTTCTTAATATGCATCTAATAAACCTTCGTGACAAAGTTATCAGAGTGATAATTATGCTAGTAAGTATCTATCAAATAGTCTGTGTGAACAAATTAACTTGAACACTTCCACAATTAAAATCAAGAACATAGGACAATTAGAGTTGTCCAAGCTTGCTACTAAAAAAGACAAATTAGCGCAGACAATTTTTTTAGTTAAACAGCAAAACTCATCACTAGTTCTATTTAACGACGGGTTAGCTATAAATTATCAAAAATATGACAATAGATTAACGACACAGTTTGTATCCAATTCCATTTTTTTTTAAGTGAATTAAGATCATGTATGAAATTAAGAAGAGTACTTTAACTACTACTCACTAATTAACAAGAGTACTCTATCACGTCACATTTTTTTTGTTATAGCAGATAACTTACCTTATTTTCAAGATTATTAATTTCACTTTTTATGTGAAGGATTACTTATAGATATTTTGGGTGATTTGAATTCTTTTTACATTGTTGTATATAAAGTTAAAACTCAATTAATAATTTATGAAAGTGGGAGGGTCTGAATGAGGAACTTTATTGCGATCCACACATTGTTGTCTCTGTCCAACGTGCATGGTCATATAATTTTCAAGTACACTGTTCACACCTTCTTTGGAATCCTATGCTAGGGTACACAATATTCCATATTTCCCCCACCCTATGCTTGCTCTTCGATATCATTATAAATTGTTCTACCTTTATCTGCCATAATATACTACTATTAGAATGAAAATGATGAGGTTAAAAAACTTAGTTACACTTCATTGTTACAGTAAACTCAGTCCTTTAATTTAAAGAGATAAAAAAATGTGAGTATATAAAATAGAAGCTTATATGCAAAACACATATTTTACATTCATTAATTTGATATGCATAAATGTCGGTTGCAAGTAAAAAAAAAAAAAATTGAATCTCAATATTCATTGATTTGATATGTACAAACACCCAATGTGAATATGCGTCTTTCATATATCTAAGTTTTCAATAGACTAATTTTGTAGTAAGGTTTTGGTAAAAGCTTAGCACTGATGTTATAGATAATATATATTTCAATTCAAATGTTTTAGTTTGATCAAATCCGAAGTTTAAGAAGATAAAGGAGACTTTTGAATATTATGATTTTAAATGTAGGATGGATAATGTACCAAAATATTATTTGAATCTTGTGGTCCAATCATATCGAAAGTTGACATTATAGAATTATCAAATATAAAAAGAGACATTCTTTTTAATAAAATACAAAAGAAGTAAAACCTTAAAATGAAACGGAATGAGTAATGATAAATTTATTGACTATTATATTATGTCCTAGTATTGAATAGAAAATGACACTGGCGCCCATTAAGAGGAGTCATGAGACTCGTTGTTCAGGAATTTCGTCAGTTTATTACAAAATTTATTGCAAAAGACAATTGACAGGTAAGTATTTTTCACTTTACTAGCTCTGCATTTTTAATGGAACAGCTAAATTTTTTGGAAGATGCTTTCTGCTGGGCTCTTGCACTTGTGTTTATAAAATATAGGCTGAAGTCATCGACAGACCCTGAATTTGTCCATTTATTCTATTTAGACTTCCAACTGAGACATTGACCATCTGGACCCTCGAACACAAGCTAAACTGTGTCATTTGAACACATTCCAGATCAAGTGTGGTGCGTGAGCTTCACTTGCTGTGACATGGAAAAATAGACCAATAAAAATAAGCCATGTCAACAAAAAAAATTAATTTTAAGAAAAATCTATTTAAATAATTTTTAAAAAAAAATCTGAAAAACCCAACCCATCCTCTCCGATCTGAAAACCTAGACCACTTCGCCGCCGCCGTCGATGCCGCTGCCACCGCTCCACTTCAAAATCTATTTAAATAATTTTTAAAAAACGGTGCCGCTTTTCGTCGGAGATTTGTTTAAATAGATTTTGAAGCGACGGCGGCGGCGGCAAAGTGGGCTAGGTTTTCAGATCGGAGAGGATGGGTTGGGTTTTTCAATTTTTTTAAAAAAATTATTTAAATAGATTTTTTCTTAAAATTAATTTTTAATGATTAAAAATTTGGTCTCTCGCGCTCTTTTAAAGTAGTGTATTGCACGCATGTGCCAAGTTGGCACGATTTGTTCAAATGGCACAGTTTAGCTTGTTTTTTAGGGTCCAGATGGCCAACGTCTCAATTGAGGGGTCTAAATGAACAAGTTCAGGGGTCTGTCGATTACTTCAGCTTAAATTATACTTTACTAACACTACATTACTCTAGTTTTTCTGCCCATTTTTCTTTGTTGTTTTATTTTATATAAATGGTATTTCACTAAACATAGAGCTTTCGATATTACATTATATTACTATATTAAAATTTCTACTAAACTAATGTATATAAAGTCAATTTTAATAGGAAAAACGTAACTATTGAAATTGAAAAATAAAATAGCAAATACCCCCTTTCACTTAAAGGCGGTTAGGGCACTGAGTTAATCTTTCCGATATATTATCAAAAAAAAGGGGCAAAAAAGCATTTGTGGAGAGTTAAGTTTTTTTGGTTTGTATTATTAACTTATACTATAAATATAATTTTTTATATATATAATTAGTGATAATATATATTTTAGAGATTTGATTTCATTATTCATTACGCCGTTAATCTAGCTATATATTTTTTTCTCACAGGATCAAAGTGATTCAGCCTCATTTGTTTGCACTTATTGGAGGTGCCCGAACTGAATTGCTCGCACCTTAAGCCATTAAGTGCATTTGTTTGCATTAAGATCTAAGACTTATGGGTCCGAATAGTCTTAATCATTAAGATATTTGAACCAAGTCTTAATATCATTAAGAGGTATTTTTGTATGGAACTTTTCCAACCCTAACCCCAACCCCAACCCTCCACCTCAACCCTACCCCCACACACTCTCCATTCCAACCCCCCTATCCATCTCAACCCCACCCCACTACCCACCCACCTTCCACTCCAACCCCCCATTCTCCACTGCCCCCATCCCGCCACCAACCCCAATCCCACCCCACACCACCCGCCCCCATCCCCACCACCACCACCCCCCTACCCCACACGACCCACCCCCACTCCCCACTACCCTCACCTCCCACCACCAACCCCACTCCTACTCCCTACCAACCCCACCATCAACCCCTACCCCACACCACCCACCCCCATTCCCCACTACCCCACCTCCCACCACCAACCCCACCCCCACTGCCTATTCCTCACACCAACCACCCACCACCCACTCACCCTTTCACCCCCACTCACCACCCACCACGACTACAAAACAACTCCACCATTACTAGTGAACATAAATATTTCATTTTTTTTAATCAAATAATATTTTATTTTAGTAAATTTGTATTTATTTTCTAAGATTTAGTTACTTTTTAATTTGAATTGTATATTTATTATGTTTAAATAAATACATTATGCACATTCAGATATTGAAAAAAAATTATCCTTAATCATTCGGTGTTAAATTTCGTAGACAACATCTTAATCATTCAGATGTGCATTCAGATTCAGACGTCTTAATCTTAATGAAAATAAATGAGGCCTCAGTATAAAAGAACACATGATAAACAAAAATTTTGTAGGGTCATTTTCTTATATTTAAATTGGACGATGTGTATAGGAGATCATTTTCTCATTTGATTTCTTCATGTTCCAAGTAACTAGTTCTATTTGTTATAAATAGTTTGTTACTTGTAGTTATCTTTTAGGTGACTATATAGTATAAAATTCCTTTACAATATTTACAGGAGTTGAACATTGATTACGCATTTAAAAGTGTGACCTAGTCATCAATGAAGTGAGTATAATTTTGAATACATTCAAATTACGACAAAAATAAAAATATGTTAGTAACCTAATGAGTAATAAAGTGGGTACAAATCTTGCATATGTACAAATTCCAGAAAAATTAAAAAATTAAAAATAAATTCGGTGATCTTTTTGATTTTTTATCTCGTGTTTACCCCGCTTAATCTGGATTCTTATCGCATAAGCCTATTAAAAGTGGAAGCATTTTTTATATTCATGATTCAAATCCTACACCTTTAATTATAAAATTCTAGGAATCCTATTCATCCTATTACAATAAAGGTAGGTGATTTAATTTACTTGGAGGGTAGAAGCGGTAATTTATGTAGTAGAGAGCCTATCTATTCTATAAACAAATTTTTGTTGGTCATTTTCATATATTTAAATTGAAAAATGCACATAGGAGATCATTTTCTCATTTGATTTCTTCATTTGTCAAGTAACTAGTTCTATTTGTTATAAGTAGTTTGTTGCTTTGTAGTAATCTTTTAGGTGATTATACAGTATAAAAATTCTTTTACAATACCTATAGGATATGAACATCGATTTACGCATTTAAAAGTGTGACCTAGTGATCAATGAAGACAAAACTAAATGTACGTAAGCGATCGATAAAACTAAATGTACGTAAGCGACCGATAAAACTAAACTTACATAAGCGACCGACAAAACTAAACGTACGTAAGCAACCGACAAAACTAAAAGTATGTAAGTCAACCAATGAATAATAAAGTGGGTAAACATCTTCGATACATACAAATTCCGGCAACAACAGAAAAACAAAAAAATAAGTGAACGTTTTAGTTTCTTATCTCATGTTAACCCCGCTTAATCTGAATTCTTACCACGCAAGCCTACTAAAAGAGGAATCGTTTTTTATACTCACGATTCAAATCCCACATCTTTAATTAGAAGAATCTAGAAATCCTATCCATCCTATCACGCTTCTTGACAGCAGAGGTAAGTGATTTTTTTCATAAGGTAGGCAATTTACGTATAGAGAGCCTTTTTACTACGTAGAGAAAAACAAGAACAAAATGTAAGTGTTGCTGCTAACGTGGGTTAGTACATGCCCCACAACTATTTAAGTCTCCAACTCCAACTCTAGAAAATCACACTTCACTATTAATTTCTCCCCTGTTTTCCAGGGTTTCACTGATTCAAAACTTCTTCTTTCTTCTTTGTTTCTTTTTTAACCAAAAAAAGCATTTTTTCTTTCTTTCTTGACCCCTTGTTATATCTTTCTTCCCCTTTTCTATCACTGCCCAAAATATTTATTTAGAGACCCTTTTCTTGAACTCAAGTTCATGTCTAATTTGTATAATCATAACTTGAATTTCTCACCTGCAAGAGCTGTTTCTCCTCATATTAATAGGACCAACCAAGATGTTGATAGGTAATGAAAAAATCTTTTTTCTTAAAGATTGTGGGGTTTGAAATTTAATGTTGAAAAATCTATGCAAGATTGAATCTTTAACCAATTTTATTATTTTGGGTGTTTTTCTGTTAATTTCTTGTAGTCAGTACTTGACAGAGTTGTTAGCAGAAAGGCAAAAGCTTGGACCTTTTACACAAGTTCTTCCAATATGTAGCCGACTCTTGAATCAAGGTTTGTTTATAGATTCTTGAATTTTTATTTACTGATTTAATATGTATGAGTTGGTTGTGCATTTCTTGATAAGCTTTTAGTATACTCTGTTTTGCCAATCTAGGAGTACTAATCTGTTAAGAAGTTCTTTGTTGTTAGTTTTAACAAATGTTTATGACTGGAAAAAGTTCATAACAAAGTTGTAGATTTTAGGCCAAATTGATCAAATCTACTGGGAAAGAAGCGATTTGTAATAGTAAAGAATAAATGAAATGAGATTTTAATAAGTTTCAGAACACTCGATATGTAATGTGTATTGTTTAAATTTTATTTATTTAAATAGTATCATCAACAACAACAATATACCCAGTGTAGTCCCACAAGTGGTGTCTGAGGAGGGTAGGATGTAGGCAAACCTTACCCACCTTTGTGGGGTAGAGAGGCTGTTTCCGCTAGACCCTTGGCTCGAAAGACAAGAAAAAGATTTGAAGCATGGTATCGAGAAAAAATATGACAAGAGAATAGCAAGATAAAAAGCAAATGAAGCAACCAATAGTACTACCCCTAGAAGCAAAGAATCCACACGATTACTAACTAATACTACGTAAACGGAGAATTAAGCAGTATCATCACTAGAATAAATTAAGAAGGATCAAGTATTGGTCGTTAGGTAACGTTAAGCTTATTATGTCGATTGAGAAGTGTGTATTCAACATAAACTTTGGTCCAACCGCGTTTTGAAAGAGGCAGATTATAGATTGGGTTGTAACCTAATATTTCTTCAAAGAAATGTTTGTTGCAGAAAGTATACTTTATTGCTCTCCTTGTGTGAATATGGTTAAGTTGGAATATATTCTGCTTAATGGCTTTATGATTCTCTAAATAGAAATTTACGAATTTTAGTATTGATCTCTTTGACAGAAATACTAAGACTTTCTGGAATGATACCCAACCAAGCACTCAGTGACTATGACAGACTACAACGTGGAAGCCCTAGTCCCGTGGGTCCATATGACATGATGCAACATGTTGGAGGAAAAGGTTTAGGTGGCTGGAATGGGAATGGATGGAATGCCTTTCAAGAGGTCAGCTTATGTTATCTCGTCTTTGGGCAGAATTTTCAAATTTTATTTTCACTAATTCGGTAATGCTGCCTATTAGACGTGTTATGTGTACTGTGACTAGGGGCTAGTTCATGGTTTCTATGCTCATTGAAACACAAACACGGTTTATGGGAATTGTAGTAAGTTGACTTAGTGACTTATTTCATCATTATTGGAAACTTAAGGAGTGCAGAATAATGTTTAAACAAAGATCTTCAGAGCCATTACCGTGTTATTGTGACTTTTTCTTTAATATCATATTGACTAAGATTAGGCTGACTTTACCTTTTCCTTTTCAAGAGGACAGTGGACAGACCAATTGCAATAATGCTTGTTTAGAGAACAAATATTTCAGCATAGTCCAATAATTTTCTGGTTGCAAAACCATGCTCCTTGGTCCAGTTATAGATCTAATGCCTTTTTATACTCAGCTTAACCACATATTGAAATGAGAAATTGATTACAATTCCCGGCATGATTATAGTTTTGGAAGTACCTCCAAATGAAGAAAGTAGGATTTAACTTCAGTCTACATTATGTTGCAAGCCTCGACTTCGTAAGATATCAATGAATATTAAGTTACTTTGGAAAATTACTACTCACTGAAGAATATAGGACAAACAACAGTTTTAAAAGAGATGTAATTAGATAGTGCCAAATTTTTGGCATGTCCAATGCTGAAGCTCCATGGGACTTTTGAAAGAAAAAGGACAAAACTGAAAGCAATTTAAAGTGGAGGAAGCAACCACGAAGTGCAAACTGCTATCTGGTCTTTGGATGGCACTGCATAATTTTTCATTTAAAGAAACCTCACTTTACTATTTTTTAGACTAACGAGTTTCTTTTTGATGACTTGACCTCTTACGTAAAATATTTCCGCTATGAAATCAATAAAATGGGATTTTTACCTCTTGTTTAAGATGAGTTCAACTCTCCTATACTCAGATTTCCTGCCAGCCAAGAGATTACATTTTTAGTTAACAGAAAACAGCTTCATTTTCATGATAGGAATCATAAAGTGAAGGAAGAAGATGGAACACATGAGAGAAACAACTTCCAGTTTCTCTTTATGCTTGAGTTAGAATTTTAAACACATTGTTTCATTTCTTCTTAAACTATGCTAACACTTCATACCATCAAGAAGCCAGTCTGATTATGCCCTATGACCTGATTCAGATTTCTATAATTAGAAAATCAGGGGGGTTGGCAGCAATCTGAAAGTTATACAGCCAGCTGAAATCCATCTCCGGAGTAACTGACATTTGAAATGCCCTCTTTCTAAGTTGAACTAAAATAATTGTTTTATCTTTAAATCTTATTCTTCGCTGAAGCTGAGGACTACAAAAGTTCTTTTGTTTGTTTGAGAAGCTTAAGTCAATTTTCCCCCTATTATAGTTCACACGTATCATCGAACCTCGTAATAGCAGACTGGTAGTATATAGGTCGTTTAACAAGAGTGACTTGAATACATCAGCATGTGTTTCTTTGTCACACTGGCGTCAACAGTCTACGGTTTTAAGTATGTTGTTGTAGTCAGTTTTCGATTCTAACAGCTTTATTTGACAATAGAAAAAAGCAACTTGCTACTTAGGTTTGGTAATTGTACTACCATGGCATCATATTTCATTTGGTATAACTCTGTATTCCGATCCTGTTTCCATTTGGCTTTACCGGATAACACTTAGTTATGTCCGGTTTTCATTAGTTTTCAAAACATGCAAAGGACTTTTTTAATGTGTTGAAAGGGCTTGGTCAGTCATTATGTCTATCTTTTTTGTTTTTTTGGGGGTTCATGAAGTTGCAATGTCATAGAAAATGAGTTAATGATTATCCTTCACTTTCTTGTACTCCTAATGTGTTGCTGGTTGTATTGATATCCCTGAAATCCGCTTTGCAGCAAAGATTAGGTGGACCACAGGGAAGGCCCATCGACTGGCAAGCTTCACCAGGAAGTCCAAGTTCATTTGTTGTTAAGCGGGTGTTGCGTTTGGATATACCTGTTGACAGATATCCGAATGTAAGCTGACTTTGTAGACAGTTGATACTTGATGGTGTTTAATGTTGCCATCTATTTCTTCATGTATCTAGTTTGGATTTACCAGGTTGCATTATTTGGTGTAACATATAACGATTTCAGACATGTCACATTAATTCATTAAACTCCATGTAGTAATATTGAAAATATCAATTTCAACTCCCATAGATGGTATTTTTACCAATAATTATGTGATAACTCGACATAATTTGTAACTCACTTAAGATGGAGGGATGGAGTAGACTGTAGAGGGATGTGCTTGAAGAGATTTTGATATTTCATCAAATTAATTAAGCAGTAGAAGTCAGTTGCACTAAATAGTATATTCCTCATGGTACAGTTCAACTTTGTTGGGCGGCTTTTAGGACCTCGAGGTAATTCTCTGAAGCGGGTGGAAGCATCTACTGGGTGTCGTGTATTTATAAGAGGACAGGGTTCAATAAAAGACCCTGAAAAAGTAAGTTCCATTGACATTTTCTGCACACTGTCCTGCTTTTCGTCCTCCGTACAGTTTCTGTACTCCATTTTATATCCACTCTGCACGGGGTGTTTTGCTTGTGCTTGTGTTTGGCTTATATTACTTATGCTTTTTGGTTGTCTTATATTATTGTAGGAAGAGAGTCTGAGAGGCCTTCCAGGTTATGAGCACCTCAATGAGCAACTGCATGTTCTACTTGAGGCAGAATTACCCCTCAATATAGTTGACGCACGGTTGAAACAAGCGAGCCAAATTATTGAAGAGCTGCTCAGACCTGTGGTAAGCACATTTTGACTCCGACATATACAGCTATAAGCAATTTCAGACAAAACACTCATTATCTTGTACTTGTGGGTTTTAATCATAAATTAAAATGGACAGTCTGAAAGAGTTGACATATGCAGACAACTGATAGATGCGTGATGAATATTTGCTCTTCATGAAAAATCTGAGATTATTTCTCAACTGTGCAACTATCAGTATCTATTTTGTCCCAAAAAAAAGGACTTCCTGAACCAAAAAAGAAAAACGAGGACATCTCTTATGATCTATTTGTAGAATCCCATAGGAGAAAGGTCTAATGTAACTACTCCCTCAACGTAAAACATAAAATCTTAGTCTGACTCGACATGGTGATTTACTAAGAGAGTTGAGAATATATAGTAGTTTAAAAAGGCAGGTAAGAAAACTTAAGTTGGAAGATAACCATTTTATGTTTTTGAGAGTTTCTAGGAATTGTATTGCTAATTTCATGTTCATTTGCCTGGAATTGCAGGATGAGTCGCAGGACTTATATAAAAGGCAACAGCTTAGAGAACTTGCGTTGCTGAATAACAATTTTAGAGAAGAGAGCCCCCAACCAAGGGGTAGTCTATCTCCTTTTAGTTCAAGCGGGATGAAGCGAGCGAAAACTGGTTGGTGATGAATGCTATGTTTCCTATTTGCACAGCTGCTTCGCGTCTTCAGGCAGGGGGATGCTAATCTGCACCTAAATGCAGCGCTTTTTTGTGGCTTTAACGTGGTGAAAATAGTATGTAACGAAGAAAAAATAGCAGATTAAAGACAACCTCAAACTGATTTGTTGACTGTAGTTGTTTGTTGTTGAAGTAGAATGATTATTTGATTTATTTGTTCTGGACAGCTAGTTGACAAGGGTGATTTCCTTTCTTTTTTTCTCCTTTCCTTTTTGGGATTTGTATCATAACATCCTTTGTTAAATATAGATTGCTATATGTAAATCCTATGATATGGATTTAAGACCATGTTCTCTCTATAAATGCAGAAGCTACAGTCCACTCCATGATTTCTTTTGGTAAGGTAAAGTTTACAGTCCACTCCATGATTGGTCCCCCTTTTTTTATAACTGTTGTGTTCGGTTACCTGGACTAATTCCAGGGGTACTTGCTACCTTCTACCAGCATAAGTATCGCATGAACTCTGTATATCATGGCTAGGACAGATGGAAAAAATCAATTACAAATTTTTTGCCTCTACTGGAATTTAACGATGCATTAGTCTAATCTACATTTTACAAGTTCCCAAGGAGTCTGAAAAGTGCAGCTTATTTCACTCTTTTTTCTTAACTATATTCCACGACTCCATGAGTATCCAAATCACTAGTAATACTTCAAGCATTCATCTTATAACAATAATGCAAAGATTTAGAAAGACAATAAAATGTATAGTTAATTGAGTCACTGTGCAAGGATTAATGATTCTTTTATAAATCCAAAAGTAATTGCATTCCTAACATCACCAAATAAAGAAATGGTGAGGTTCTTTAATTAGTAGTAGTACTTAAAAAGGACAGACAAATTCTTTTAGCTACTATTCTATGTTGGTCTTCAATACATACCAACTTTTCCTAGATAAGATCAATTTTTCTAAAACCTAAACCAGAAAAACCACCTGATAACTCATCTATCCTGATCCCAAGGGTACCAAAACAACTGATAAATTATCTCTGCTGCCTTCTGAAAATGCTTTCTGAACAATTTGTTTAGCCAATAGTGATAGATCTTCATGATCCTCTGCTTCATATAAAAAGTCACAAACTTGTTGTGGACTTAAACTTTCAAATATTCCATCAGATGCCACAACCAAAAACTCATCTTTTGAAGTTAATTTTACCCAATCAGTCACTTCTGGAGTAGCTATAATGCCATATTTTTTCAAAGGAACATCACCTATTGCTCTAGTCATGGGAAAATGGCCCATTAAAAGAGGAACATAATTAGGAAAAAACTCAAATTTCCCTCCAGAAGCTTCAATCCTAGCTCTTTCATCCAATCTATGTGCATTATGATCTTCAGTTAACTCCTTAGCTTCAAGTGATTGTGTTTTCTCAGAGCAAATAAACGCCTTCGAGTCCCCTACATTCGCAACTAAAACGTGTTTTTTGTTGTATATGAGAGCAACAACTGCAGTAGATCCCGAGTAAAGTTCATATTCAACCGCAGCCTTGGAGAATTCTGCATCAATCTCCTCAATGGTTTTAACTACCGACGATTTCAGAAATTCCATATGATTAACAGATTGTTCGCCGTAATTTTTTGACAGAAATTTATCTAAAAAGAGCTTTGAAGCCATCTCACTAGCAGCCGATCCAATATGACCATCAAATACTGCTACAACACCAACGTTCTGTTATGGAATCGACGAAATTAGGGAGAAAAACAGAGAGAGAATGAACAAAAACTATTGCATTGATTCATTACATTATTTCTTGCATTTATAATAAAAGACTAGGAAATAAAATAGGGAAAATTACGCTATATGTCTATTTTTGAAAATATTTACGCCACGTAGCCCATATTTTGTGTATAAACACCCAATTTCCAACATATTTGTGTCTAAACACAAGGTTGATACATTGTGTACAATGTTCCCAGGAATAATGTTGTATAATATTGTACATTGGGCTACGTGGCGTAAATATTTTCAAAAGTTGTATAATTTTTAAAGAATAACTTACATAAACATCTATAGTTTCTAGGCTTCTAACCAACCATAGTTATTGTTCTAACCAACAGTAGTTATTGTTTCTGTAATTACAATTCATAGCTATGTTTTACCCGCTTTACGTATATTTGGGTGTTTTCACAACTCCAAAATATAGCCAGTCAAATACATATGTATATAAATTCAAACAACACATACAGTCAAATACTCTACTTTGCCAAAATAGAGTCAGCCAAAAATACATTTCTAAGATCAATAAACTAAAAGGAAACTAAATATTCTGTAATTACTTATAATAAGGAAAATAAATATTGTAGAATCACCTTTTCGGGTGCATCATTGCGTCCAAAGAGAGAAAATTTAAGATCGAGGTTGCATGTTACGCGATCCTCCTGGTATGATCTTCTTCCTTGGATTGAGGCAAAGTGACAATTTTGAGTTGGAATTGATGACATTGTTGTATTTGGAACAGAGTTGTCTGCAACAATCTTTTCTTCAGGTTTAGGCTTAATGACGTTAGGGTTCATCAAAATTCCAACGAGGCAAGCAATAAAACATCCATATATGATAAAACGCTTCATCTTTAGCTCTGACGTGTTGTTGAGATTGTGTTCAGAAATTTCGAAAAGTGAAGAGATTAATGCGTGGTGGAGTAGAAAGATTGTTTGGGGTTTATGGGTTGGAGGAGGATAGGGGATGTTAGGCTTTGCTTTTCCTTCTATAAAGGGTACGTAACTATAGTACATGCTACCACTAATAATAAGAATATGGTAAAATCTTATTCAGGCTGATTACACCCAACCAATGAAGGGAAGACATGTGTCTTTCATAAATTTCGTGGGAAAGACACATGTACTGGATTCATAATTAGTTGGGTGTAAACAGTAAACACAAATTTTTATCCAAATACTCCTTTCTCATCGGAAAGAGTAGAGTGTCCACTTAGTCATTTGCAAATTCCTTAAGAAAACGCTAACTCCTAGGCAAAAATAATTAATTTGACTAAACTACCCCTAATTAAATAGATGTTGCAATTTGATCACTTAACACTTAATAAGGGTAATTTTAAAAGAATGAAGTTAATTGTTTCTCGATTTGATAAGTAGACGCTCTTTTTGAACAAAAAAAAAAAAAGGAGTAAGGGGCACTCTTTTTTATTCCCAGGAGGTAATAGAAGTACTAACACTAAATTGAAATATATATTTAATAACAACAACAACAACAACCCAGTGAAATCCCACATTGAAATATATATTTAATACTAACACTAAATTAAGAATCTATATACATACACTTATATACCAGACTATATATGAAAATAATAATAATAGAAAGTAAAATGAAAATGTTGGTGAATATACCGATAAATTACAGTTGAAACTTATAAAAAAATGAATAAGTAAATATTCAGGCTGAGACGCGGATATCTCGCTTTTTTTAAAGAGATTCAAGCCCACTGCGACATAATCTTCATCAATCCAGTAGTATAACTCTGACTTGTCCCCTCCACCCCTCAACGTTGTATGACTCAAACTACTCCGGACTAGCTGAAGAGTCCAAAGCTCCACCATAAGAACACCTTCTTTCAACATAAAAAAATGCTCTCTTTTATAGGTATTGAGTTGAAGACTTAGAATAATTTTCTTTGTCTCAACTCTCACTTTCACTACACTATCCTCAAATTATAAACTCAACATTATACTTCTCATCCACTTTTTTTAATCCATTTCACGCAAGGAAGAAAACACCCTTTATATGGGTGTAGGATTCCTCCAAATAGCAAATGCCAAATAGCGGATAATAATTTGAGGTTTAGTGGGACAATTAGTAGAGGATAGTATGGAAGAACATGCTCTAGTGGTTACAAGAGTTACAAAATTATGACACCACTTTCTCCACTTTATGGCCAACTAATATTCCATGCACTTTAATATAATATTTTAATATTAAAATGCACATAACTCCAACAAAAATTAATATAGAAGGAAACCTAAAAGGCAAATATAGGCCTCTACAATTATAATTATAATTTTATTCAAAAATTAACGCATTTACGGGGGTTAAAAAAAACATTAAGGTTTCTATCCAATTTAATAATTTATGATTTTTACTTTTTAGCTTATTGGACTCACACTTGACTATTTTTCTTACTTTTAGCATTCTGATATTTGTGGCTTAAAAATAGAGTAGAAAATGTGATCAATAAAATATTATCACCCGTTAGATTAAAATAAATTGATAGTTTAAAATTTCTTTAGTATAGACATACACATACTCTCCTCATTAATTTCAACAAGAAAATTGATAGTGACTAAAGATGGGCTGGGCTGGGCTACAATTGATGAGCCCAGAAGCCCAAACGAATTTTCTGGAAGATGAAGCTTCCTCATTCATTCATTCATCCGCCAAATGCTAGTAATTCCATTCTTCCCCAATCTGGAACCCTAAACTTGTTCATCAACACAGAAGAAATTCACCGCTAAAATGGGGAAACAACCAGTAAAACTGAAAGCAGTAGTTTACGCTTTATCTCCATTCCAACAGAAGGTAATGCCAGGTCTCTGGAAAGATCTTCCTGGTAAAATCCATCACAAAGTCTCTGAGAATTGGATCAGCACTACTCTCTTGCTCGCTCCTCTTATAGGCACCTACTCGTAAGTATACTTCAATCAAATAAATCGATCAGCTATTTATATTTGAACCTTTAATTTCGGATTGTTTCGTTTGTATAATAACATGCAAATTTCTAACCAAACAGAGAGACATGTAAATACTTATCATTTCTGTTTTCCATGCGTCGTCGTTTTCACCTCATTTATATAGATTTTATTTTCTTTCTGATGGATAATTTGAGTGATTTTTATAGGAATAGGATTGAGTTCCTTATCTGCAATATATAATCGATGATTCGATTTTTGATCGATCAACTATGCGTCAGTTCAAAATTAGTTAGGGTTTTTTATGTCAGTTATCGATATCCATTATGTCCTATTCAGGATTCGAATTTAGTGTGTGTGTCTAGATGAGCATGTTCCGATAAATTCTGTATTAAAAGGATGCATCACAGTTAGACTGTTTTCATTGACCTTTGTTAGACCTCGAAGCTGAGTGTGCTTAGAAACTCACATTGGTAGAGTCCATATGATTCGTGTACATTAATAATATGTTGAGCGCTTAAATATTTGGAGGTGCTTGTTCATCTGATCTTCCTAGATTTTTCTTAGTTTAGACTAAGTGATGGAGCACTTGTACAATAAGTTTTGGGATATGTTGTAGCCTATAAGGATAAAAGGACAGAAATGTGACGAAGGCTGTAGCTTAGAATGGGAACTTAGTTACTCAGGCTTTAGTCGGAATATAAGATATGACCAGTGGAGAGCGGTTAGAATATGCATAAGAGCATGATTGCCAAACATTCCTGTTGGCATATCAGTGTCTCTGTGTCTGTAGGTAGCTAAGAAGACAACCCATGATATATGCGAAGCCTTTGCACACTGTGAATCTTCCCTTCATTTATTTAGATGAAAGACAATTGCACAATGCCTATTTAAACTTGTTGAAGACATTTGCTTCTATAAGTATTTAATTTCTGAAGCTGAGACCTGCCTGTTTCAAGCCTACTTACAGATTGAAAAGGCAAGGTTAATAAGATTTTCCTCTGTTTTGTATCGGTCATGCTGTTGCGGAGTTCTATTTATTTCTTTTTTTCTTTTGGTGGGGTCAGGAAAGAAGTGTTGCACGTTGGTTCTTGTAAGTAGAAAAAGGTTGCTTGGTAAAGCATACAAGCTTAACCATCATGAGCTCAATTTTTTTTTTAAAAAGGATTAATATGCAGCAATATAACCTTTTTGATATGTAAAATGTGATAATATATAACCACATTAGTAACTAGATGAAATGAGTTTCATCATCTAAGATATAATACTTGACATAATGTTTGACACTAGTTAGATAATCATGTACTTTCACATTAGTGTGCTTGCTAGTAAAATAGTAAATTGTTCTAACATATTACCAAGTTTACAGCTCTAGTCATGCCATGCCTCTTTAACTGAGTCGTAATTAAAATGTTTTTGTTTTTCACGGTTCTTATATGTATGTTCAAAATAAATGTGATTAACTTCTTTCTCCCCTATTTTCTTTATTCTATTCAACTTTGTCTCCAAGCAAGTGAAAGTGACTGCTGTAAAAATCTTAGTTATTTTTAGGTTGTAAATTATCTTCTGTTCGCTTGAGCTTTTTGAGTAAGTTCCCTCCCCCATTGCTCTTACTACTAGAGCACTTAGATGGATGATTGATTTTCTTTTGACTTGGTCACTTGGTATAAATTTTTGCTAACTTTGGTTCTGGAAATGCCTATGTTTATTGGTTGATATTTTAACAGATCTATCTATAGTTTTGTGGTTGCTTAGCTCATAGAGATGGTGTTTCTTTGTGCATGCAGGTACGTACAGCACTTCAAGGAGAAGGAGAAGTTAGAACACAGATACTGAAGATCTGCTCTTCATTTGTATGGGGAGGACGCCTCTATTTCTATTTATGTTTTGAACAGGAAATAAGTCTGTGCTTTGTAACTTCTCATCATTTTGAGGATATTTACTTTTGTGGACTATTAAACGCATCTAGTTGCTTCATGGTCTTTTGAAACTTTTGTGCATCCTGAATCTTGTACTGTGTTGGAGTCTCTAAAATTGTTCATAATACTTTTGTTTCCTATTTCATTAAATGTTGGATGCACCCTGGCACTGAAATAAAATAAACTCACCATTTGCTCGAGCAGAGATTTCCCAACTGTGCAATGACTAAGAAGATTTCAATACACGTCAAAGATTTGGGCAATCTGTCTTCAGATGTATTTCATATAAGCACATCAATTTGACCCAGCAGGATGAGAAAACTTCATAGAAATAATATGGTTTTGTACCATCATTTCACTATTTTGAAATTTGAAGATGATCAAAAAGAAAAAATTCAATTTTAGGAGCTAATCATTCATCTAATTGTTTTTAAGAAAATATGTCATGTACCCGGTCAAGGCTTGTCCACTAACCTACCCTAACCCGCCCCTATTGTATTCCTATTTCAAATTATCAGAGATTGCACCAAGGTTTCATAGCAACTTCTCAGTATAAATACCGTAAGATATTTTTTTCTTTACGGCTTTCAGCTTTTTCTTTAATTGAAATTGATGAAAAATCAGCATTTTTATTTACTGATTTGCACGAAACCAATTTCTTTAAAACATTCGTCCTCACAGCAAAGAGGACGAATTTCGATTTTCATGAGCAAATATTGAGATATTTAGAATTAATTAGTAGGGGTGGATCAGAATTTGTTCTTATGCCGCCTGTCATGAGAGGTATCAATTCGTCAAAGATACGATCTCTTAATCGTAAGAGGAAGTTAAAAGACAGAATATAATTAAATAAAATTGTTCAATAGGATACTTATAAGGTTCATGCAAAGACACAAGTTCCAAGTCACAAATTTTCATTCAACAAAGGTAGAAAACTAAATATGCTATTTGTAGGATTCTGCAACTTCACTCCCTAAGCAGCTGTAAGAAACGCCCTTCCAGGTTGACGTGCAGCAAGACGACCATGGCAGCCAAGAAGCTGCAAAAGCAAAAGAACAGGCAATAAGAATAGTGCAAATTCGAATCAGCAGCAAGAAAAGTGAATGAGCAAAACAAAAGTATTACTAGTTTAAAAACAGATATGAATAAAACGAACCTTTGCATTGACACCATCTTGGACGATACGGTTCTCTGACTTGTATTTCAGATAATCAGTACGGCTGAACTTGGTGAACCCCCTGAGTCAGAGTTGCACATGTGAGATTCAAGCATAAGTTTTACAACTTATCTAAAACTATCAAAATTGGCCATGTTCAATCGCATAACTTCAAAAAGAGGGTAAGGTAGATCCCTCAACACTCGAATAGTACTGAATTTTAGACAAAGAAATCAAGGATAGAGCTCAGAACTATAAGGAGATAACATAAAACCAAGATATTATGAAACATTACAAGACTCAGATGGGAAACAGGCCAACAGAGCTCATCCCCATAGAGGGAAAAAAGGCAAAACTTCCTTTACAAGACAAAATTAGCATTGAAAGGCAAAAAGTTGTGCGATTTACTGTAGGGTATTTTCTTAAAATTAATTTCTCAACTGAATAACTAAGCAAATGAAATAGAGCACCGCTTTCCATGCCAATCATAGATAACAGAATAGTCTTCAAAATGTAAAAGTTAAAAGTTCTGAAACCGAATGCAGTAACATAATAATACAAAGTGAACCTTGAGATAGAATACATACCACTTTCTGCTGACAATGATCTTTTGACGGCCAGGGAACTTAAACTTGGCACGACGAAGAGCCTCTTGGGCATGGTTACTGTTTCCATCTTTGCAGCGAACAGAGAGCAGGACCTGACCAATTGCAACACGAGCACAAACACCCTGGGGCTTACCAAAAGCTCCCCTCATACCAGTTTGGAGTCTATCAGCTCCAGCACATGAAAGCATCTTGTTAATTCGCAAAACGTGGAAGGGATGAACCCTGACCCTGAGGTGGAAAGCATCCTTCCCAGCAGACTTGGTCATGTACTTATTGCAAGCAATACGGGCAGCTTCAAGTGCCTCACTTGAGACATTCTCCTTCTCCCAACTGACCAAGTGTACACAGAAAGGGAACTCATCAACTCCCTTTTTCTTCATGCCCACATCATAGATCCTGATCTTTGGATCAGGAACACCACGGCAAAACCGTGATTTTGGGTAAGGCTTGTTCTTGATCTGGCGGTAACATCTTGCAGGTCCTGTCAAAAGAATCCAAACAATTACACCGAGGCCCAACAATGAAAAAAGAGCTACGAAAGACGAGTACGAGGACGCATAGCAGCGCTATAAAATTATCATTATGACACATCGTATGCTATTGTTGGAACTTTGAATATGCTTTTCCATACATGTATTCACAATTAATAACAAATAATAATCAAGGCTTGTCTAACAAAAAGTAGCTACCTTAGATGAAAATACATGCAACTTACAAAGTCATTGTTCATAACATAGTTTCCTATGTAATCGTACAATGTACTTCCATTCTCAGACACAGCAAGAAATAATATTTCTTCAACACAACCAGAAAATGAGAAACTGTTCCTTCCATTTTCCAAGCATTCACTAATCTTACCAAAACAAAGCTCGTCCTTCCATGGTTCCTAATATTTCTCACAACTCAGATTATTGATTAAAAAAAAAAGGATTGGCTAAGTAAATATCCAAAAAAAGGTAACAGAGAAAAGGGTTAAACAAATGTCATATATTTCCATCTTGAAGCTAGCCATTTTACCACAGCTAGTCTGTTTATTAAAGGATTAATCAAAAAGCCATTAACACTGTCTCAAAATCTAAACAGAGAAGGACCTTTAAGCTCCATAAACTAGTTTAACAATCAAAGACTCAACCAAGCAAATACCAAAACTAGTCTATATAAACACCACATTCACATAACAAATGCGCACAGAGTCTTTACACGAAAAAACTAAATTTAAAAAAAAAAAAAAAAAAAAAAAAAAAGATCTCTGTTTCCTGCAATTAATATTTTTTTTAGCTAACCAACAACAACAACAACATACACAGTATAACCCCACCATTTTTTAGCTAACTCTTTTTTCAAGAACGCTACAAATATTAAACATGGTACAAAATTCCATCATATACATATATTATATCAGAAACTTAAACTCAATCCATATATAAAGATACATGTAAGAGCCCAATATTTTTTTTTCAGATCTGAGCAATAATACATTATAATGCAAATGAAAATGAAATGAAAAATAGGATTAAGGTAAATCGACTTACTTCTCCCCATGGCTATTCAAGGGGGGCGTTACTGCTAATTGATCTGCGGCTTGTAATGAAAAAAAGAAGAGAGAGGAAATCCCTAAATATTAAATAGGAGTTTTATTGGGCTTAGAAATTGTTTGGGCTTACCTCACAAATGGATGGGCCTGGGCCGACATAGTTAGACGAAATTCATACAAACCAAGCCCGTCTGGCGTAGTTACTTTAGGACGGACATACGTGCAATATTTTTTGGGAAAAATAACACTCTATGGGCTCGTTTGGTTGGAAACAACTTATCCCGGGATAACTAATCCCGGGATAAATTATTCCGGGATTAGTTATTCCACCCTCAAGGTGGGATAAAAAAACACTCTAATCCAGATAATCCTGGATTAGTTATCTCGAGATAACTAATCCTGGATTAGTTATCCCGAAGTTTTTTTTTTTTCCAACCAAACGTTGGATAAGACGGTACTAATTTTTATCCAAGGACTATTTTTCTCTATCCATCATACCAAACGAGACCTATGTCTATTTGGAGAAAATATTTACCCGAAATAGCCATATTTCAAATAACGCGACTTCTTCCATGCCTGATCCAAATACCAAAGCAATCTATGCTAATCTATTGAAACCTAAGCCCATTACGCAGTCTTCTTTGAATATTGAGACAATACCGATAACAATAAAATATTTACATTGTGACCCCTATGTGAAATGGATGAAATCTGAAGTGAAACGTATGGATCTCATTGAAAATCTCCAGTATGCAGTCATTGGGAAATTCTAGTATGGTTGGTCGGAACTTGAAGATTTATGTAAAGCCATAACTACACAATGCATGATCAAAGGGGAGTGTAACATTGGATTCTTTAGGAATTGAACATTGGATATTTAGGAATTGTCATACTCTGATCATGTTAACGTTAGTTGAAGATTTTGTCAATTTAACTTCCAAGCCTGCATATTATATTACGGATAGGGAAGGATATTCATATCAAATGAGGCCTCTTATTTATGACTCTACGTTTAAAATGGATGAGGAAACAACGAAGGCAATGACATGGATTTCGTTTCCAAATCTATTCCCTACTTACTATGCAAAGGAATCATTATTTACTCTTGTTGTTGTTTTGGGAACTTCTTTACATCTTGATATGGAAACAATACATAAGACGATGCCTAGTTGTGCATGAGTTAAAGTTATGGTGAATCTTCTATCAGATTTTTCAAAATCTGTTCGAATGGATGTGGAGGATGGAAGTACTGGTGCTATTAGAATTGTTAATGTCAAGATTCATTATGATCATCTTCCAAAATACTGTTTGAAATGTAAATTGCAAGGTCATAATGAGGAAGATTGTCGAATATTAAATCCCCATTTGAAATCTGCAAAGGAGAAGGGTAATCAGGCGAAGCATGAAACTGTTGATCAATCTAAAAATAAAGTGAATGATGAAGTGGAACAATAGAACATGGTTGCAAGGCAAGTGCAACAACAAGGTGCTGAAGGGAATCAACAGAAGACTAACAATCCACAAAAACACTATTATAAGGGGCCAAAAATACATTATGCTTGGAATAATGGTAGGAAATTCAATGCTAGAATCCTAGCCAGTGGTGAAATTGTTGGTGATCTATGTAATTGGAAGTTGATAGGCAATATTACAAATCAAACATTGATTGCTAACAGAAAGGGAAGTACAGTAGAGAATGATGCCACAATTCAGGTTCATAACAAATATGAAGCCATTACAGAAGTCGATGAGGAAGTATCCAGGCATATGAGTAAAGGCCATCAACAAAACAAGGCAGAGGAGTTCAAAGCAAAATAAAGGTGCTACTGTGGAGACTCAAAACTCTCGGAGCAATGCAGAAGAACAGCTTAAGCAAAAGAGTATTGTTCCAAATAAGAAAACTAGTCCTAGCAATATGAAAAAGAATCAATGTGCGGAAGAATTCATCACATCTGGTCAAGCTACAAGATTTGCTAAAGTGTTTCCAATATTTGATACTCAGGAAAGTCAGAGTTGTTAGCAGGGCAAGTTATGGGGTAAAGGATGAAAGAGGAGAAAGGCACTTAAAGTGAAGGAATGACTTCCAATGTTAATCAAGAGACTGCAAAAACTAATGTGAATTCTCAAGCTGGTAGGTCAGAATCACTAGTAGTGAAAAATCATTAGAACTAACAAATGTCATTGACAAGAGTAGTCCAAAGAAAAATCAGGTTAATGTGTGAGTAAGATCGAAGAGGGGACTAGAGATTCTCATGAAGTGGTAAAAGAAGTATCTAAAGGTGTAGATTATGAGAGGCAAAAGGAGGGGAAACCGCCTGATATTGTTGAGAATAATAATAATCAATCCATGACACCGCCTGATATTACTGAGGATAATTGTAATAATGATCAATCAATTGCTACATATCCTCAAACAAGCAGTGTAGCAAAGCCTATTGAGATCAATACAAGACAATCAGGAAGTGCAACTATAATTCAGATAGGTGATGTTACACAACAACAAATTGCATTCGAGAGAAAGAAATCTCCAAACAAGGTCCTGCATGCACTGATATCACATGAATTGGGAATATTGTAGAAAGGGCCAAAAGATGACAACAGTAGTGAAAATGATGGGAAAAGGGTTACAGAAGATGATAATGAACTTGATCAAAAGATAATATATACTATAAGGCAGGCTAATATTTCTCTAAAATCAAGCCTGAAGGGTAATAGAAAGTCCAAGAAGAATGGTACTACGGAGATTGTACAACCCATCAGGGTTTTTCCAGAGAGGAGAAATTCTAAATCTAATGTTAAATGATGTTTAAGTCTCTTATATGGAACATTAGATTAGTGGATACCCAACAAGCTTTTCATAGGGTTCAAATATTACATAGGCATCACATATTTTTTTTTTTTTTTTTGTGGCATAGGAACCTTTTCAGAATGCAAGATGCATCCCGGGATTAGTTATACCGCAATTTTATCCGAACCAAACGTGGGATAAACTCATCTCAAATATAATTCCGGGACTATTTATCCTTATCCCTCATATCAAACGAGCCCTTACAAGTTAAAAGTATCGAAAATAACAAGTGAGTATGATGACACAAATATTGCATTTCTTTATAAAAATATAACATGTTTCAGACCAACCATTACATTATGATTTCACAATTTCACAAAACAACAACCTTATTGATTTGCTGAATTAAATAAAACCAATGAATATGTGTTAAAAACAAGAAAAGATTTCAATGTGTGAATTTAATAGTAATATGCAAATTTTAATTGGGGTAGTTTTAATTGTATCTATTTTTTGGACAGTATTAATAAGCCATTTGTCCATAGAAATCAAATATTTTCACTTTATTTGAAAATTTTGAAGTTGGAGTTGAAGATTAAGTTGTATTTAGTTATAGATTTTGCAAAGAATAATTGGTTGTTTGAATGTACTGAAAGTGGAAAAAAAGAAGAAGTAAAAACACGTGTTGATTTTCCAAATTCAAATACCACCTAAGTTATATTTGAATTTTTCATGGCTAAACGCTGATTTTCAAAGTGAAAAAATTTACATAAAAAAGTGAATAATTCTCATGGCCAAACAGGTCCTAATAAGTATTTCATAATTTCTCCAAAACTTAGGACCCGCTTGGGCATGAAATTTTCACCACCGGAAAATGTTTTTTCACTTTATTCGATCCAGCGTTTGTATGAAAAAAATAAATAAAAATTTGGAAAACATCAAAACCTTGTTTTCACCTTCACTACATTCAAATAACCAATCTTTGCAAAAACTATAAGCAAACACAACTTCAACTTCAAAAAAAAAAAAAAAAAGTGAAAAATATTTGATTTTCATGGCCAAACGCCTACTTAATCAAACAATTATACCCGACCCCGTAGCTCCGAAAACAAAGTTGTGTTTTATCAGAAGTTATAGTTTTACACTCTATTCTCTGTCTCCCCTCTTCTATGTATCAACTCTAAGTTATGGCTCTAAAGTTGGATAGCAATGATAAAAATATGGCGAAAAAATATAATGAAGGACAAATATAACAACAAGGGCAAATATGATATTTCTCGTAAAATAAAAGTTGGGTTTATGGCTCTAAAGTTGGATAGCAATGGTAAAAGGACAAATATAACAACAAGGGCAAATATGATATTTCTCATAAAATAAAAGTTGGGTTTATCACAATTTACAGTTTTCAACTGTTCTCTCGCTTCTCGGGCGGACCCGAGATTTTTAAGACGGCGGGGACACTATTATCTTAACATAAACGCCAATAAAAAAAATTTAATGATGACTGAGGAATAATACCGTGTCGGACCGGTCATTAATAGCGTAGCAGTGATAAAAATACAAGTATATAGGTCAAACATGTGTAATAAATAAAATTTACTACAATGAAATAAACAGAAAAGAGAGCATTCTCCATTCGCTAAAATTTGTGCAACATGTGGTGACAATGCGAGGTTCGAAGGTTGGGTGAGCTCATTTTAGCGCTTATTGTTTTTTTTCTAAATATGCTCAAAAACAAAATTAAAAAAGTGACATTCGGGTTCGTCAGGGGTGACATGTAAAGGAAACAACAATTACCCAGCAAACGTTTTGAAAAGATAATTTCGTTTATTATTAGAGTGCGCAATTAAATATATACTAATTTCTCAGGTATTATCGAATCATCATAATATGGCTTGATTCAAATATCATATGCATCATTTACAGCAGAATGAAAAATTAAATACTGTCTTAGGCGGTCGCGCGTACAAAAATATCATATCAAAATCGGAGAGGCGGCGGAATATACATCGCCGAACATATATACACACATACAAATAATTTGGCCGACTTGGCCGTAGTAACGAACGGGACCGCGTTAAGACGCAATCATAAACAAACGAACACATACGTGACCCATGACCCACATATATGACTACAGGCCTCTACAAACGGAACGGAACACACGAACATATGACGGGACGTGGCCCCGCCGTACCCGTACGATCACAAATGTACAAAAAGATACATAGCAAAACATATATACCAAATGTGGGCTCCGGATCGAAGGAGCACTCTATAATGGCATCGTGTGGCCTACACCGGCAAATCACGAACCTCGTACTGCGCGGGCATGAAACGTGACCCCGAAGAAAGGGGTCGTACGAAAGATGTACTGAGTATGTAAAGCATAAAGTACAAAAATCCAAACCATAACTGAAGTGAAGGGTACAGAGAGAAAATACCGGATCAAAGTATCAGAATCTGTACTGAAGACACATGTACATAATGCAAATGGAAAATCATGCATAAAGCTCAGGAACGTGGTCACCACTCCGACGCTGGTGCCACACACAGCATAACTCCGGAAGGTTTCAAATCTCCGTACACCCCGAACACAACATATCACATCATCAAACATATCACATCATCAAACGTACCATAAGCCATATCACAGCATAACTCCATAAACGGAACCCGGCCCTATGGCGAGGTCTCGGGAACCGTAACACAGCATACTGCCGAATTTTATCATAGCGCGCACGATCACAAACCGGCCCGGGAACCGGTGAACGAAGTCATAATAAAGGCACGAGCGGAGTCGTGAGCAAACAATGCAATTCATATATCGAAATACTTTTACAAACTTGATAAAATCATATGTTGACTCATTAGTCAAAATAGTTCGAACAATTAATCAAAGCGGGGTTCATTTCACAACAGTATCTCCAAGATGGTAATTATGATTCAAAATATAATTCAGGATATCGCGGCAAGCAAAATATTATTTTTCGATAGCCAAATTCACAAACAAAATCCTTTGCCAACATTATACAAAAAGGAGACTAATAGAGCAAACAAAAGAGTCTCGGAGTTAGCGGGCCCACCCCGGGTCAAGTCGAGGTGGCGGACACGAATCGCGGACGTTGGGATCTATGGACTTATACATGGAGGTTTCGAAACAAATCGACTACATTTTACAAAAGTTTTGAACATATGGCACTTTCCCACAAAATATGAGTTTTATAGTTCAATTCAATTGAATGAATAGTACTCGATTTCTATTTCGGATTTCAAGGAAAAGAATTGCCCCCGAGGCTCCAATATCGACCTAGTATACCTAGGACATGCCAAAAGAAGAAATGGGGTAGCCTTACATACCTTTCTCACTTCTTATGCGTGTTCAAACTCGATTTCCGTTTCGTCCAAAATCTACAAATGGTCAGAGTTACCAATTAGGAATTTCAAGTTTTAAGAATTCACTTAACTTCATTTTTTTGTCTACCGAAATTTCGGCAGCACTTCCCCTATACATTTAACACCCCCGAGACTTAGCTCGGCTCAATATATATCAACAACACAGCCCACAATACCAAAGTTACCACGACTCACATCAAAATGGTTCTAACGTCAATATTCTTCTTTTCCACATAAAGCAATACTTCCATTGCAAATTTCAAATTTCCAAACAAATCTCAAGGATTTCACATTCATCATTAACCATGATCATCACAATATAATTTAGAAACATTTCATATCATTTGTACAAAATATTCATACGATATACAAAATATACAATTTTCCACCAAAATCATAATTCATCCGAAACTTCTAATCTTTAACACGCTTACTCATAACATGTTTCCATATCCCAAATTCATCAACAATCATCATAATTTGCACCTTAACAACTCCATTTCCATAATGTCATAAAATTACACTAAAACGGCATAAACTTCTACTTTCCATGTAATTGCCAACTTACATTATTTTACCTTTATTTACATTGCAAGCATCACCACAATACAACAAACATGTTAAACCAAATTAATTCATTCTCATTCCAACTTCAACCACCACACGGCTAACATTCAAAGTTTCCATCTTCCATCAAATTCATTCAACGTTCATTCTCAATATACATTTCATCCTACACACAACTAGAAGGCAACATACAATTCAACTCATCACACCTATACATTACTACACACACACGGCCACACATGCATATGCACACCCACTTTGCAAACTTCCATATTTTCATGAATTCTACTCATTTCCATCTACTACGACACAAATAAACCTTCATTACATAAATACATGGAATGAATCCTTACCTTTTTCCTTAATCTTCTTCACTTAAACAAGTTGTCATATTGAAGAAACAAGCACTCTTTCTTCCCAAACAATTGCACCATGTTGTAGAGGGCCCTTAATATAGTAGGAATATGACAAGAAAAATATTTTTGGAGGAAGATTCTTGAGAGGTGAAAGTAAGGAGCAAGGGCCGAATGTGCCCTCTAGTCTTGCTCTTCTTGTGCTTGTTTTTCTCTTCTTTAATTCATGAAGCTTCTATGAGATAAAGATCAATATATGCATTAATTATAGCACATGGAAGAATTAATTAAATTCATGGGTGGGCCTTGCACATGGCCGGCCACCCCTTTGGAATTGGGCTTAATAATTTTTTTCCATTTTTGGGCCAATCCGGTTGGTCACGAGTTGGGCCTAGCCCACTGACCTTTCGACCTTAAAACGTTCATATCTCCTTGTACAGATATCGCCTGGGAACCCACGACCTATGGTTGGAAAGCTAATTCAATTATCTACAACTTCTATTTCTCGGTATTTTTCCAAATTCCAAACTTATAATGCCGTTTTTGCCCCTCGAAGTCAGGTCACTGAAAACGTTTTCTTAAGAATATTCGTTTGGAGGGTTTCCACTTTGATTTGACCCAAGGGTCCTTCATGAGTTGTGTTTAACTTTACATATATAATTCATATGACTTCTCAGATGTTCCAAAAATATCTCGACGTGTGGGCCCCACCTCGGCAAATAACCCGACGTTCAAAAATACGGGATATAACATCCTCCTTTAGAACATTCGTCCTCGAATGTTAAATTAGCCTTATAAGGTCTCATAAGCATAACGGGGGAGTTCCTTTTCATAACTAGCACACATCAATCATCTGTCAATCAATATAACAGATTTAGAAATTCATTACCTGTGAGTATAGGGAGCAAGCGAGGATGCCTTAGCAGAGGATATATCCCCGGTACGCAATCTCCTCGCCTGACAATTCACAATAGTTACAGGTGGTTCTTCACAGGACAACTTCCCCATCATCTAAATATTATCCACTGAGAATATTCCGGAAGGGTCACTAACATATTTACGGAGCATGGATACACGGAATACCGGATGTATCGCTCCGGACCAGATGGTAAGTTTAGCTCATAGGCGACCTCGCCTATCTTTCAAATAATTTGATACGGTCCGATATACGGCGGACTGAGCTTATTCTTTTTACCAAATCTCACCACACCCTTTATAAGTGGCATCTCTAGGGATAGCCAGTCATCAATCTAGAATTCTAACGGTCGGCGCTGTTTATCTATATATAAGTTCTGCCGACTCTGGGCAGTCAATAACATAAACCCGTGGCATATCTTCTTAGTATTTGAATAGTACGCTCAGCCTGTTCGTTGGGCCGAGGATAACATACTGTACTATAACTCACCTGAGCTCTCAGTCTTTCCTGGGGCGATTCTTAGAAGTTAGTCGTACATTGAGCATTTTTGTCAGTAATAACCGGTACACGAATTTCGTGAAGTCCTATTACCCCTTTAATCCTCAGCCGAATAAATAGCTCTATCCGACAGGGACTGAGCTGGTTTCGTCAATCGTTTGACAATAATCTAATTAAAATCGTACCTGCGCGGAGTGCGCGGTAAATCTATAGTGAAGTCCCTGTTAATCATTTCTCGTTTCCAAACAAAATTTTCGTTCCTCGTAGAAATCTGTCGAGCTCTTAATGCTCGATTTGGACTTACTGACAGTTTGAATGTTGGCCAACAAACTCTGCCCCGTATTGGAGTAGCGTCCTTAAACTGACGCTATTTTACCTTTTCCATAATCGATGGTTTACCATCTTCTCGGATTTAAACCCCCAATATTTCCGTAATCGTCCAAACGAACTCTACGGCTAACCGACCGATAAATTTCACAACTAATTCTTCCTTCGGATGTACATTGATCAAATTACCCATAGGTTGCGACTATGAACGTACGCCACAAAATTTACCTTTCCGGGTGGTGCAAAATATCGACGTCATGATCTTTCAATAATTTAGACTATCTTCCTTATCGCAAATTCTCGTTTCTTTTTGCTTAAAAATATCCGGAGACTCGAGGGTCCGTACAATTATCGGCCGTAGCCTCCACATAAATAGTGCCGCCATATTTTCAAAACATGAGTCACCGCGGCTAATCCCAAATCATAAGTGGAATAATCTCTCTCGTGCGATTGTTTACATATATAGTCGGACACCACTTCATACCGACAAGACACATAATTTCATGGCGTATCTTCTTATGTTTTAGACGACTAGTGGTTCATACACTATTTTCTAGTATCTCACAAACCTCTTTCTTTCCTTCAAAGGCTTCCAAACTACCAAACACTGGTATTCCTGTTACGATAATTCGTCATTACCCGAAACATTCGTTGAGTCTGGTAATCCCCTCCATACTCTCTTGGTATGTAAATACACTTAAGCTCGGGCCTTCAGTCAATAAGTTTCCTTTCTTGACATTTAAAAGTATTGTAATACAGTTTTAAGTCTAACGTAATACGTTCTTCCCCCCTTTAAGGGGCCGTACCTACACCATACTCATGTCTTTTCTCCGCGATCTATAACTTGATTAGCCTCGTATGAAGCCTTAATAAAATCACGAGGCGATGACAACTCTCGATCACATAATACAAAATCTTATCTAATAGCCGGTCCTCGAATACTGTAATCAATGTAGAAATTTATCTTTTAGTAATCATATTCTCCCTTGTTGGAAGATTCAGCTAAGTCATCCCCTCTTTCACACCCGTTCCTTATCTGTCGTCCCGTTTTCTCGATATTCGCATTTCTTAATATTCACATAATTCATCGTTCCATACCGTGGGTTTTCCTTTTTGCCCTACGCTATTATATTCCAGTTCCTTTTGGCAATTAATTTCGTGCTTTGCCCGCCGGCTCTTTCCGAGGCTCGCTTAATTACGTTTCTTACTTTCACTCTTTTTTCGACGTTCGATCCCTTATACTCAACTCCATTTCTCTCTTCTCTCCAAATGTCGTTGTATTAAAATGTTCCAATCTCAACTTACAGCAAAGATCAACATCAATTTATCTCGGAGCATCTATGCCATACCTTTCACTTTGTCTCATAAATTCTGTCCACGTAATGTCTTTCGTATATTACAACACTAGCTATTAGGGTCCGCCCGTCAGTCGACACAGTCATTAAAGAGGAGCCATACACATACATATGAATATACTCTGTCATTTCTTTTTTCAAGACATTTTCAATCACCTGTTCCAACTTACTCTAGCTTCTGAGCTACGTTGCTCCTTTTTCCCCTTTTCGCCAATCTAATCCGCCGCAACCCATGCGACCTCTATAAAGTTTGCTAACTATTCCACATACCCTAATTTCCTTTAGGTTACCCCATATTTCCTATTTGTCTCTCATATCTATATTTGCGAAAATTTTGTACACTTCCCAGGGGGGTCACCCATCCTAAAATTACTCTGGCCCTAGCACGCTTAACTTTACAATTTTAATGCAATTCGGTGCGTTAAGGCCGGTATAGTCACATCAACCGCCCCGCACGACCTTTGTCACGTAATTTAAGATAGGCCGGGGTCTTAACAACTTCCAAACGTCCTCGTGGCGGGTCCCACCCCGACTCGGAGAAAATTCTTTCACTTTTTTCGACCTTATAGGTACCGTATCGCCCTTACCTTCGTCTATATATATAAGTCTACACAGCCCACAAATTTAAATTCTTATTCCACAAATTCCAACTCCAATCGGCCGTCGGGAAATGGTGAAATATTACCGTAAGGCGTTATCTAACTACCAAAGAAAAAGGGAACTAGAGTCCGACAACGTCACAAAACTTCTTAGTTCTCATTTCACATAATTATCTCCATATGTACATATATAGGAATGGGAAGCGAACCATTTAATTCCCAACTACTTGTCATACGCGTCGTATTTTTCCAATAAGGTGGAACTTAACCGCTGGACATTTTTGCCCTTCAACATAGGCTTTTCCAAAGCAAAATGTAGTCGAAACGTATTTTTAGTCCGTTTAAATAAATCACAATTTTGCTGCTCATATATATACTTCCTCGGAATAAACTTTCCAAAATGAAGGTGTTGCTTCTTACGGCTGACATGGGGGATGCCTTTTTAAACTTTAATCCAACATGATAGATTTACTCTGTCGGTACCGACTTTTGAGACATGCTAAGAACTTATATCTCATTTTCCTTTTTACAGTTTTTGGAAGAAAAATTTGGGCAGAGGTTCCTCTGTATTTCTTACTATCCCAAACCTGCACGCAGGAAATACCAACAACGCCTCACAGGGCCAACATGTTTACATATATATCATATCGTAGTATAGCCGCACAGGGCTAACAACTTCAAATAAAAATGTGAAGGTGTCGAGACTTACCTTACATACATAATTCAAATGGCACCGGTGGCATTTTTCCTATTTACTTTCCTTTTTGATTTTCAACTTTATATTTCAATCATACTTCAAATACCTTACCCGACATGCATTTTTTTTCATACCATTGCTTACCGGTGTACCGTGTAGCTTCCAACGTCATCAATCACTGTCTTGTGTCGATACCGTTCTTCGGCTGAAATTAAAGATTAGAAGAAAGGAATTCATTTCCTGCGGCTGGCTCTATCGCACGATCTAAGATCCAAAGAAAGGTAACACCCTAAATGCTCCGTAGCCTCCCGTTTATAGATGTGGTGCACAACACACCGATAAACAAGACTCTACGAGACACGGCCTCGTAGACATTCCGAGGACAAACCGCGCTCCGATACCACTTTTGTCACGACCCCCCCCCGTGGGCCGCGACCGGCGCCCTACTTGGACACCCAAACAGATTTTCATATCGAATCATCATAATATGGCTTGATTCAAATATCATATGCATCATTTACAGCAGAATGAAAAATTAAATACTGTCTTAGGCGGTCGCGCGTACAAAAATATCATATCAAAATCGGAGAGGCGGCGGAATATACATCGCCGAACATATATACACACATACAAATAATTTGGCCGACTTGGCCGTAGTAACGAACGGGACCGCGTTAAGACGCAATCATAAACAAACGAACACATACGTGACCCATGACCCACATATATGACTACGGCCCTACAAACGGAACAGAACACACGAACATATGACGGGACAGGGCCCCGCCGTACCCGTACAGTCACAAATGTACAAAAAGATACATAGCAAAACATATATACCAAATGTGGGCTCCGGATCGAAGGAGCACTCTATAATGGCGACCTGTGTGTGGCCTACCGGCAAATCACGAACCTACGTACCTCGCGGGCATGAAACGCGACCCCAGAAGAAAGGGGGTCAGTACGAAAGATGTACTGAGTATGTAAAGCATAAAGTACAGAAATCCAAACCATAAGCGAAGTGAAGGGTACAGAGAGAAAATACCGGATCAAAGTATCAGAATCTGTACTGAAGACACATGTACATAATGCAAATAGAAAATCATGCATAAAGCTCAGGAACGTGGTCACCACTCCGACTCTGGTGCCACACACAGCATAACTCCGAAAGGTTTCAAATCTCCGTACACCCCGAACACAACATATCACATCATCAAACATATCACATCATCAAACGTACCATAAGCCATATCACAGCATAACTCCATAAACGGAACCCGGCCCTATGGCGAGGTCTCGGGAACCGTAAACAAGATCGCCGAATTTTATCATAGCGCGCACGATCACAAACCGGCCCGGGAACCGGTGAACGAAGTCATAATAAAGGCACGAGCGGAGTCGTGAGCAAACAATGCAATTCATATATCGAAATACTTTTACAAACTTGATAAAATCATATGTTGACTCATTAGTCAAAATAGTTCGAACAATTAATCAAAGCGGGGTTCATTTCACAACAGTATCTCCAAGATGGTAATTATGATTCAAAATATAATTCAGGATATCGCGGCAAGCAAAATATTATTTTTCGATAGCCAAATTCACAAACAAAATCCTTTGCCAACATTATACAAAAGGAGACTAATAGAGCAAACAAAAGAGTCTCGGAGTTAGCGGGCCCACCCCGGGTCAAGTCGAGGTGGCGGACACGAATCGCGGACGTTGGGATCTATGGACTTATACATGGAGGTTTCGAAACAAATCGACTACATTTTACAAAAGTTTTGAACATATGGCACTTTCCCACAAAATATGAGTTTTATAGTTCAATTCAATTGAATGAATAGTACTCGATTTCTATTTCGGATTTCAAGGAAAAGAATTGCCCCGAGGCTCCAATATCGACCTAGTATACCTAGGACATGCCAAAAGAAGAAATGGGGTAGCCTTACATACCTTTCTCACTTCTTATGCGTGTTCAAACTCGATTTCCGTTTCGTCCAAAATCTACAAATGGTCAGAGTTACCAATTAGGAATTTCAAGTTTTAAGAATTCACTTAACTTCATTTTTTTGTCTACCGAAATTTCGGCGGCACTTCCCTATACATTTAACACCCCGAGACTTAGCTCGGCTCAATATATATCAACAACACAGCCCACAATACCAAAGTTACCACGACTCACATCAAAATGGTTCTAACGTCAATATTCTTCTTTTCCACATAAAGCAATACTTCCATTGCAAATTTCAAATTTCCAAACAAATCTCAAGAGTTTCACATTCATCATTAACCATGATCATCACAATATAATTTAGAAACATTTCATATCATTTGTACAAAATATTCATACGATATACAAAATATACAATTTTCCACCAAAATCATAATTCATCCGAAACTTCTAATCTTTAACACGCTTACTCATAACATGTTTCCATATCCCAAATTCATCAACAATCATCATAATTTGCACCTTAACAACTCCATTTCCATAATGTCATAAAATTACACTAAAACGGCATAAACTTCTACTTTCCATGTAATTGCCAACTTACATTATTTTACCTTTATTTACATTGCAAGCATCACCACAATACAACAAACATGTTAAACCAAATTAATTCATTCTCATTCCAACTTCAACCACCACACGGCTAACATTCAAAGTTTCCATCTTCCATCAAATTCATTCAACGTTCATTCTCAATATACATTTCATCCTACACACAACTAGAAGGCAACATACAATTCAACTCATCACACCTATACATTACTACACACACTAGCCACACATGCATATGCACACCCACTTTGCAAACTTCCATATTTTCATGAATTCTACTCATTTCCATCTACTACGACACAAATAAACCTTCATTACATAAATACATGGAATGAATCCTTACCTTTTCCTTAATCTTCTTCACTTAAACAAGTTGTCATATTGAAGAAACAAGCACTCTTTCTTCCCAAACAATTGCACCATGTTGTAGAGGGCCCTTAATATAGTAGGAATATGACAAGAAAAATATTTTTGGAGGAAGATTCTTGAGAGGTGAAAGTAAGGAGCAAGGGCCGAATGTGCCCTCTAGTCTTGCTCTTCTTGTGCTTGTTTTTCTCTTCTTTAATTCATGAAGCTTCTATGAGATAAAGATCAATATATGCATTAATTATAGCACATGGAAGAATTAATTAAATTCATGGGTGGGCCTTGCACATGGCCGGCCACCCCTTTGGAATTGGGCTTAATAATTTTTTTCCATTTTTGGGCCAATCCGGTTGGTCACGAGTTGGCCTAGCCCACTGACCTTTCGACCTTAAAACGTTCATATCTCCTTGTACAGATATCTCCTGGGAACCCACGACCTATGGTTGGAAAGCTAATTCAATTATCTACAACTTCTATTTCTCGGTATTTTTCCAAATTCCAAACTTATAATGCCGTTTTTGCCCCTCGAAGTCAGGTCACTGAAAACGTTTTCTTAAGAATATTCGTTTGGAGGGTTTCCACTTTGATTTGACCCAAGGGTCCTTCATGAGTTGTGTTTAACTTTACATATATAATTCATATGACTTCTCGGATGTTTCAAAAATATCTCGACGTGTGGGCCCCACCTCGGCAAATAACGACGTTCAAAAATACGGGATATAACGCCGATAGTTACGGATCCAAAATCCGACCCCCATCTTTAGTTATCGGTCAGTTTATGGAGATGAATGACCACAAATTCACAATAAACTATTGTCGGTTCACCTCAAGTTTGGGCTCTATTTTTCAGATTTTTTTTGTTTTTCTTTTGTAGTTTTTATGTAGAAAATCAGTGTAATAAATAAGAAATGTTGAAATAACTCTTACCCTATCGTATCGTAATAATAAAAGTTGGATTTTAATATGGGCGAGATTTGAGTGGTGAAATTGTATCTACGAACAATGAGACTTTTGTGTTCTAAGATTAAAAGAGTTTAAATTGGTGAGTAAATTTAGTTTGGAAAAAAATATATTAGGCACCATGTAGGAAAAATTAAGTTGATACATTAAATTTGACTGAAATAACGTAAAAATTGAATGACAAGATCAAATATGATCCCAAAATTGAATAATAAGATAAATATATCAAAAAAAATCCCAAAATTGAATCGCAGGTATAAATATATCGAAAATAATATGAAAAGGGCAAATATGACCTTTCCATTAAAAATAAAAGTTGGGTTTATCTAGTTTTATTATTACACTTATATATACTTCATTCTCTGTTTTACTCAACTCCCACACCTTTTCTCCACTTCCAACAATGGCAACAGCAATGGTTCTCGATCCAAAACCCTTACCCGACCCACCAGCAACCCGACCCGACTCGTCTTTACCCGACCTGTCCTCCGATAACGGCGAAGACGATCTCTACGCTCGCCTAAAATCACTTCAACGACAACTCGAATTCATCGAAATCCAAGAAGAATACGTAAAGGACGAACTAAAAAATCTTCGTCGGGAACATTTACGTGCACAAGAAGAGGTTAAACGGATCCAATCAGTGCCGTTAGTTATCGGTCAGTTTATGGAGATGATTGATACGAATAATGCGATTGTAGGGTCTACTACTGGATCTAATTACTATGTTAGGATATTAAGTACGATTAATAGGGAGTTACTTAAGCCTTCTGCTTCTGTTGCTTTGCACCGACATTCGAATGCGCTTGTTGATGTTTTGCCACCTGAAGCTGATTCGAGTATTTCGTTGCTTAGCCAATCGGAAAAGCCTGATGTGACCTACAGTGTAAGTGTTATAATTGTGAATTTTTTAGTAGTATTTGTTCTTAAATATGTTGATTAGGTTTATTATTTGAATTTGTTGTATAGGGACTGCATACTGCCTGTTTCAGTAATTATAGCAAAATTAGAGGCTCTGAATTGTAATTTAAGAGGCTCTGAATTGTAAATGAAGTCAAATTAGAGGATCAAACCGATCCAATCGGTGCAGTTAGTAATCGGAGAAGCCTGACGTTACTTACAATGTTAAGTATTATAATTTTGAGTTGCTAGGGTTTATTATTATGTGGAATCTGTTGTGTAGGGATTACGTACTGCTTGTTACAGTAATTATAGCAAGATTAGAGGTTGTGAATAGTTAATTAAGGCAAATTAGAGGCTTTCTGAAGCTTCATCCAAATAATAAAAATAATTATATAAAATCCGTAGCTTAATTACTAACGGATCTAATCTGTGCCATTAGTAATTGGACAGTATATGGAGATGATTGATACGAATAATGCTATTGTAGGGTCCACTACTGAATCTAATTACTATGTTAGGATGTTAAGTACGATTAATCGGGAGTTACTTAAGCCTTCGGCTTCTGTTGCTTTGCACCGACATTCGAATGCGCTTGTTGATGTTTTGACTCCTGAAGCTGATTCGAGTATTATATTGCTTAGCCAATCGGAAAAGCGTGATGTTAATTACAGCGTAAGTGTCATAGTTCTTAAATTTCTAGTAAGATTTGTGCTTAAATATGTTGATTAGGGTTTATTATGTTAATTTTGATTAGGGTTACGTATCTGAATTGCGAAATTAGTTTATGGTTAACTACACTGATTAGGGTTTATATGTTAATTTGGTTAGGGTTATGTATTGCTGGTCCCAATGTTTCTTAATTACTCAGGATTTGTTGGTTGATGTTACGTTTGGTTTTCTACTTTTTTTAATTGGTTCACTAGAGTTTAAAGTGTAAATTGATGTCTTGTGGACCTTCAACATTAGGTTTACTTTATCGTGATTATGAGTTCTGGATTGAGATTTGACTATTAGCTAGACGTGGACTCCGTTAGATGAGTTGTCTCCGATATAAAAAAAAATGAAAAGAAAAAGGGCAGCGCGGTGCACATAGCATCCCGTGTTAGCAGGGTTACACCGACACATTAGTGACTTCTTCCGCAGCTCGAATCTGGGACCTATAGGTCACATTGAGACAACTTTACGTTGCTCCAATGCTGCCCTTCAACTGTCTCCGATATCTGAACGGAAATTTTAAACCCAAGAATTATCTTGCATACATCTTGTATGCAGGATTTCCCGTTGCTCACTAAAGATCAATACCTTTATCATTAAATGAATCCCAGGAATTATCTTTTTATGATGGCTCACGAAGACCTTGGACAACCTTAGTTAGTAGAATGAAGGCTAGTTAAGGTGTCACAACCTAGAACTTCCATAAAATAGATTAGGAATACTTCTTTCAATATAATGTTAACATACCTCATTTACTCTTCTATGGTTACCATAGACTGCAACGTATCGTACGACAAGAATGACAATAAAAAAAAAAGGGCAGCCCGGTGCACTAAGTTCCCGCTATGCGCGGGGTCCAAGGAAGGGCCGGACCACAAGGGTCTATTGTACGCAGCCTTACCTTGCAGTTCTGCAAGAGGCTGTTTCCACGGCTCGAACCCGTGACCTCCTGGTCACATGGCAGCAACTTTACCAGTTACGCCAAGGCTGCCCTTCACGACAAGAATGACAATATTTTTTAATAGTAATTTTAAAACCAAGTGAGGAAGCTCCATTTTTAAAAAACTTATGAACTCATTGAGGAGCTTGTTTCTCTTTAATCAATCAATTCACTTATCTCATAGAATCATATTTCACAGCATATTCTTATTTAACCTCAGTTCCTATCAGCTCTCCGTGTGAATAACTACACCTGCAGCTATTGGGTGTGTATAAACCTTTGTAATACCATGGCTTTTCCATAACCTCAAAATCCTATTATTGCTCTTCTAAAAGGCTGTTAAGTGGACTTTAGTACTCATTCCATAGTCTTTAAAGTAGTTGTCATGTGGGCAACGCTTCTATCAACCACATCATTCTGTTCTCAAGAGTCTGGTCAGAAAGAACAAAAGATACAAGAAGCAAGACATGTCTTTTAAAAGAATCAGGATAACAAAGATTGGTCAATGGTGTCTTTCAATAGTTGTTGTTTCATAAATGTAGTATCCTCGGTGAAAATGGATATTGTGTGTGTGTGTGTGTGTGTGTTTTTCTTCCTTGTATGCAATCCATATTATACTATGGGAAAGAAGGAAAAAGGTTTGTGATGATCAATGGCAGATTTGGTAATTCGAATTAACTTATCTATTCATACAACGAAACATGGTGCAGAATGTGCAACTCATAGTCTCCTCTCGAATTTCTTCTTCAAAATCATGAAGCACTTAGTGGGGTAATGTGATATAAGTAAAGAATGCATCTAGTTCTGTAGTCGGAACACTAATGAGGAACAATCATTTATGTTTGTCCTGATAAATGTTATTTTTATATGCATGTATACATGTCATGTGTCATATGTTACTGCTACAAGTGAGCAAGTGGAAGTCTGATATAATTTAGGACTCTGTTAATGTGCCTTTCATTCTCTTTTTTTTTTTTGTCTTATTTTCCCTCACTCCAGGATATTGGAGGATGTGACATACAAAAGCAGGAAATCCGTGAGGCTGTTGAGTTACCTTTGACCCATCATGACTTGTACAAGCAGATTGGTATAGATCCTCCCCGTGGTGTCTTGCTTTATGGTCCACCAGGTACTGGGAAAACTATGCTTGCAAAGGCTGTCGCTCATCACACTACTGCTGCCTTCATAAGGGTTGTTGGCTCAGAATTTGTTCAGAAGTACTTGGGTGAGGTATGCATTGAAGTAATGGAATACTCTGAGCATTTTGTTTTTATGCATCAATGATGTTACTCACCCATTGTTAATGGTCAGACTATCTGGACTGCATTTTTTTAAATACAAATTGTTCTTTTGAAGTGTTCCTTTCTATACGACTTTGGAAGAAAGAAACCACTGGCGTCTTGTCAAAGACTTCTTCTTTTGAAATTTCATGATTAGTGGCTATTGTTTGGACCTCAGGAACTCCAAAGTTTTACACACATATTTGGCACCAAGCTGGATACTCCTCAGGCATCTTACATACGTTATAATAGAAGGCACTGCTAATATAGATCAGAATATATCTTGATAAAAAAAATAAAATAGATAACTAAAGATGAGGGACATGAGATCTCCTATTCCTGTCGTATTGACCAGCAAACATCATGTACAAGAACCATTCCTTGTAATTTAAACACCATATAGAAGAACCACTCATTGATACTTAGTAGTGGCTGTAGAGACGGACCAGTTTTTTCTCTTTTCTTTTTCAGAAGTTAAAGACAGACCAGCTTTTTGCAATTGATCGGTAGAACATTTCAGTCCCAGCAGCATGCAGCTTGGAATGCATTATTCTACATTTTGTTGCAGCATGTTCTGTGCAACTCTTTTAGATGCAACTTCAGTTCAATTTAAATTTCTCTGTACATAAATTTGTTTGTCTGGAGATTTCCTTTTTATGTCCTAGATTGGACTGTCAAATTTGTCCGCGAACAATGAGAAGACTCCATTTGTTTCTATTGTTCGAGATTTACTTTCCTCACTTATTTTCTGACTCTGTTCAGGGTCCGCGAATGGTTCGTGATGTCTTCCGACTTGCCAAAGAAAATGCTCCTGCAATTATATTTATTGATGAGGTAGATGCAATTGCTACTGCTAGGTTTGATGCTCAGACTGGAGCTGATAGGGAGGTCCAGCGTATCCTGATGGAGTTGCTAAATCAGGTAGGCTTCTACATAATCGTAGAATAATCCCGTCAGAATTTCCCCTATTTGCATTATTCATGAGGTTTTCATTTGGTACTTCTGCAGATGGACGGGTTTGACCAGACCGTGAATGTGAAAGTTATTATGGCAACTAACAGAGCTGATACTTTGGACCCTGCACTTCTGCGTCCTGGGAGGCTTGATCGGAAGATTGAATTTCCTTTGCCTGACAGGCGTCAAAAGAGACTTGTTTTTCAGGTAGAATTTTTGATGATTTTGCTCTCCGGATATCTTCTTTAACCCCTTTTCCCATCACCAAAGCAGGAAAAGTTAAGATTGGAAAAATGTGGAAGAAAGTTATTGATAGATTGGTTTCTGAATTGTGCCACTCATTGAGTATCTTATATTTTTTCTGTGTTTACTTAATAAACCACAAATCTAAAGCTGGATTACATTGGCCAGGTCTGTACTGCTAAGATGAACTTAGGCGATGAGGTTGACTTGGAAGATTATGTTTCTCGCCCTGATAAAATTAGTGCTGCTGAGGTTTGTCTCTTTACTCTTCCATCTGTTTTTGAGGGAGAACAGGTTGCTCCACTACTGATCTAAAATGTGGAAGTCATGTGTTAAGCCTGAATAGTTCTTTATTTTTCTGTCTGCTTTGGTGCTTCAATTTTGAAAATGTGAATGACCGTTAATTGAAGAGTCAATTTGACCAACACGACTGTGGTTTATGTTGAATGTCTGCAGATTACAGCTATTTGTCAGGAAGCGGGTATGCATGCTGTGCGAAAGAATCGTTATGTCATACTTCCCAAGGACTTTGAAAAGGGTTACAGGACCAATGTGAAAAAGCCCGACACTGACTTTGAGTTCTACAAGTGATTTTAAAAATAGATTAGCAAACGTTTTAGACATCGACCTTGTACACTCTTGAATATTTTCTATTTGATGTTTCATTGTACTACGGGTTTGTCAAACATCAACTTGCCCGTGCATTTCTTATTGCCTCGTATCAAAGCTGCACCAGTACATTTTGTTTTGGTTTGCGACTTAATGTTTCTTTGCTTCATTTTTTTTAGTGATACATATGCAGCGTGCATCAGGTAGTCAGTTGTATGTTAGAATCCTGCAGTGGCTAATGCAAGATTTTTGGGTTAAACTATTTAAATTCCGGTGTGATTTGGGCATATATCTCCAATTTGAATTAGTATTTACATATTTGGAAAGTAACATATTATAAAACTTATAAGTAACAAGGTCGAATAAAATCTCTTTGATTGCCCAAATAGTAAAGAATCTTATGGAATAGTAGAAGTACTAGTTAGTAGTTCAATGTGTTCAAACTGTAGTAAGTTGGACACAGAATGTATTCATCTAAAGATAAAATGAAATGTTATTAAAATCAATCCATGCAAAAGCTTAGATGGGCTTAGACCATCAGAGATTTTTGTTGGTTGTCCTCTTTCGGACAACCGTTAAGTAAATTATGCCTTTTCTTTTTTTACACAACTTATGACCTTTTAGACTCCGGTTAAAAATATTTTTGAGTAAACTGAAAAACTTATGAGAAAATATTAGATTGCGATTTAAAATTTTGTAAACATTAGACGATAGTGTAATCTTTGTCAACCAGAGTTATACAGTCATGAGACCACTCTATAACCGATCTTTCATATTGTGTCATATTAAGTATATGTTTTATATAACAACATTTCGCTTAAGCAGCAAAAAAAATATCAGACTAAAAGACACTGTTTTAGAAATGTTATTGATTGTATTTAATCTAAATGAATAAAAGGATTACCTTTAAAAAAAGGATATTAGCGTAAATCAGCCACTGAAGTATGGGCCTCTTGACTAGCCATTAGCCAGACCTAAAATTGGGTCCAAAATCCGGCCCATATAATACTCCTCAATTAACAATTTAACATGAATATATTGTACCTTCGTACCGTTACAAAAACCTCTCTTTAAAACCCTACTCCTCTGCCTCTCCTTCCCCATCCCTGTGCCGCCATGGATATCGACAATCCAACGGCCGTAAATCCACCACAAACCCTACCAACAAAACCCAATTTCCAACCCTTAAAAGCCCACGAAATATCCGACGGTCACATCCAATTCCGCAAAGTAACAGTCCCACAGCACCGTTACACTCCCTTAAAAAAAACATGGCTCGAAATCTACAACCCAATCTACGAACAAATGAAAATCGACATCCGTATGAACCTCAAAAAACGTCGGGTCGAACTCAAAACCCGACCCGACACACCCGACATAAGCAACTTACAAAAATGTGCTGATTTCGTACACGCTTTTATGTTGGGGTTTGATGTATGTGATGCTGTTGCTTTGTTACGTTTAGATGAGTTATATGTTGATTCATTTGAGATTAAAGATGTTAAGACTTTACGTGGTGAGCATTTATCTAGGGCTATTGGGAGATTATCGGGTAAAGGTGGAAAGACAAAATTTGCTATAGAGAATGCTACAAAGACTAGGATTGTAATTGCGGATTCGAAGATACATATATTGGGATCTTTTTTGAATATTAAGATTGCTAGAGATTCACTTTGTAGTCTCATTATGGGTTCACCTGCTGGTAAGGTTTATTCTAAGCTTAGAGCTGTTACTGCTCGCGCTGAAATGCTTTAATTTTATTGTTTTTGGAGTTATAGAATGTTTTAGGTATTGAATTTTGAGTTTTTATTGGAAAAATTTGATTGATAAATGTATTGTAATGATATTCTGTTCTTAAATGGAGGATCTCGAGACTTTGACATCTAAAAGTTGTGTTACCAAGTTAAGCCTTTTTACTCCCGTTTCAATTTGTTTGTTTTAGTTTGGTGTAAAATTAAAGATATGTGTAATGTACCAAAATACCCTTTAATCTTGTTGTCTTACACATGTCATGTGGGATCTTGAAATTGAAGAGTTGTCAAATTAGGAAAGAGACATTTTTTTCTAAACAAACTAAAAAAGTACTCCTTTTGGATAAAAAAAAAACGAGTCCACTTAGTCATTTGTACACCCCTTAAGAAAATACTAACTCCTAGATAAAAATAGGTAATTTGACTAAACTACCCTTAATTAAATAGGCATTGGCATTTGATCATATATCACTTAATAGGGGCAAATATGGAAAAATAAGGTTAATTCCTTCTTGATTTAATAAGTGGACACTTTTTTTGAACCAAGAAAAAAAGGCTAAGTGGGTACTTTTTTTGATCCGGAGGGAGTAATACAAACAAATTGAAACAGAGACGGTAATAGAGATGTTTGAATATAAGAAAAGATGTGAAGACGCGATGTGACCTTTATCCAAAAAAAAAAAAAAAAAAAAAAAAAAAAAAAAAAGAAAGAAAAGATGTGAAGACGCTAAGAGGTGAGCATTTATCTAGGGCCATTGGTAGATTATCGGGTAAAGGTTGAAAGCCGAAATTTGCTATAGTGAATGCTACGAAGACTAGGATTGTAATTGCGGATTTGAAGATACATGTGTTAGGTTCTTTTTTGAATATTAAGATTGCTAGAGATTCACCTTGTAGTCTCATTATGGGTTCACCTGCTGGTAAGGTTTATTCTAAACCTAGAGCTGTTACTGCTCGCGCCAAGATGCTTTAATTTTTGTTTTGGATTTATAGTGTGTTTTAGGTATTGATTTTGAGTTTCTATTGGGAAGTTTTGATTGATATATGTATTTTACTGATATATTTCTTTGGAGGATCATGGCTATTCAATAGGCCTATACATAGGAACCGAGTTACTATCTGTCTTTTGGTTATAGCTAGTAGTAATGTTGTGTGTATTATCTTATACATGCATATGTTGTATGATTGTCTGCATCTTATATTCTTTGTGGGAGTATGAAATGATTATTGCAATAAGATAAGTTAAGTTACCAGTGCATATTTTCATTTATATGTTAAAGAGTACACAGAGTAGGCGTTTGGCCATAGATTCCAAACATTTTTCACTTTATTTGGAATTATGAAGATAGAGTTGGTAAACATGTTATAAGCTGTTTTCAAATTTGGAATCCAAACTTCAGGTTGGATTAGGATTTTCATGGCCAAAAACCGTAAAAAATTATTCGGGTAAAAAGTGAATAATTCTCATGAAACGGGTCCTGAATTGTCCATCCCATAGCAGAGTTAAAGATTTTTATGGCTTAACTGCTCATCTCAGAATAGGGTAAAATATTTTAAAAAAGGTATATTGGAGTCTATAACTCTCAGAATTAACGTGTGGATTGTTCATTCCTCATCACTGTTCCGTGTTTCCTCAGTGTATAAGCATATTATTTGATTGAAACCAAAAGTATATGCTTTCTTACTCCTTACCTCATCCATTTCCACTCTGATTTCATTATTCTTGATTTTAGCTGCCTTTTGCCTTTCTAAAACTCTGGAATGCATCATCACGTGCCCCAAATTTCTACCATGTTTACAATTATTGGGGACGTTCTCATATTCTAGCTTTTATACATATCCCTTAAGTTGAGAGTTTTCATCCTCCAAAGTCCAAACCAACCCAAACTGTTTCTGGTAGGGGCTCCAAACCAACCCAAACTGTTTCCGGTAGGGGCTTAATAAGTCCACCTCCATTTTTGCTTTATCTATACCAGGTCTGGTTCTGTTGTTATAGCAATATCTAATGCTAAAGGTGTGCCTACATTACTGATTAATTGTCTCACATAATATCAATTGTGCATATGAAATGACAAATTTGGTAGAAGAGGTACGTGCATTAAGCTTGACAATCTTTGAACTGTGATCATTGTTATTGTCCCTTTGTTGACATCGTGTTTACTAATGTTGTGTGTCCCTAAAATATGCATTTGACTCGTCACTGTTTAAAGTAGCACAAGTGTATTAGCATTGTATCTTCTATTTCTGTCCTCCATGGTCACAACTCACAATCTGGATCTTGATAGCATGATACTAGATAAATCTGGTTGGTTAGTACTATGAGAATTTTATGTTTACTACATGTATTAATCTGCTTGATAAAATTAAACCATGGCTGTTTTCTAACTTACATTTGTTTACTTATGTGGAATGCTTCCAAAAGATGTTCTCAAATGTGCTTGTTAACATAGTAAATGGTTTTGAGATAACGATTAACTGATAGCATGACAATGCGGATTTTGCTGGAATCCCTATTTTACATGTTTATTTGATTGTGTTCACTTGACTGTCTAATTTGATTCCCTTGCATGTTTATTTGTAACTTCACTTTGCAAACATGTCTTATTGTCTATGCCATCTTACATTTCGCTGACTACCCTATGTATATATCCTCTGGTCTAATTATTTGCTTGTGAAGTTGAGATTTCATAGAGAATTCTCATCCTTGCTTGTCAATACCAAAGTAGTGTGTTTCCTTCTTCCCAATCTTGCAAATGTAAACCTTACAGTCCATCCATTTTAATTTTTACATTCAGCAAAGAAAGGTCCTTGTAAACTGCAGTCTGCAGGGATCAAAAGATTCTTCAGGAAATTTTTCTCCCAAAGACAGCCATTTACAAAGACATTTATTCTGGACACTCAAGTTCTTCATCCCATTCATTTATTTAGACTTGCACATCTTATCAGGAATTTGGTTAAAGGTGGAAAATATGCTTTACAATACTACATGAAATTTCTGAATCGGTTGCTTTATTTTTTCCTTCTGTTCGTTCCACACAAAGAAGTTCAATTGTGTATTGGACGAACTGTATGCTATCCAACGGAATCTAGTCTAGTAATAATAACTCCAATGGAGAGTACAATGTTAAGTTTTTTCTTTGATCTGTTTGCTAGATTAGAACTTAAGAGCCACTAATATTAGGGTTGTCTATCATCTCTTCGGGTTCATGCAGTGTTAATGTGGCAGGGTACCAAGTTCTCCGGGATTTATATTAGATTGTTTAGTTGTAGGAGCAAAAACAAATTAAAACCGGAAAACATGAGAAGTTACATCATTATTAATGAATAAATAACCTAATGCTCCAAGAGGTGCTAGAAGCTAGTTGTACCAAGAAACACCAACCAATTTGAAAAAAAAATTGTTTTTCAAAATTAAAATGGGTAAAATGGATTAGGGGCACTGAGGTGGCAATGGATGAAATGGATTAGGGGCACTGAGGTGGCATTCGCCTTATTAAATATTAGTGTCACGTAGGATCGGATGTCCACGCAGAGATAATGAGGGTATATTTAAACCTTTTCTCATAGTATATGGGTATATTTGGTCCTTTTCCGTATATTCATAGTAACTAGTTTAACACACACGTGAAAGATGAACTGATTATCAGAAGTGGAGCATCATGCGTCCTAGTTCCTACCTTTTCGTTGTAGGTTTCCTTTTTTCTTTTCTTGTTTTTTACGTAACATCAAATTCATCATCTTCTTCTTTTAGTGAAAAATTAACGACTATATCAAACAACACATGCCAAGAATACCCTAAATTGTCAGCAGTAGCTGTAAACGAATTCATCAATTTGACAGTTGCACGTTGTACACTCCTACGAAATTAACCCTAAGTCTTAACTTCTCCCCCGACAGCCATGTGAATATGATTAACATACCTTGTCAATTTCATAGGCTTTGTAGGGGACCATGTGCTTTTTGTATTATTTCTTATGGACCAGTTCTTTCTTATTCTTTTTGGGCACTTTGTTTTCAAGCATGACTAGTAAAATAAGTTAGTTTGTCTAAGAGAAACCTAGAAGTATTAACCAAAAGACAATCATGTTGGTCAAAATGAAATGTTAGTTGTCGAACAATAAAGATAGTCAGGTCTACCAGTGACAAGCTCAAAGGAAAGATAAAATAAAAGACACAATTGGAGAGAGAAAAAGATAGGTGGGGTACAAATGTGGTTTAAAAGGAAAGGACAAAAAAAGGAAAAAAACTTAATATGATAATTTAAATGAATAAATGTATAACATATATCTTTTATATGTGTCTTTTTAATTTTAAAGAAAATAATCTCTTATGTCTACTTATAATTTGAATAAGAGAAAATAACCTTACAATTTTTATTCACATCCTGTATTAGTTTTACTGATTTGTTATGAAAAAGGTCATATAACTGAACTAATATTTATAACCAAAAGTAAAACCAAATCTCCCCTAATTTAACCATAGTTGTTAGTGTACGGTCTCACCTCAGTTCACTTTTTAATGTGATAATAAATTAATATGGATTGATAAATTAATATGGATCAATATTAACGGTGCATAAATTATTTCATTAAATGTACACCAACTAAGCTTTGGACCACTCCACTCCAACTCTAAAAGGGAGTAATTGCCAAACCTATCCTTCTTGTGTGAACTACAACTGTCTTTCACAAGTGCGACTTCACTTCAGAGTTTTCATACGCAATCTTTTTCTTTTTCCTCTAACTTCCCAAATAGCTTTTGTTTTTGGTAATTGAAATGGAGCAAATCATCTCTAGTATATGTACCATTAGAGATATGTTCTATTTTTAAGTATTAAAAAATTAATATTTTTGATAGTATATATAAATTATTGCTCAAACTACATAATAAAAGACTTAAAAAAAAAGAGAGGGAAGCACGGTGACCTGCTGTCCGCAATGCGGTTTAAGCTTAATTTAAAACTTATATCGTTTCTCTATCGTTCCAATTTTATAAAATATTTTCAAAATGGCATAAAGATCACTTATAACGTTTGTATTTTAGATCCGTAGACACATTATTTTCTCTTGACAGCTTCAATAATTCACTAAAAAAATTTAATCTAAAATTAAAAAAGAAATGGTTGACCCCACAAGTATTAGTTACGTAACAGTATCGGTACAAAAGAATCAGCCTTTCACTGCTGATTGTTCGAGTCTTTCGGACATATAAATAGAAGTATTCTAATGTTTATTTTATTAGTGCAGACTCTGCAGACAATTATTCTGTTATTACTCCACAACATAAACAAATCTGACGAACTTATTACATCTATGCTACGTTAGCTGTTAATACACCTAACTCCACCTCACACTCTTCAGTTTGCACTCACACACTTATTCAATTTGCTTCTCATACCTTCTCCATTACACTGTTTTCTTTCTATCCATTAACATAGATCCAATATTTACTCCCTTCAGCTTAAGCAAAAAGGGTCAGGTTTGCGATATGTGGACTTTCCATTTTGAGAAAAATGTGGTTACTGTAATTGGGTTTGCAAATCAGTGGATGAATTTGATTTAAAGGTTCATGGGTACTGTTATTTTGACCTCAGAATCTAAGCATTTCTCCTAAACTTGAAGGGGTTTCTTGAATTTTCATTTTTTCGAGGTAATTTTGCATCTTTTTATATGTGTTTCTGAATTTTATTTCCTTGTATTTGTTCAGCTCGATTTTTTATTTTTGTTTTTGCTAATTTTGGTGGCAGATCTATTTGTTCCTTCGACTCCCATTTGTTTGACATTGTTAGATTGAACAGTCATTTTTTTTTTTTTACTACGATTCTTAAAGGTTTTCTAATAAGTAATTTTATCTTTTATGTAGCTTTTAAGTTTTATTCCAAAAAAAAATAATTAATAGAATAAACCCATATGAAATCAATCATTCTTCTTGAGATGGTTCTTCAGTCTTCACAGTTTGCTTGTTTGACACTGTGAAAATGTAAAGAATTGAGAAACTAAAAAGTAAAAATGTTGTTGGTCCTTCTGAACTGTATCATTGGAGCAACTAATTATATTTGTCTAATGAAAGCTTAGGATTCCGTATTACTTGGACATGATAAGACTTGGGGTTGTTCAGTAACCCCAACTAACCTAACTCTCTTTGACATTTGCTTGAGAGAAGAAATTTGAATGTGGTAATTGGTATATTTGGTACACCCCACCTCCCCCCCCCCCCCCGCCCAAAAAAAAAGAAAAAGAAAAAAGAAAAAGGAAATACCACTGTTTTTGGTAGATTTGCTTGAGAGAAGAATAAGCATTATCTAGTCCCAGGTTGACTTTAAGGAGTATTCTCCTTCCCTTTGCTTATTAGATACTATCAAGTTAGACTACTTAGGTGCTAGCTATTTGTATATCTTAGCTCTTGCTATTCTACTTCAAGACTGTTCATTTATGAAATCGCAAATGGAATACTTGTGAACCAAAGATTTTCTGCGAATGTTTGTTCTCCTACTATATGCTTTTCTAATCATTTTAATACTGCTGTTTGAGCTATTTAATATTGTTCATGGTACAGTGTCTCACAGCATCTTTTTCTTCTTTTGGTATAATCATTCGTCCATCTGTAACTTTTTTGCCCACTTCCTTGTACAATAAGCATTAGGTTATTTTATGGCTTAGAAAGTGATATGGCAATTATTATGGTTTTGCTTTCCCAATCCCCTTTTGCATTTTGCTTATTTCTTGGAAAGCAAAAAGAGACTATTGTTTTTGTGTTGAACCTCGTTGCCATGCTTATATTTTCCTTCATCTCAATCTTTCCAGTATGTTAAATCTAAAAATCTTTTTCTCCTGTAGTTTATCATCTGATCCTAGTTTTCAGTTTGATTGTTAATCTTCACAAAGACTGAGTCATTTTTTTTTTTTTTTTGGTTGGCTCAATCAGATAATGTTGATTATCGGTTTAAGTAGTTCAACCATACATGTTTCTTTCTAGGTAATATTTGAAGATACTGCATCACTTCTGTGTTTATGCTTGAAATTTGTTTCATGGATCTTCTCATCTGAGTGAATATGAGATTGAATAGCTTTTGAATTAATTATTTGTTGTTAGTATGGTGGAAAAGATTTTTAACAAAGTCAGCAGAGCTTTCATCATATTATTTGACCGTCTTTTTTTTTTTTTGGGTTCCATGAAAACATGATTAGTTTTATGTATCTTCTTCTGCAGATGGTGAAAAATTAGTTAAACATAGAACAATTACTGTTTGGCATTCATAAGGAATAATCATAGTGTAGTTCATTGCTAAGTGATTTTGGAACGTATGTGCAAAGAGAAACATTAGTTGAGCATAGATTAATTGTTATTTGACATCCATAAAAAATCATCTAGTTTTAGTTCATAAAAAATTGGTGCAGAACTGCATCTCCAAACATCTTTCTTGAGGGAATTTTATTAACTTTGAATGCATAGATGCTTGCTTTAATTTTTGTTTTTTTTCCTATCCTCCCTCTCTCTCATTTGATGTTTGTTTGGCTCACAAGTTGTTTGTCTACTGTATCATCCCAGGACAATCACAATACTGACAGTATAGTGGCTTTCAATCAGTTGAAGGTTTCCTCATGAGAATCTACCACACCAATCAACTGCTACATTATCTTTTTGTTGTAGCAACTCTTCTTCCTCTGTGCCTTGGTGATCTAAACTCGGACAAACAAGCCCTTCTTGACTTTGCTGCGGCAGTCCCGCATGGCAGGAAGATCAACTGGAGTCCAGCCACTCCTATCTGCTCATCTTGGGTAGGCATTACTTGTAGTAATGATGGGGCCGATGTTTTGGCTGTACGACTTCCAGGAGTCGGACTCATTGGTCCACTTCCAGAAAATACTTTTGGGAAGATGGATACCTTAAGGATTATCAGCCTTCGATCCAATCGTCTCAGCGGAAACCTTCCATCTTCTATCACTTCACTTCCTTCTCTCCAGTTCCTATTCGTACAGAACAATAACTTATCTGGACCTATTCCTGCTTCTTTTTCAAATAAACTGAATGTTTTGGACCTTTCTCATAATTTCTTCACTGGTAAGATTCCTGGAACAATTCAGAATTTGTCTCAGCTAACTGGTTTAAGCCTTCAGAATAACTTGCTTTCTGGACCCATACCCAATATTACTCTTCCAAAGCTAAGACATTTAAATTTAAGCCACAACAATCTTAATGGTTCTATTCCATTATCCCTCCAAAAGTTTCCAAATTCTTCCTTTGCGGGGAACTCATTCTTGTGTGGACTACCCTTAAATCCTTGTTCCCCTGTTCTACCACCATCCGCTTCCCCTTCCCCACCTGCACCTTCCCCAAACACTCACGAAAAAAGCTCAAAGAAGAAACTTAAACTAGGATATATCATCGCTATTGCTGCTGGAGGGGCTGTGCTGGTCTTGCTGCTAGTTCTGATCCTGATTTTTTGCTGCCTGAAAAGGAAAAGGGGTGAAAGGAGAGGTGCGCTGAAAGGGAAATCTTCGAGTGGAGGAAGGAGTGAAAAGCCGAGGGAAGAGTTTGGTAGTGGGGTTCAAGAACCTGACAAAAATAAGCTGGTTTTCTTTGAAGGGGTCTCTTACAATTTCGATCTCGAGGACCTATTGAGGGCCTCAGCTGAAGTACTAGGAAAAGGGAGTTTTGGAACTGCTTATAAGGCTATTTTGGAAGAGTCAACGACAGTGGTGGTTAAAAGATTAAAAGAAGTCATTGTAGGGAAGAAAGACTTTGAACAGCAGATGGAAATTATTGGTAGAGTTGGACAGCATCCGAATGTTGTTCCTTTACGTGCTTATTATTACTCCAAGGATGAGAAGCTACTTGTGTATGGTTATTTCTCAATGGGCAGCTTGTCAATGCTCTTGCATGGTAAGGCATCATATGCTCTCATCATCATTTCCTTTCTCTATTTCTGGTGTTTGGTGGAGCAACTTGATACGTCCTTTGTCATTGAATGACTAATAGTAAACTCCTAACACAAATACAAACTGCCACTGAAGTAATGTCCTAAAAATTATTAAACAAGTTTCAACAATTTCAGGTTGAATTCTTAAACTTGTGTGAAAAAGAGCATTCTTTCTTGTAGCTATGTGAAGAAAAAGTCATATTCAGAATATATGCATCAGTTTTGATCTTTCTAAGTCTATTATATGAATATAAACTGCTCTTTTGTGATTCTGTATCTATTATATCAATAGCAACATATTGACATTTACCGGCTTTCTTTTACCTAACTCTGCTCTGTGGAAGGTTTAGTTTCACTCGCCCTATCTTTGCTGCTTTTCTAACTGGAAAGCTGCTTGTGCTGGAACTCTTCATACATGATATACCTAATAACTGTCCTGGAAGATTACATGAGAAATGAACTCATCCCCGTTCATAAACTTATCAGTGTAAAGCATACTGATATTTCTGTTCTCTAATCCGTGTCAAGCTCAACTGTCATTATAGGAAGCAGGGCTTCTGGAAGAACTCCACTGGACTGGGAGTCAAGAGTTAAAATATCTCTTGAAGCAGCAAAGGGGATTGCGCACATCCATTCAATGGGTGGTCCAAAATTTACTCATGGAAATATAAAGTCCTCGAACGTCCTACTCAAGCAAGATCTGGAAGCTTGTGTCTCAGATTTTGGTTTAGCCCCCATAATGAACTTCCCTGCAGCTCCATCTCGTTATCCAGGGTACCGAGCTCCTGAGGTGATAGAAACCAGAAAGCATAGTCATAAATCAGATGTCTACAGCTTCGGTGTCTTACTACTTGAGATGCTTACTGGAAAGCAGCCAATGCAATCACCGGGGCGTGATGACATGGTCGACCTTCCTAGGTGGGTCCAATCAGTTGTCAGGGAGGAATGGACATCAGAGGTTTTTGACGTCGATTTGATGAGATTTCAAAACATTGAAGAGGAGATGGTACAGATGCTGCAAATTGGCATGGCATGTGTTGCAAGGGTCGCCGATATGCGACCTAACATGGAGGAAGTTGTTAGAATGATTGAAGAGGTCAGGCAATCTAACTCTGAAAACAGGCAATCTTCAGAGAGCAGATCCTAGGACTCAAATGTGCAGATCCCTTGATTCCTTCAATTTCTGGCTTACAATTTGTAAGTGCTGAGAAATTCATTTGATTTTATTACCCAGGACAATATACATTCTAATTCAATCCTATTGACAAGTGTATCTAATGAAAGTGTGGATTTGTTGATTTGTTTTCCTTATGTAGACCAAGTTAAAATTCCTCCTTTTTTGATTTAAAAACTCTTGTCATTTGTTGTAAGACTGTCTGCACTTATTAACAACTGATTGATGGTCGTTTTATCAAGGATCACTTGAAAAGAACCAAATTTTTGGAATATGTCCAAACAATTCCGTTGTGTGTGTTTGGTACGCAAATAAGTCATTTTTTGGCAATCAAACACCAAAAGTAATATTTCAAACGGCCTTCTTTGCCTGCATTTATCTCCGATGGTCCATTTGGAATAGTTTATATATTTTAGATAGGGTTGGATTTTGGGACATTTTATTTTGAAAAATATTTTCCTTCGTACCAAACACATGTATATCTATACTGCCGTGTTTTTTATATGTAAAAAAAGGTACAACATTTCTATCACTGATCAACAGAAAATAGTTATAGTATACTTTGGCTTAACTTTCATTATTCTCATTCCTCATTCCTGATTAGTGTCCATTAGTAATATTAGGGGTTGTTTGGTGTGAAGGATAAGCAAACATAGTCCCAGGATAAAATTTTGGTGCCTTCTTATTAATGTTTGGTTGGAATAAAATTTGGAATAACTAAGGATTAATTATCCCGGATTTTCTTATTTTATCTCATATGAGAGTGGAATAATTAATCCTAGGAATAAGTTGTTTCCCGACCAAACGAGCCCTTCTTTCTGTATGTCCACTTTCTGTAAGGCTGTGGCAAAGGATTTGACGTGTTGCTCCTTATCATGGGTCAAAAACATGTGGGCAAAGCAACACGAAAGCGGAAAAGACCTAGGCCCTAAGGCACGACAGACGCATGGGCGAAGCAGTGTTGGCAAAGTCGGTATAGCGGGCATGCGACTTGGCATACAATGTTTGAACGGCAAAAACTAAATTTGAGACCTAATATCTTGAAAATTTTAAACTAAAAAAGTTAAAAGTTAAAGACACAACGTCTTGTATTTGAACCGCAGATGGACACAACGTCTTGTAGTTTTGGAATTGCAAATTGAACTTTAGGACACAATGTCCTAAACTTTTGAACTAAACAACAACTTCAAGACATGAGCCTGTTTGGATGGCTTATTTTAGGTACTTTTAACCTAAAATAGCTTTTTGGCATTTTTATAGTGTTTGAGTAAAATAATTTTAACCCAAGCTTATTTTAGGTACTTTATAGTGTTTTTGGCTTATAAGTCAAAAACCATCGGCCCGTCCGAACGGGCGCATAGTGTCTTGATGTATTGACCTGAAAAACTAATAGCATGTTTGGTCAAACTTTTAAAATCAGCTAATTTTGAAAAGTACTTTTCTCAAAAGTTTTTTTTTTTCAAAAAAAGTACTTTTGATTAGCAATTTGTATTTGGTTAATTAATTTAAAAAATACTTTTGAGCAGCAAGTAATGTTTGATCAAACTTTAAATATTTTTAGACAAAAGTTTAAATGTATTTTTCAAAATATTTTTAAAAAGAAGCATTTATTAGAAAAAAATTAATACTTAAAAAAAGCTTAAACATGCTATTTTCTAAACATTAAATAATTTGACAACAACTCAACTTTTTTAAAAAAGATGATTTATTAGAAAAAATTAATACTTGAGAAAAAATAAAAAGCACTTTTTTCAAAAAAGACAAAAAGTATTTTTTGCTTATAAATTGTGGCTAAACATTAAATAATTTGACAAGCTGGCTGAGACTCAAAACAACAACGTATGTGCACATTATGACTCCAAAAGATGATTCTAGAACCTTCACCTGGACCCACTCTTAACTTAACTAAAATATAAATACGAATAGCATTCTAATAAGTAACGTACGAATAATATTTATATTGTTTTCCTTTTCTTCCATACAATTGGCTTAAAACCTAATCCAAGCTCTGCAAATCACCGTTTTAACTAAATTCAATCAATCATCTCCACCTTTAAGGTACTTTTCCAAATCTACATGCATATTAATGTTTATAAATAATATATAATTTCTTTTTGGTGAATAAAAGAAGATCTAGGATTTTTGGCATGAACAATCCATTAGATCTCGTAATTTTTCTGTTTATTATTTGATTCTAATCTCTCTTACGCTAATCTGTGTTTGTAAGCATTATTTTCTTACTTGAATTTGGAGATCTGTGGATTTTGATGGAAAGTTTTGTATTTTGTATGTGTTAGGGCTTGGATTTGAAGGTATACGTGTTAATTTATGGCGTCAAAGCGTATATTGAAGGAGCTTAAGGATCTACAGAAGGATCCTCCCACATCATGCAGTGCTGGTATGCCGGTTTTTTTTTTTTTTTTTTTTTTTTTTTGCGTTTCACTTTTTATTATTTTATGGCTGTTTAGCTTATGTGATAGTTTTGATAGCTAAAGATCAATAGTTAGGTCATTGTGATCGAATTTGTGATGTTTTGTGCTGCTTTTGTTAGGCTAATGCTGTAAAGTTTAGAACCTGTCCGATTTAGTAATTTGCTGAACCTATTTGCTGTTTCTGTACTACCATAATTACATGGTTTAAATCTTTGTTTTTATAACATAAGTTGATTAGGCAGGACACGGCACAACCTCAGCTTATAGAGGACATGACCCTTGATATAGGAGGGTGTAGAGGTCGAGAATTAGGGTAGAAAGCTAGTAGGTAGGAGGGCGTATTTTCTTTTCCACCCCGGAGTATTAGTATTATTTGTTTATTTTCGTATGCTTAGATTTCTATTACTACCTGATGTTTCGTTCGCCTGGAGTATTGTATTCTTAGATTTCTTAGATTATTGTCTTGCTGTTGTTTCTGCTTGTTGCCTACTGCCTTCTTTTTCATCATTCTTTGAGCATAGGGTATATCGAAAACAGTCTCTCTACCTTCACAAGGCAGGGGTAAGGTCTGCACCCCACTTGTGGGATTACACTGGGTTGTTGTTGTTTTATAACATAAGTGGGATTCAAATAGCTTGAGTAACGACCTTGGGAACCAAGACTCAAATCTCAGTAGAGGTGTCCTAGGCTAGTTGTTCCCATTGGTCTATGCTTTGGTGGACGAAGTCATAAGAAACATGTACTGGTTGGAGGTACAGGTATTGTTGGTGTACTCAAGGTGTCTGTTAGCTAGCTTGGACACCAATGTTATTAAAAGAACATTAGCGGCATCATTAGTTGGTTGGTCTATTATGAGTTGACGACAGCTGAATGTGGATTTGGTTATCTTTATTTTTTATTTATTTCTTACGTCTTTGTTATATGATAGTGGTGTCCGACTAGCTTGTGCACACCTTGACTAATTCACTGGACAACCTGTTAGAACCCTGGTTGTATTGCATCTTTATATTGGTTTCGCTTTCTCACTTCTGAGAATTAACATTCAATTCATGGCACAATGAAGATCTGGAATGATCACTTGTAATTGTCCATCAGGTTTTCTGTATCGTTCATTGTTGTACTTCTCCTAATGTGTATTCTGTCTTTTGGCAGATGAGGAATTGTGATTTTCTCTGGGATGTAGGACTTTAATTTGCTGAGTGTGATTATACTTTTGTTAAAGTGGGTACTTTAATCACATGGCTGTTATGTCGATATTAAGTAGCATATTTCGTCTAATACAGGTCCAGTGGCTGAGGATATGTTCCATTGGCAAGCAACAATCATGGGGCCTACAGATAGCCCTTATGCAGGAGGTGTATTTTTGGTCTCAATCCATTTTCCTCCTGATTATCCTTTCAAGCCTCCAAAGGTATGCCTATGCTCTAGAATATCCTTGTCCAGATGTGTGTCTGTTCCTTTACATTCTTTATTGTTATACACTCGAGAGTTTCTTTTTGCATGAATTACTCAAATACAATAATCAACTAAATGCATCTCAAATATTTGCATATAGGTTTCTAGGATAATTTTTTCTTTTCTTAAAATAAGCAGGAACTTTCATGGATGATTTACAAGCTTGGCTGTGTCCATATAGTTGTAGTGATAGAATTGACAGAAATTAACCTTCAAGTACTGTGTACTTCACCATCTCAATTTTTTAGTAGAATGTGGAGTACGCTAGCATCTGAAATGCTGACTTTTTGTATGTGGGCACACGGTTTTTGGTTTACATACCACAGAAATAAGCCAGCGGGCATACATGGTGGAATACTCACAAAAATAGCTTATCTCCCTTTGTAAAATTTCAGCAGGCCTTGGATACTAGTTACTACTGTCTATAACTTCCTTATGATCTTTTCCACCACTTGAGATGATATTGGAAGCTTTTTTTGTTCAGAAGTTTATCTTCTCCCTGCTCTCTTATGATCTGGTGCTAGAGTGAGCTGGTACTTCAGGGTTCTGTTCAAGATTATTGCTCTATATAAAATGGGCATAACATTTTTTGTCCAGTTTGTTTTGTCATGCCTATACGTATGCTGGTGTAGAAGATGGCTGGTGTTTGTTTGCTGCTAGATTAAGTTTACCTTCATGGTGGTTCTGTAGGTTTAAGGATTTTGTTTGTTGTTGGGGCACTGTTTGAAATTCTGCAGAATAAGTTCTTCTCTGCCAATTCTGGAATGTGTTTGATTAATAGTTGTCGACTGGGTTCTGTGGTGATCAGACAAGGTTGATCTTCTTATTGTTTTATTTGTTTCAGGTTGCATTTAGAACTAAGGTCTTTCACCCTAACATCAATAGCAATGGAAGTATATGTTTGGATATCCTGAAAGAGCAATGGAGTCCAGCGTTGACCATATCTAAGGTTTGGATCTTGGTCTTTGTTTATGTCCAATTAAATGTTGTTTATTTTTCTGGTATTAGATTTCTCTATGAAGATGAGTCATAGCCAAAGACTAAATTTAACAAAATGAAGATGATGGAGGTGGTGCGTGATATTATTTGGTGGAGAATGATCAACTTTTGTTATGTCTTGTTGTCTGGATTGTTTGAGTCTTGATCTCTTCTCTCTTTATAATTAAGGACTTTGAGCCGTTGGAATCTTGGCTAACAGTAGTACAAATATTCCTCACTGGGAGTATATTTAGTAGAATAAGCTTTATGTCAATATAAATGAATGTGAGAGCTGTGATTGGCAAGTTATACTGTGGCGTTATTAATGTGATAGCATGCTCTAGAAACATGGTGGTTTAGACTGGTATGTTTGTATTTGAAGAGAGAATCCGAGCAATAATGCCAGTCAAAAGCTAAGTTGTGCGGACTCTTCACTTTCGTTGGCGCACCCGTGTCGGATTCTCCAAAAATGCACTACTTTTGGAGTGTCCGACACGCACCCGCCGATATTTTTGAAGAGTCTAACCAACATAGGTCAGAAGAAAAAAGATAAGAGTAGAAGAGGAGAAAGAACAGTATCATCATTCTAGAACAGTAATCAAACATTATCATGACTTCTAAATTAAAAAACGTTAACTATATATTATCTATTTTTAATAAAGATATTTATCATACCGTGCCCTACAAAACATGCTTGCCTTACAGAACAAATTTGTCAAATAACAACTTAGCGTACCAATACCCATTTAGACTAAAGAACGGAAAGTGGGGAACTGTCATGCTCATTTCTTTAATATAAAGAAATACAAGTGTGATACCTTTTGACATTGTCTCTATTATACAAGTATTCTATGTGTTATTGTGTGATGTAATGACTAGCACTTCTCACTGGCTTCTGCTAAATCTTTGGTAGAAATTAGGTGAGCTACTTACTTGGTGATGTTGATGCAGATGATTTATTTTCTAAATTTTGTCGTATGCATTTATTGTATTGAGTTTTGCCGAGTTGAGTTTTGGGTGTTCAGATTTTAATTGAAGTGAAGATATTTAGTGGTAATATTTAGCTGTTACTGGAGTACATTCTTTTAAGCGATACCTGCCACTTTAGATTGCTTTTTTTGCTCCAGAAATGATATACGTACAACCAAATAATTGACTAATGGAGTAGTCTTCTACTTTATGTTTATCTTTGTTTTGCTTGATGTCTCCTGTTTGCACGTTTCTATCAAACTATTCAAAATGTGGTGAATACCAGTTTACGTACCAAGTCACCTCTAAACTATCTGGAAAAGTGGGGAAGAGCTTTGCTGGTTTATATTTCTTATTTTCAATTGTCTTTTGGATTCGTCTCACATGGCTATTTCTATGTTTTAGGTCCTGTTGTCCATCTGCTCTCTATTGACCGATCCAAACCCAGATGATCCCCTTGTACCGGAAATTGCTCATATGTACAAGACTGACAGGTCCAAATACGAGTCCACTGCTCGTAGCTGGACACAGAAATATGCCATGGGATGATGATAAAAGTGTCCTCGGGCGTGTATGAGACTTTTAATTGCAATGACTTCATTTTGCTTTCACCCTTAAGTGCAATGTTTTCATTGTGCTTTGGGTGAAAGAATTAAATGTAGTAAGGGAATCAGTTTGCTTCGACTCAATCATGTCAGATTTTTAAGACCAAGATCTTTCAATATGTGAATATCTATTTGTTGATTTTAGTGAGGGGAGAACTGGAAATGTAATTTTACTTTTGCTCCTTTCCCAAGTTTTTTTCTAATTGACTATCTTGTATGGGTGCTCTCATTTCAATTGCAAAACTCCAGTGTTTAAACCGCAACTCTTCTCTGTATGAGACTATATTTCTGTCATCTGTTATTAAGTTGTGCAAAGCAGGTTTTTTTTAAGGTAAAATTTTCCCTACTGAAGGGGGAGGACAGTTATCAAATGATAGCTCACAGCCCCCTTCCATGAGATAAGTTCTCCCTTGAATTTAACCTTTTAAAGTTTTGACTTTTCTCTTCCTGTGTGTCATGGCTTGCCTGGGATACCGGACTCTGGATTCAAGGCTTTTGGTCATGTTTTTTTTTCACGACAGCTGCAAGAGGTGGCCCTAGGTGCTGACGTTTCCAGCGGGCTAATTAATGTATTTGGTTGAGCGGATTATTGGGAACCGTCTGCATATTGAGGTCATTATCTTAGTCTTGGGAATCGTTACTATTGTCATGATATAATTCAAATATATTTCCATGTATAGTAGTACTAGTTTTGTTCATTAAACTACTTACTCCTCTGTTTCAAAATATATGTTGTCCTTATTAAAAATATTTATCTCAAAATATTTATTATTTTATTTATTCAAGATAAAATTAAGTAGCTTTTTTTCATTATCCTTGTATTAATTACATTAATGGGCTGATTTTGTGAGTTCATGTAGTTTCATCAATGGGCTGATTTTGTGAGTTTACGTACTAATAATTAAGAGGTTTCATCAATGAGTTTTGTGAGTTTACGTATCAATATTTAAGAGGTTTCATTATTAATGGAGTAAATATTTATCGAGGAGAGAGAACATGATGAAATATATTATGACGGTAAAATAGTCAAAATACTATCCTTATAAATACTTTCTTAATGGCGTATAAATAAAAAATATGATAAATATTTTGAGATGGAGTTAAAAAACTAAATATCACAGACATAATAATGGAGAGAATAAAAGGATTGATTGTAGTAATCTTATTATTGTATCAAGGGTTAAATTCTTCATATCTCACTTGTGAGTGTTGAATATGTTGTTGTCCGTCCGATTAATTTGTGCAGTATCTCATTAAGATATCAAACAAAAACTAGACATAAAAGTACATGTCAAAATTCTAATCGAGCGCAACTTACGGTGGACTGGCTGACCAAGTAGTAATTTTAAGTCATTGGAAAGATAAAATACTGCAATAACAACACTAGTAATTGTGCTGAACTGTAGCGTTTGTTGACTGTTAACAAATATTTATGGTCTTTAATAATAACCTTAAAAAAAAAAAAAAAAAAAAACTTACGTAATCGTATCATTGAAGCTGAAGAAGAAGCATGTTTTAACAAATTAGAGATATATATAATTCTTTCTTGCTTTAGTTGTAATAATATAAAATCCTCTCTTGTTTTTATCTTAAAATACACCTTGACGCAAAAACACACACATCCCTCCCCCACCCACCCTTCTTAATCTTTAATTATCTACTAAATCTCTCCATACAAAATTTTCATATTACAAAATTGACCCACGAGTAACATAAAAAGTACAAAAATATCTCAGAAAGTCGCCGTCTTAATAGGCTGCTAATAATCACTATATACTCCCGCCAAAAAATGTCACGTCACAACTCACAAGTCATCTAACCAGTGACCCCATTTGCAAAAATAGACTATATGCTATCTACCTTCAAGGGCAAAATCGTCAAAGTCAAACTCGCCGAATTCTTCGCCGTAATATTTCTCCGACATCCCAAAATCCGGCAACCGGAAAAGTGATTCAACATCGAACCCAAAAGCGTCCACTTCACATAAACCCAAATTATCAAACGGCGCAAAATCGTTATTACAGAGAACTGAAGTAGGTGATAAAGCGACGTCGTTTTCACTTTTGGAAACAGACTCCGTTTCCGTTATCTCCGTCGTTGATAAAACGGGAAAATTCGTAACGGCGTTAGGACCCTTGAGCTTAACAGCAGCTTCATCATAAACAGTAGCTGCTTCTTCCGGTGTATCATAAGTTCCTAACCAAACCCGTTTTCCCCGGGTCGGGTCACGAATTTCTGCGGCCCAACGACCCCATGGTCTTTGACGAACGCCTCTAAACTTTTTCCGGCGAGTGACGTCATTTTCCGGCGAGACAGATCTTCGTTTTTTGTCACATGTTGATTTGGGTGATGGCATGAGGTTGATCTCAGTCACGTGCCTCTTAACTCTCCGTACAGTAGTACTATTGTGTACTTCGTCATCGTCAGAGGAATCTGTGGCGTCACCATCTGTAAGTATAATCCTCACAACTCTATGAAAATCCGATTTTTCACTCTTCTCAGTAACATGTTTGTTTGTAGTTACTATGTGTTGGGTGAATTTAACGATTGGAGGTAGTACATCCATGGTAGAGATTACTGAATTTCCTGTCATGGGTGCACCAGAAATCTGATTGAAGCTTGAAGTTACACTTTGATTTAAAAGATTGTTATCAAAAGGAACCAAACAGAGTACAGAAAAAGCATTAAGAATACACCATCATCCAAGTAGAGTCAAAACTTTCCGATAAGTTCATAAGAGTACCAGAGCCATCAAGAACTGGTTTTGAAGATGAGATAGAGTGATCTTGTGATAAGGAGTGACTAGATTTATATGGGGCTTTAGCCTTTAGAGGGTGAGAGTGAATAGTCACCAATATTATTACATAAGAGTAAAGTGGAAAAAAGTTACAAATACAATGATTTGTAGGAACAAGTTGATGGGTGGAAAAAGAAAAAGAGATTTCTTTGTTGTTTTAGCGGGAAATAAGCACCACCTCACAGTGTCTGTCTGTATAACTTTCTTTCTGCAATAAAATTTATGGAGGGAAAGAGAGAGAGAGAGGAAGTATACATATACATATAATTATAAACACAGAAGATAGGAGCTTTGCTCTACGCTCAAGATATATAGACAGCTCTCAAGTATGAAAGGCCACAAATACCACGCAGACATAACAGTTTGGGGCCCCGAATTGGATCCGACCCCCCACACTGACAGAGAAAGAGAGCACAACAAAATTTGGTGCATGGTACAAGTTGGGATATCCCAACACTAATTTTTTGTATCATGTTTAATAGAAGGTATAAATTTATCCTGAGATAAATTTATACCTTGTACCAAACAAGGTATAAAATGCATTCCAATTTAAGAGATGTGATAAATTAGTCCTAGAATTATAGTCTCGAGATAATTTTGGCTACCTACAAAACGATCACTTAACAATATAATAATAAATAAAATTTAACGAGATACCAGATATAACACGTTTCTTTTTAAATGTTTTTGTCCATCTATTATCATGTCAAGCATGTTATAAAAAGTTATTTTTATAGCTAGTTTAATTTAACAATAGTTCCGTTTCAAAATAAGTGGTGCTTCACAAAATCAGCAAGACATTTTTTTTTTCAATTTTATCCTCATTTAAATGAATGTAGTTACACATGACCAAAAAATCATTAAAGACTATTTTTTTTTCAAGGCATTTCATTAAGGGTAAGTATTAAAAAATTTCTTACTTTTTAGGAGTGAGTAGTTTTATTAGGAGGTGTGCTCAAATTAAAAGCGCCACGTATTATGAAATGGGGGAGTATAAATTTTTTATACACCATAATGTACATAACTTTGATTTTTAAACAGAATATTTGCAACTAGTATAGAAGTACTTGGCAAGTGGACTAAATGCAGAGTTGGACTAAATAGGTATAAGCCCTCTAGGATCTTCTTTAACAATTTAGCAAGCGCTTGGACATAAATTAGTGAGAAACTTGAAAAAAAAAAAAAAAAGAGCTTTTGAAGATGAGATTAAAATGTTTTTGGAAGTTGAAATGTTTTTGGATAAATTAAAGTTCTGTGAGTGGAAATTTCAAAAACTAGTCTAAACCACTTTTTAAAACTTGAGAACTTCATTTTTAATAACTGACCAAAAATTGATCACTTTTTATAGTAAACAATGTTTTCAAAATATTTTGTGAAAAAGGTGAAAAAAGCCTTTAGGCTAAAACTGGAGCTTATTTCCCGTACTAAACCTAATTAGTGTTCTTCATATGTGACATAAGTTTTTTAGTTGGTCCTATAAAAACATTATCTTTGAATTTAAAATTATTTTAACTTTAGAATTCTCATGTACCTTTACTAAGATGATTTACTATAATCACACAAATATTAAAATCTTTATTTTAGACCTGCACATTTTAGAAGTCCTTTTTTCCCTCTTAAATTATGTGTCCAATCGACAGTAGGCTCGAGCGAGGCGTAAAGCGATGGCGCAATGGCCCCATTTTTTATCATGTTTTTTATTGCTAATTTGTTTAAAAAATTATTGTGACTTATAATATTTTTATATGTAGTTTTTAAATATGTAAATTATATTTCAAAAACTTAAAAAGATTGTATGTCCGAATTCCGGATACAAATAATAAAATTTGACTCCTAAAATTCAAATTGTGTCACAAAACTTGAGATAGAGGGAGTAAACAATTTTTATAAAAAAAAAAAGGAAGAATTTTTTTTTAGTGACGTGATTGATTAGCTATATTGTTGTCACTTGAATATTTTTTAGAATAAATTGATTTGAAAAAATTGTTAACAACTTTGTATTGTTCTTGACGATTATAAAATATTAATTAATGACTTCGCATCTAAAAAAACTTTAAAAATAGACTTTAAATAAACATATATATCACAATTTTTTCTTTTAATAAAAATAAAGTCTCTTTTTGAAGTTTGGCCTTAGGCCCCTAATCTTGTTGAGACGCCCTGCCAATCGAGTGGGAGGATGTAAAAAACTAAAAATATTAGTTTTTGTTTGACAAAAAACGGGAGGAGCCTCTTTACAGCTGGTGATATTGGACAAGTGAAACACCCCCAGCCCCACACCCGGCAACTCCGACTTTCGTTTCCGTCCTCGTGTTATACATAGCACAAAGTCTTTGGTCTTGTGTTTTGCTTTTTACCTAACTTTGCACCATTTTTCTCTTGATTTTGGAAAAGGAACTTGCAAGGAAGCCTCCTGAGGAAACTTCGACATTCTCTAGGATTCTCTGAGGTTTTATAATGAGTCAGGGTCCTACCTTTTGTATAATTAAATGAGAGTGTAAGTACTGTATAGAGGAATTAGGAGGAAACTATTCTGAAGTTAACACACTTGATTTTACAACAACATACCCGGTGAAGTCTCGCAATGTGGGATTTGGAGAGATAAGTATCGACTTTCTTACTACCTGAAAGATAGAGAGGCATTTTAGAAAGGCCCGAGAACAAGAGCAATCAAGAGCAAGCAAGACAAGTTAACACACTTGGTTTTGAATTGCAACTTTGCGACCAACCAACAGAAGATACCGAGGGGAGTCCTAATTGAACCTTACGGTTAATAAATCCATGAAAAATGCTAAAAATTGCTATTCTCTTCGGAGGAAACAATTTGTCAACATATTTTAAAACAACATAACGTAAATCTTATCTCTACTTTGGGAGGTAAAGAAACTATTTCCGATAGATTCTCAGCTCAAAAGAAAGCAATAACAAAGTAAGTCATGAAAAAAGGAAACAGTTACAATAACAAAACTTGTCAACATATTAAACATAGAAAAAATATTATGTTGTGCCTCACACAATTGATACAAATTATCACAATGGTTTAGTCAAGTTACTATACTAGCAGCCAATCATAGAGCCAGAATTTTCATCTAAGAGTTCAAAAATATGAAGAAGTCAATGGGGGTTTAACATCTACTATATATATTATACATAAAAAATAATTTTAAGCTTATATATATAATATAATTTTTTGTCGAGGGAGCTCGAATGAACCTCCTGGAGCCTACCTAGCTCCGTCCCCAGCTGCTAGCAGCAAATGCCATGGCATCACAAGATATTGATAACGTCTGACTTGAACGAGAAGCAAAGTGAAGAAAGACCTGATAGCATGGCCACGTGGATCTAAAGACTTGTTTGCTTGAAAAATAAGAGACAATCATTTGCAAATTTAATTTTCTATATTAAGTTATTAACCCACTCTCGCAATAAATATCAGCCTACCATTTCAAATTTCAACTCAGCTATACAAACAGACAAAACTTTTGCCGCAAAATAATGCAACTCACAACACCTGGAGTTTCCTAATTGCTCCAACATCGTTTTTGGCCCTTCTCGATAGTGACTTAATCCAAACCCATATTGATGAACCCCGCTCATACTGATGGCAAGCTAGCAAATATGACCGCACTACACAAGTTGAACTACAATAATTTAGTTAAGCGTGGCTATACCCTCATCTTTACCCAAACTAGAATACTCTCCCAATTCATTTCGACGACGAGCACGGGGTATGCATAGGAAGAAGGTGAAAACAGGAAAGTTGCAAAGAACTATTCAACACTATGTTCGATCAGCTAAATCAACCCAAAATACTCTTAACATTGTGTAATATTATCCGCTCTAGGCCAAGCCTGCACGATTTTTCTCAAAATGCCTCACACCATTAGAGATCCTACGCCTTATATGTGGCTCTCTAATTTTTTCAACTACCAACATCAACACGGGACTTTATTCGCACACCCAAACACCAGCCGCATATCTAAAACTGGCTTATTGACTTGTTTTTATTACATGTCCCCCAAGGGACGACATCAATATAATTCAGCAAAACATTTTTCCTTTGAGACTTTATTTTGAGCTATGTGGCACCCGGATGGGACACGTAGCTAGAAAACGAATAGAATTGAATTATCGAACTTGTTATTGCAAAACCATAAAGTCAAGGCGGCTAAGGAGTAACCAAAATTCCACAAATCAAAAACTTTAATGTATAAAGAGGTGGAAAAAGGAGATAAATACGAACAAACAGGATTCAGTGGGGTCTAATGGTTGGTGACCAAATAGATCCGAAAGCAACTCTATATGTAGCCGCCTTCCACTTAAGTACTCCACTTACTACTTGTCTTTACATTTGGACCAATTACAGTAGGATTTAAATTATATAATGGGTAGTCTAATTTTCTTATAGTAATTTAATTTATTGGACAGGTGACTGCTTTTTTTCTAAGTACTTTATTTGTTTCAATTTATCTGAATATAAAAATTTGCTTAGTGAAGTTTAAGAAAGAAAATTTAAAATTTGTGATTTGAAACTTATGAATATAAACTTGTGATCCTAAACATAGCATAATATTTATGTGACTGTAAAAATTTATTATTTGAAAAAATATATAGAGATGCCATTTTTTTTCTAACAGACTAATAAAAGAATAATCTCAAATTGCACACAGGATGGAATAATTGATTCAACTTGTTATGATTAATTACTTATAGCTGGATGAGCTGATAGTATAAAATAATCTTTTATGCCATCAATATATTAAAGTTAAACCCATTAAAAAGACCTGTGGAAGTAGAATTTTGAATAGAGTTTGAGAATGACTTTTGTCCATATGAAGGGTCATCAATTAACAAATTATAGGGCCCTAAAAGAATGGACTAATGGTCAAATGGTGCCAGTTTTAGTCGGTTTCTTAGTTGACTGATTCAATTTATTTATTCAGTTGATAAATATAATTATCAGGAAGGAAGATGTGTCCTTTTGGCAAATGCACTTCACCCTTGCTGTATATTTTCTTATTTTAGAATAAAAACAGTCTATTACAGTGGAGTGGGTTATCAAATAATTGGCATAAGAAAAACATGAGGATGTTAAACGAATAATGCTGTCACTTAGGTTTTAGAAGCTCTTCATTCAGCAGATATATTTTTTTTTTTTTCTAATTATCAGTCTGTCACTTGACATGATGGAAATCATTTTCCAGAAAAAAGCTTTATTTTAGAAAAATATTTTTCGAATTTTTTTTATTAAAAGACTGAGAATAATATTAGCAAATCGGATAGTTTGAGTAATAAAGATTGATAATAACGTATAAGTGTTGGTTTATACAATGATATTGAGGTGAGAGTTGAGATAATTGTGAAAGAAAATGATTTCATTCCAAAAACGAGGAAGTCATTTCTCCCTTTGATGAAAAATATTTTACCCGAGAAATATTCTCTAACAAAACAAACACCAAAAAATGACTTACTTCTGAAAAATATTTACTTTCATAGCAAATAATTATATTAGAATAAACTCTATATTCTATATGATGACCTATGTGGTTCACAAAATTGTAATTTCTCCCTTTTCTTACATCTGTGACAAATTCAGTCCAAATCTGAACTATAATATTTAGATTAAGTTCAAGATTGGTCAAAGTAAATCATAAATTCAACTTTTAACAAGAAGTTGAAATTATGGCGGATCAATATCTATCACAAAAAGTAGCGAATAGAATGTATAATTACTTATATCAGCTGACTTCAAATCTTGAATCTACCAGATTCGTTTAGAAATTAAAACATGATTCATATGACCCATGATGAATATGGACACCAACAGACACTAATGTGCCCTACTGTCCTCCTTCAAGAAGTTATGAAAAGTTTTCAAATATGAAAGTTCAATTGGACCCAGTCACAAATCAATATATGCATGTGTGTAATCATCAAAGAACTTGATGCCAAAGAGAAGCCACGAGGCTTTACAAGACTAGTGCTTTGGGTGGTTGTCTTTGTATTGGCCCATTTATAGTTGAAGTAATGACTAATTATAGAAGAGAGATGGATGAAGAGAAGGATAACATCTCGATTGCTTATTAATGATGGAATTGAGTTCAATAACATTATGTGAATCTGTTAAGTAGGCATTTGGACATGCGATTTGACACCATGGTTTGAAATCATAAAATGAAATCAGCGTTTGGACGTACGATTTAAATCTCGTAGTTTAATAATGGTTTGAAATCCCAAATCATCCATCCAAAAAGGCATGATTTGGGGTTTCAAACCATGGTTTCAAAAATTTTAAATATAAAACTTGACCCATAAGTTTATATTTTGTAAAAAAAAAAAACTCATAAATTGGTAGATATTTTTAACAATTACTCCCACCAACCATTTACCAACTTTTATTTATGTCTGCCATGTGGAAGGATTATATTAAAGAGTAGTTACATTACTATTGATGTTAAATTTTCTTTTTTATTGAACTAAAGTTTGATCAATTGATGTTGTATTTTTTAGAAAAACCTTCTAGTAACATATTAATTTTGTTATGAACTATGACTTGCTCATTTGGTAAAATTGTATAAAAATTGAGAATATTTTGATGGTTTTCATAACTTGTGGGGGTTTTTATGTCTATAAAAAAATACAACTTAAGAAATTCAAATTGCATGTCCAAACATGGTTTCAAACCATGTCCAAACAGCTGCTTATATGATCTCTTGAACAGAAATAAGCCTTTGTTGGAAAATTTTGGACATCGACTATGCCAGCTTGATAGTTTGGTATTATCGTAAAAAAGAAGAGCTTTCGAATTTTCCAGAGAACATGGGATCATAACTTAATAAATTTAAAACCTCCTTCTGTTTTAGATTTTAGCCAAGAGATCGAGCAATCTAGTCAATTAAATTTAACAGGGCGTTTGGACAATTCGAAGTTGAAAAAATGAGTTGTGAATTTAAAATTGAGAAATAATATTTGAAACGGTTGGTTTTTGACATAAACTTTATTTGAAGTAAAAGTTTTTGAAGATATGTAATAATAATGGTTATTTCACTTCAAATACTTCTCACTTCAGTATTTCAATACTTAGGGGTAAGGACATGACATGTTAACAAGTTTAGTTTGTGCAACGAGAGCTGTCTTGGAGGACGTGTACAAGAATGTCTTCGCATTCTTCTAGAATATGATGTCCGTATTATGATGATTGATGATTAAATTCAAATCTTAGAACTCCATAAATACTTTGTAGTTTCCGACTAGTCTCCCCTTTCTTTTTCATCAAGAAAAACAATTCCCACTTATGTAGGAAAAGAATTCAAACTTTCCCACCAAGCACGTTATGTTTAAGGAAGCGTCACACTTGTATGGCTTTTATAGTCATCAAATGCATGTCCCCTTAAACTGATAGAAACACGAAAACATGGAGTGCCATCTCCCTTACAAGCAAGACAAGTGTTTTAACCAAAAATATTTACTCGCACAGTCGCACTTAATATTTACATGAAACCAATCTATTAATTTATTCATCTTAAAAGTTTTTATATAATTTGATGTAAATATAACGGCGATATGGAACAAGAGTTCCATCCAACAAAGCCTATTAAACGAAGATTTGTAGACCAATAAAATATCAAATAATATTTGGAACGAACATATTGAAAGGGGAAAATATCAATAGAGAGGATGCTATATTATCTAGATCAACAACCAACGTATATTGTGTTTATGATCGACGACCAACAATCAAAGTATATTTTCTAGATCAACAACCAATTTTTCTGCCATAAATGATGATCGACGAGCGAGATGAGGGCTGATTTAAGAGCTCGTTGAGTTGATAATGTGTACCTGAGTAATTGTGTAAATATTTTTATACTCATCAATAATTAAAAAAAAATCATTCTTGAACTTAATATTTTAATATGATTATTATAAGTTATATTTAAATTTTAGTTTTATACAATATAAAAAAATTTAACAGCTCAAATTACTTGAAAGATAATTCTAGTAACTAACAAATAAGCATCTATAGCAAACATACAAAAATTGATAATAATTTAAAAAAGGGAAAAGGGTTCAAAACACACTTCAACTTTGCCGAAATTGCTATAATACAATTCAACTTTGAGGGGGTCCTGTGACCCCTCTGGACTATTTTAAAGTGGAATTATGACCTCCTTAAAAAGTCGAAACCAAATTTATGTTTATGGGTGGAATACACGCGCCTGACACTGTATTTACCATTAAAAAAAAAAAAACTTCAGAATTTTCCCTACTTCTTTATTTCTCTACTCTTTATATACCTTCTTCCACCATTAACACCCAAACTCTCAATTTAGACCTTTACTACGTAGAGGATCTCACATTAAAATCCAACAAAAACATCTCAAAAACTTCCTTTTAGACTAAATTAGCAGAAACTTCATTGAGAAATTCAAATCAATAGAAAACCCAAATCATTTGAAAAAGCAAATTCACATTTCCGGCCATCATCCCGATTGATCTGAATATTCGAGACTCCGAATTTTATTTGATTTTATCTTTTGGATTTTGAGGGGCAAACAGAAGAGATGAAATCAAAGAAACAAAGGGATCGCCGGAGTTGAAGAGAGAGATGTTGGTACTCGGCAGATTTTCAATTATCCAATGACGATTAATCTGTTGAAAACTTGTAGGTTGAGTTCTTTGAAAGCAAACTTGTTGAACAGCATTAATGCTTCATCTGTTAATGGTGGTTGAGAAACCCAACAAAGAGGATGAAAAGGAAAATGAGAAAAAGAAAAACAGATATTTCTAAAAACTGCTTATAAAATAAATTTTAAACATTTTCATTTCTTCTCTCTCTCTCTTAAAGAGAGGGACACACAATTTCTTTGCCACCTCATCATCTAGGGAGCTAATAATTCCACTTTAAAGAAGTTTAGGGGGTCATAGGACCCCCGCAAAGTTTGGAGTGTGTTATAGTAATTTCGACCAAAGTTAGAGTGTATTTTGAATCCTTTTCCCTTAAAAAAATGAAGAAATAGCCTCTTATTTCTTTTCAACCAAACATACAAAAATTGATAATAATTTAAAAAAAAGAAGAAGTAGCCTCTTATTTCTTTTCAACCAAGTAACCTTGTATGACCAAATAAAACTGATAGCTTAAATTTTTATTGTCTAACTTATACTATTATTCAAAGGTTATTTAAATATACTCCATTTTGTTTCAAAGCCTAGCACAGAGGCTAAATAATTTGGAAATAGGGGCCAAAAGTTTTTTTTTTTTTTCCTCGGATTGTCCTTCTTTTGGGTGGTCTTTAATTTTTGACCTTCGCCTAATATTTTGAAATTCTGGGTTCGAATCCCAGCTCAGTAAAAAAAATAAAAAATCGCAAGGCAGAGATTTGGATTCGCAAGGTAGAATTTTGCCTGAAGGTAAAATTCTGCCTTGAAGCTGAGTTTTGGCCAACAAACTCTGCCTGAAGCAAGCAAAATTCTGCCTGCAAGCCTAACTTTGGCTCGAATAGGCCTAACTTTGTTACAAAACTCTGCCTTTAATTTTTTTTTTTTTTTTTTTGCTGTGACGTGGTTCGAACCCCAAACCTCATATTATTAGGCGAAGGATAAAAATTAAAGACCACCCCAAAATAAGGCCATTCCTGTGAATTGCCCGGTTAAAAGTTTGTTCAATAATGGGAAAAGGACACTACTTGACCATTATAAATTTTAATGACCCATATTTGACCTAAATGCCCCGAAATACACGTTCACTCCAAATTAATGACACAAGTAGCCCAGCGGGCAGCGAGCCACATGATCCAAAAACTCAATCCCTTTTAATTCCTTTTCGCCGCTCACCTTCCCTATGTAATGATGATGTCCTTTGCCTATTTCCCTTTTTTATAGTGAAAAAATGAGAGTATCTAATGATGATCACACCTTTTGCCTAGTTCCCCTTTTTATAGTGAAAAAATGAGAGTCTCTCTCTTCTTTGGTCAATGAACTCTCATCCTTGATTTGCACCTACCCAGTACAACGGAGTACTACTTCCGTCAAATTTTAAAAGGCCGCCTTTTAATGGTAACCAGTTGGTGAGCTCTAATAAGTTAAATCAAGTTTTTAGCTAGAAAGACAGCATGCTTATGGTCCCTTCGTGAGTTGCTAAGTTTGTTGTATGTCATTTAAATCAGGAAGTCTGAATCTGGAAGTTCTATAACTTTATGCATGCCGATTGGATTTACACCAGGCTAGAACGCATTAACATAATATTTTATTTTGTCGATTCTTCCCAAAACATGTACGTTGATTGAGCCTTCAAGAAATATCTCAAAACATGCATAATATGTGTATAATTAGTAAATACATTTATTAAACACAAATTGCAACAACATACATGTTCTAAATACTGATACAATTTCTATACGTATGATACATTTTTTATACAACAATTATACAGTTTTATACAAATGATACATTTTCTATACAACAATGATACAATTTCTATATATATACTGGAATTAGTTGAAAAAAGGCTACAAAATGGATTTATACATGTTCTACACTTATACATTAGTGATACATATTCTATACAACAATGATACAGTTTCTATACCTAAGATATAGTTTGTATACTTATGATACATTTTCTATACATATACAGTAGGGATACATATTCTATACAACAATGATACATTTTCTAAACGTATGATACATTTTCTATACCTTCGATACATTTTCTATACATACCTTTTGTATGAATACGTATTCTACACAACAATGATACAATTTCTATACGTATGATACACTTTCTATACCTATGATACATTTTCGATACATTTTCTATACATACGCTATAGGGATACATATTCTACACAATAATGATACAATTTCTATACGTATGATACATTTTCTATACATATACAGTAGTGACACATATACAACGATAATACAATTTATATACATATGCTGGAATTAGTTTATATGATATATATATATATATATATATCATATAGGTAATATGATATATCCATAGATCTATATGTAGAGAGAGAAAAGAAGAGTAATATTCTCTTTTCTCTCTCTAGATTTTCTAGGCTGCAACTAATTAGTACCGAACAATTTGTAACAGAGAAGAGAAGCGAATTAGGGTGGGGTGGGGGATCCAGAGAGTGGGTGGTCTAAGGGGGGTGGGTGGGTCTGATATAAGCTGTAACAAATTATTAGAAGGAACAAATTAGATTAACAAAATCAAAGTTCTCAAGTCGAAGAGTTGTGGGATCATTTTTTCTAGTCTTGTGTTCTAAAACTATGTCACTCTTCTAGATCAATAATGCCACAATTAATTGCATAATACCTACAGGCGTTAGCTAAAAGAAGTAATGGTTTTATTTAAAATCTGTCTTATTTAATTTTATGGCTAACGACTAGGATCATTTTTTTGCACGGATTGCCGTTCTTTTGGGGTGGTCTTTAAATTTTGCCCCTCATACTTGTGGTATTTAAGTTTTGCCCTTCGCTTGGATACCTGAGGTTCTGGGTTCGAACCCCGCACAGGCATAAAAAAAAAATCGCAAGGCATATGCCGGATCCGACATACAGTCCTTAAGTAAAAACTAAAGTTATGCCGGAGGGTGCAAACTTTGCTTTGAGGCATATATATATATATATATATTTTTTGTTTTACTTTTCAAGGCAAACTTTTAGTTATGCCTTAAGGAAAAGTTCCGCCTTATGGGGCATACTTTTAGTTATGCCATAACTAAAAGTGTGCCCCATAAGACATAATGCCTTAAGGAAAAGCTCCGCCTTTGTTATACCCCGTATTTTGCGCGTTCGGATAGTTTGGGATAATTGTAACAAGTTAAGGACAATGCTATGTATTAATCTTGTTTGACACATAAGTTGGCTATGAAAATTTTGGATGTGGAAATATTGGAAAAGGCTAAGGGCAAAATTGGAATTTCAAAAAAATTAGTTTCATGAATTACTAAAATTATGGACTAAGTAATTGGGCTTGAAAAAAAAAACAAACAAGCCAAGCCCAAGTGAGAGGCCCAACCGGCCATAGGGTGAAAAAGGAAAGAAAATGGGCCAAGCCCATGAAATTAAAATTGGTAATATAAGGGAAAAGAGGGGGACAAGTGGACATTCAAGAAACTTCAAGAAAATTGAGAAAGAAGAAAGAAAGAAAGAAGGAGAATAACAACCATGGCCATTCGGCCATGGTCCTCAAATTTTGTGCCCTTAAATTTTGTTCCCAAAAATTATTTTCTTGATGTATTCCTACTAATTCAAGGGTCCTCTACAACGTGGTATAATTATTTCGGAAGATAAACCGTTGGTTTCGTCGTTTTGACAATTGGGTGAAGTAAAGAAGTTAGAAGAAAAAGGTAAGAATTCATCCCTTTTATTTATGTTATGAAGGTTTGTTTGTGTTGTAGTATATGGAAATGAGTAGAATATATAGAAATATAGAAGGTTGCATGGCGGAAGTACATGTGTGCATGTGGCCGAAAATATGTAATGTTGTATAGTTAGGATGAGTTGAATTTTATGTTGTAATTTAGTTGTGGTTATTGTGGAAATTGTATTGGAAATGAAAGTTGAATGAAAGTGGGATGAAGTTGGAGATTTGCCATGTTGGCCGTGGGCTATGTTATGGTGAAATAATGATGGATTTATTTTGTTTAACATGTTAGTTGTGTTGTTGTAATCTTTACAATGTGAATGAAGCATATATGGGGTAAGTTGGCATGAAAATGATATGTAGAGAATTATGTCATATTAATATGATTTTATGATATTAAGATGATGAAGTTGTTAAAGTATAGGTTGTTGTTGGAGATGAATTAGTAAGTAGAAAATGTGTTGGAATGGTTTCGTTGCATATATGAGAATTTTGGATTGAATATGGAAATTGATGGAATTGTTGAATAGTGGATATAGCTTGGAATGCTCTTGGTTTATGTTTGAATGATCTTAAATTAGTATGTGAATGTGAACATATTGATATGGGTTTGAAAGTGTAAAGTTGGATTTGGAGTTATTGCATTATTTGGAAAATAAGACTATTTGCGCTAGAATGCGTTTCTAGTCGATTGTTGATGTTGTTATATATTGTTGTTGGTATGGTTGTTGTTGTTTTGGCGAGTTTGAATCTCGGAAATTTGTCATATTTATAGGGGAGATCTTCGAAATTTCGGTAGGCAAATACTAAACCCAGTGGAAGTTTGAACCTCATGAATAGTAACTGGTAAATGTGACCATTTGTAGGATTTTGACGAAACGGGATTGGAGTCTTGACGAGCTTAACAAGCAAGAAAGGTATGTAAAGCTCTCCCATTCCTTCTCTTGGCATGTCTTAGATGTACTAGGTTTGAATTTGGACCTCGGGGATAACTCTACTCCTCGGAATCCACGTCCAAAAATGCCCCTTTTTCGTTCAGTAGAATTGAATTGAACTTTGTACGAATAGTTATAAAAGTTGTCTAACCCCTCAGAACTTGTGCAAATGAAATCCGATTACCTTAAAATCCCCATAGATGATGTTATGAAGTTTAGCATACGTAATTTACATACGCCACCTCATTTGGTCGAGGTGGGCCCACTTTATCCGAATTTTTCCTAATATCCTATTTAAACTACCTTTGAATGGAAACTAAAGAAAACTTTTTAACTACCTTTCTAAGTTCTTCAGAATAACTGTTATAATTATTTTATTGAGTCTTATGACCCACCTTGAGATTTGAAAGCGCCGGAAAAGACCGTTTTGACACGAACCATTTCGATGTCCTAAAGACTTATGTTTCGACTATTGTCAAACGCTCACTATAAGGTCTGCCCTTTGAGTTACGCTATCGAGTCTCTGTATATGTTTTATATTTTGATATACACAAATGATCCCTAAAGTTCTATTTCGAAAAGAATTCTCCGCGGTCATTAAAAGGTATGTACTATGCTTCGTCCGGACCCTTCTTTTTTTCGATATGTCGTTTGATTATTCCGTCGATCGGCTTGTATATCTTGTACATTTGACATTGCATTTAGTTTCTCACTACTCACTCGTGGACGCCTCAATCTTCCTTCAGCCGAGCCGGGCGGGATATGTTATCACGCGTATTCCACTACATTGTTCGCCGTGCCTCGGTGTGAGCGGTATATATGTACATGGGTTGTGGTGTATGATGTGCCGTGTACACTGTTACGATATGGTATGATATGATATGGCCGTCGATATGTTATGGTATGTGCACGTTTACGATACGATATGATATGTTGTGGCGCCGGCGTCGGGGGGGCGACCACTTTGCATTTCCGAGTCTCGTGATGGGGACGGGTATGGCATGTTTTTCGTATGCATTTGCCTATGTTTCATGAGTAAGCATTTCTGATACTCCGGCTATTGCATTTATGCTCTGTATCCTTTGTTCAGTTATGATTCTGTTCAGTTATGATTCTGTTTGTTGGCCTTTATGCTTTACATACTTAGTACATATTCATCTTGACCCCGCTTTCTTCGGGGCTGCGTTTCGTGCGCGCGCGGTACCGAGACGGGTTCGAGACTATTCTAGGAGATGTTCCGGCGGCGTTGGCAAGCTCCGCTTGCTCTGGGGTGGTGCGAGTCGGATTATGCATGTTATGTTTTACGAGTATACGGTAGAGACTTTCAGACGAGTCGTGGGTTCGGTGCATCGATTTTGTATCCGGCTCCATCGGCCGATATATGTCGTTCTATATTATGTAATAAATTCCATGTATTTTAGATTCCGTTGATTTGAAAGTTCAAAAAAACAAAGTATGTTCTGGAAATCATTTCTGAAATTGTTAATTATGTGTGTAGTAAGAGTCAGTGGGTTCGCTCGGCTCCGAATGTGGGATCGGGTGCCCATCACACCCTAGTAAAATCAGGGTGTGACTTGACGCGTAGGGCATACTTTGGGTTATGCCTTAATTAAAAGTTTGCCTTGTAAGGCATAGTTCTTAGCAAAAGTACGCACTTTATAAGGCATAACTAAACTATGTCTTGAGTAAATGTTATGCCCCTCGGCATAACTTTAGTTTTCTTAAGGACGTATGCGGGATCAGCCTGCGCCACCCGATCTTGCCTTGCCAAATTATTTTTGTATTTTATGCCTGAGCATGGGTTCGAATCCAGAACCTCAGGTATCCAAGTGAAGGGCAAAACTTAAAGACCACAAATATGAGGGGCAAAATTTAAAGACCACCCCAAATGAAGGGTGGGATTAGTTCATTTTTTTGCGGATTGCCATAACTTTTGGGGTGGTCTTTAAATTTTGCCCTACATGTTGTGGTCTTTAAGTTTTGCCTTAAGCCCGAAAAGGTGGGTGAATACACGAGGATACGGGTTCGAACCCCCGCTCGGGCATAAAATAAAAAATAATTTCGCAAGGGGGAGGAAGTGTATCTTGGGATCAGGCATACAATCTTGCAGGAAAAATAAAGTTATGCGGATCACCGCAACTAACTAAAAGTCTGCCCCATAAGGCAAAACTTTTCCTTAAGGCATAATTTAGTTATGCCTTATGGGGCAGACTTTTAGTTAAGGCATAATCAAAAGTATGCCCCATAAGGCAGAGCTTTTTCTTAAGGCATAGACTTTGCCTTATAAGGCAAATTTTTAGTTATGCCTTAAAGGAAAGTTCCACCTTATGGGGGCATACTTTTAGTTATGTCTTATGGGGCACACTTTTAGTTAAGACATAACTAAAAGTATGCCCATAAGGCGTAACTAAAAGTATGCCCATAAGGCGGAACTTTTCCTTAAGGCATAACTAAAAATTTGCCTTGAAAAGTAAAAATAAAATAAAAAATATATGCCTCAAGGCAAAAGTCTGCCGGAGGGGGCAGAGCGAAATTCAAACTCTGCCATGTGATTTTTTAAAAAAAATTTTAACTGAGCGGGGGTTCGAACCTAGAACCCATGAATTTTAGGTGAATGACAAAAATTAATGACCACTAATTTGAGGGGCAAAAGTTAAAGACCATCTCGAAAGAAGAATTGCACGGATTAGTTTAGTGGCTACATATTGGTTTTTGAGCAATTTGGGCCATCAGCTTGGGATTAGTTTGGGGCGGATGGCCATTTATGTCCTTTTCCCTTCAATAATAGCTTTGCGGCCCAAGTATATAGCCCAAAACTGATTACTTATATAAGAGTAATAACAAAAAACGCAACTCTCAGCAGTATCCAAAAGAGAGAAGACGCTGTATTCCATCCAAGATAAACGAATCATCCAATTGAAACATTCGTTTCTGATTCTTTGTATTTTGAGGTTCCTGAATTAATCTGAAACAAGGTAAATTCTCTGGAGCGACTGTTACGAGAGTTACTTTTACCATTTTCGAGGATTGCGATAGTTTGAATTAATTTTTATCTATTTTTAAGCATCTAGAAAAGCTAGTTAGGGTTTATATGCGAGTTATAATACACATTACGATTTTCTGGAGAAATTGTTGCGATTTTCTCAATTTTTTTTTTAAGGATTGCGGTAGTTTGAATTATTTCTTATGTATTTTTGAGCATCTAGAAAAGCTAATTATAAGGATTTAGGGTTTAGCTGCCTCATATTACTCCGAATTAGATATATATGTTTACTAATTTGTTGATTCGTATTGGTTTAGGGTTTATTGTTTTATCAGTTTGTGTGAAATTATCTGAAACAAGGAAAATTTATGGAGCAGTTGGTACGATTTCTCTATTTCTCGACGATTGCGATAGTTTGCATTAGTTTTTATGTACTTTTGAGTATCTACAAAAGCTAGTTATAAGGATTTAGGGTTTTCTTGCCTGATATTACTCCGAATTAGATATATTGTTTGCTAATTTGTTGATTCGTATTGGTTTAGATCTTACTGCAATCATGGCTGAAGAAGAGAATCAAAACGAGTTGGTGGCTGATGTAAGTTCAGCGTTTCCTCTGTTTGTGTTCCTCTTTAGAGTATTACTGTTTGGAAGTTTCTGTATTTGCTTATATCTCGTTGCATCATCTCTTGGTAATGCATCTTTGTATTGGCGTGGTCCGGCTCTGGGAATGATAATTCCTGTGTTTAGGTCCCTACTAACTGTATGTAACGCTGTTTGAATAGTTTTTTAAAAAGTTTTAGGCAAAAGTGGCACATTAAATAAAGAGCCCTAATCAAGGATTGAGTTATTTTTATCCAAAGATTGTTCACACAATTTTAAAAGTCAAGCAATAGGTAACTGTTGTAATAGACATAGATTAGTAACCTGAAAAAGATGATAAGCGATCTTTTACAAATGATTAAAGTATATTGACAATCTCAGCATTTTATTCTCTACATGAATTTTTCCTTGTCGTAATAAAGTGCTTAGTTTTTCATAAGTCCGTTGCTCACATCTTTGTATGAGGTAATCTCATAAAACAGTGGCTGCTTTGGCTTCTTTATTGAGCGTGTAAAAGTGGACAAGACATAGATATTTTAACGTTCTTTGTTGGTAGTAATCTATGTGGGTAAGGGGAAGTTAGAATAACATCAATAAAGATTTTTGTAAAAAAGGTGTTCCTGTTCTCCTCTTTGCTAATCAATCCAGAGCAGAACTGACTGCAATGACCTTGAAGTGAATATAAAATAAAATTAGAGAAAGAAGCATACTTCCGGAGAGGGGCTTCTTTCCTCTCTTTGGTAGTGGAACGTAACAAGTAGTAGAAAGTTCATTTTAGAGGTGGTAGAAAGGATGGAGAGCAATGGTGGAAATGAAAGGTGCAAGTGAGCTCATCCAGCATCAGAGAGCAATAGCATATCATGTGATCTGCACAAGGAATCTTGGTCATTAGGTTCTGATGCTTCTTGATGTCAAACACCAAATATAAAGGTATATATGCTCAAATTTATTAAACAATTAGAGATACTGATCCCTGATAATATTACGGATAGGCAATTTAAGATTAGCAGTTCAGTGGCATCAGAACAATTCTCCATGAACTTTAAATGATACTTCATTCATTTAGAAAATGATGGATGCTTAATTCAATTATACATAGATCTTTCTTCCTTTTCGAACATTCGGATAGCTTGGATTTTCATTAATAGTATCACTAAATACACAATTTAATGTTAAAAATATGCAGGAGAATAAGTAATGCCATAGGATTCACTTGTAACCTAAGTTGTGTTGGTTGATCTAATTGCAAAAAATATATAAAAAACTAAAACACAAGAGTTTGTGCTTCTACAAAGCTCCTCTTGTGGCCCCATTAGCAAGGAGTTGAATTTTCAAACCTGTTATGCTTTTGCTAGGGATGTATAGGCAGGGGAGGGAGCATTTGGTTCCCCGTTAGGTTTTAGCCAGAGTTGTCATCAAACTACAGATAGATATGGTGTTGGTCGTTTACCTTTTCAACAACAAATATACAACGCAAAGCACTCAATTGGTTTTACATCCATTAGGGTAGGTTGTCTAGATCACACCCCTTGGAGAGCGGGCCTTCCCCGGACCCTGCTAACGCAAGTTTACCTCTTCAGTTACATCCAAATATACAACACGAAACACTAGTGTATTGCATCCATTTTCAAATTTATATGTTGTTGAGATGATACTGAAGCTGCTGTGTTTTTGTGATTGTTATGTTGGTTTCATTATCTTTTCCCTCTCTTTCTACACATTTGCAGATAGCACCTTTTGATCCTACAAAAAAGAAGAAAAAGAAGAAGGTTTTAATTCAAGATCCTGCAGATGATTCTGTTGATAGTTTGGCTGAAAAAACTGAGAATTTATCTGGTACGTTAATTTTATAACTTGGTTTCACCTAATTTTTTCCATAATCTCAAGAGAGGTGGTAGTGTATAATCACCTGATCAACCTCCTGCCCTCTCCCCAAAAAACCAAAAAAACACGCATGCGCACATGCCCACACCCTCCGAAGATAAAACTACTGAAGAAAATTTGAACCTTGAATGTGATCTCTCTCATTTGTTTTGCTATGCAGTTTCTGAAGGCCTTGAGGCTACATTTTCTGGTAAAAAGAAGAAGAAGAAGCCGGTTAGTTTTGTTCAATCCTACATGGAAATATTTTTTATTCAATTATTAGTGAATATCTTGCAACCTATCTATTTTCTGGCACCAACCCCTCCTAAAAGAGGAAACCGGAGGACTGAATGGTGCGATACGAACATGTATGTTTTACACAGAGAGGGAACAGAAAGAGAGGGTGGGAGTGGAGGGAATTGTGAAGAGGCAGGGAAAGGAAATACAATTGTTTGATTTCTTTCTTATGTACCTCAAGAAACCCATATAACTCCCTGAGCACCAAAACATGGCCAGTTTTTTTATTATTAGATTTCACAAAGGGGTTAAAGTGCCACAGAAATGGTTAAAGGCTTATTCTTATGACCTCAAAATGTTTCAGTGAAATTAAATGAATGATAGAAGAAATTAGGAGTATTTTCTTGAGATCCATTGTCATGACCTATCATAAAATATTTTAAAATTGTACAGGCACACACTGATCTCCAAAGTGATGAAAAGGAAAGCATTGGCGAGGATGTGGATGGTGAGATCTTCAGTTTTCAGCTTTGTTGAGTTTAATTGTTGTAATATTTGAGATATAACCCGCTCTCTTCTTCTAGATCACCCTGGAAATGATGAAGAACCTGGAGAAATTGTCCTACAACATTTTCCTTGGGAGGGAACTGATCGAGATTATGAATATGAGGAGGTATTTTCTCAATTGCTCGTATTTTCTGCATATACCTTCTCAGAGACTTCCAGAATGCGCTAGATTGCCCCAGATAATTGGTAGTTACTCCAGGCATGAACTTGAACTTAAGTAATAATGCATATCTGCCAGCCCCACAGAACTAGTCCAGGCGTATGATTAAAAACAACCAAGGCCAGCATAAGTTACAAAAAGTTGGCAAATGTTTGGTAATACTTTGACGGTTATATTATCTTATGCCTATGTAAACTTTTTGATGGATAACTCAATAACCATAAGATAAGCTAAGTTTAAGGGCAGTATCATTTGTATACAGTTCTAATACAAGGAATCTGTGCTAAGACTAGGTATATATTGCCAAAGAGGGGATGTTTGTAGTTCTTTGTGCAAAGATTGCCTGCTTGATTTGCTATACGGAACTAGTGGCATAGATCTGATTTTCATTTCCTGATGCACACTATGGTTTGCTTTTAGGGTTTTTGTTGATGGCAATTGATTTTCGCTTTCAATTCTGCAGCTTCTGGGCAGAGTATTCAACATTCTCCGTGAGAACAATCCTGAGCTTGCTGGAGATAGGCGAAGGACAGTTATGAGGCCGCCTCAGGTTCTTCGTGAAGGCACAAAGAAAACTGTGTTTGTGAATTTCATGGATCTTTGCAAGACGTAAGTTCTTTTTCACTTGGTTATCTTTCATTGTAGCCTTTGCATCATTTACTGTCTTCCACGTGTCCTTTTTGATTGAATGTTTTATGTTCAGCATCATGGATGTGTATTTTTTATTTGCACCATGCCATTTTCATCACAGACTTTGATAGACAATCATCATTGCACCATGCCTGCAGTACATCATTAATTGTTTTAACTAGTTAAGAATATGTAATTTGTGTAGAAACCAGCATCTTTATTGCCACAATGATTTCACTATTTCTGATACCCTGCTGCCTGCTGTGTTCTTGAGATAGCTAATAAATCAAGAGGATGGGTTAGTTTTGGACCAGTATTGGAATATCTTCTCATCTGTAGAAAGTGGAACCTGAAAAATTGAAACACCACTTTGAGTCGCTACAGAAATATGCTCAAGATTTGTTTGGCTTTCTAGCTAATAATTCCAGTCTGAAGTTATCAATTTTGCAATCATGCATCATAATAAGTTAATATTCTTTCAAACATCAAACACATATAAATCTTGCTGCACTGAAATAGCCCTTGGTTGTACCTCTAACAACTAGCTCTCTCTCTCTCTCTCTCTCTCTGTGATTTGTTTGACACAATTGTATTTGGTGTGAAGATCAAGGAGTGAGTTTGAAGAATATAGTTAGTCTATTATAACAAATATTTTTCACTTTATTTAGTTATGCTGTGTTTGATTTTACAAACCTTTATTTAGATCATGAAGTTTGGATAAATCTTTGCTATTCAAAATTTGTTGATTTGAATTTTCAGTTGGTCTTTGAAACTTGTAAAGTGAAGAATTATAATGTCTGGACATGATTGATAGTTTAGTGTGTTATCAAGGTTTAAAATCTGATTGTTGATTGAAGTTGGTCCCGAAACTTGTCAATGGTGTCAAAGTGGGTATCACTAATGGAATTCCTGTGAGTTCTTGTCAGTTTATCTTTCTGTATGTTCTCCCTCATTGCACTGCTTGAGTAATTGTTTCCTATTTAGGATGCATCGGCAGCCAGAGCATGTTATGACTTTCTTGCTGGCTGAAATGGGGACTAGTGGATCACTTGATGGGCAGCAAAGATTGGTCATCAAGGGAAGATTTGCTCCTAAGAATTTTGAAGGAATCCTTCGGCGATATGTCAGTAAGTTCCATTGCCAATCCTGATCTATTATATGCAGGCTGCAGCTATTCAGAAACGACATTCTTCCTGTTTTTTCTTGTTAATAGTGCTTTGTTATGTGCGTCTGCATTCTATAATATAACATCCTTCTCTCGGCAACTTTCTTTTGCTTTCAGATGAGTATGTCATCTGCAATGGCTGTAAAAGTCCAGATACCATCCTTTCAAAGGAGAACCGTCTTTTCTTCCTCAGATGTGAGAAGGTATGTTTTAAATAGACGTGATATCTGTTTATTATCTGCATTCAATCTTACCATTCGTGAATGTAAAATCATATCTTTGTAGTTTGGGCTCCAATGTTTCTTCATCAGACAAATAGAGAATAAACTATGTGGCAGACGATTGTCTAGGTATTTTTAGGTTTTTATTCCCTCTGAAACCATGGGATACAGCATGAGTGGGGTGTATAAAGTTTGTTCTTTAGGCTTCCGTAGAGCAAGTGCCGGTGCTTCGAGATTCTAGGCTACTTGCTTGGCATCCTGTGATGGAATGTGAAGTCTTAATTGCCAGATCATATGCCTAAGTAATACGAGATCTCAGGGTGTCTATTTATCTTGATTTTTATTGAGTTGCTTTTCTTGATTGAATTGTTTATGCTTTTGATCATGTGATATCTGTTTACCCTCAAGAATTCTTTAGTATTCCCCTCTTTAACCACAATCAAAAAACAAGAAAGAAAAATAGACGTGAAGAATGGCATGCCTGCTTTCTTATTTTCAAGGCATCACCTTTCAAAATTGTTTGAATTTTTCATCCTCTCTCGCTGCCTTTTTTTTTTTTTTTCCCCAATTTGTAAAGGGTAATAAGTATAGATTGAATCATATTTTCAAAAAAAATAAGTATGGATTGAATCATGGAAAACAAGTTAGAATTAAATTGTTTATTTCTGATGTAAAATCGTTTTTGCTTGTTTAATTTTTTGCAGTGCGGGTCTGGAAGATCAGTTGCTCCTATCAAGGCTGGTTTCGTTGCTCGTGTTGGCCGTCGGAAAGCTGGGACATGATCCAGTGGCTTGGAGATTGTTAGTTGGACAATTTCTTCTTGTAATAGAGTATGTTGGAGTTTTGTATGTTTAACCTGAGGGAAAATATTGACTTTTGGTGCAACTTTGCATATGTGGAGGTCCAATTTAGATTCAATTTGGTGAGATTATGTCTTGTGATATTTCTAAAATGTGGATATAATTGTGGCTTTTGGCTTATTTTCGCCTGCTGGTCATGTGGCACTGCAAGGTCTGAAGAGGGGTTAGTATGTGTCTGTGCGCGCTTGGCTGTAACAACTCGTAAAGACAAGTAGTTCTGCTACAAAAAGGATATACTCCCTCCGTTCCATTTTAAGTGTCTTAGTTTGACTGGGCATGTAGTTTAAGAAATAAAGGAGGATTTTGGAATCTTGTGGTCTTAAATTAAAGATATGTGTCTTTCCTTTAAGTCTTTTAGTCTAAAACTAGTCAAAACTTACTTAATATAAAAAGAGGCATTTTTTTTGGGACAGACAAAAAAGAAAAATAAGATACTTAAATTGGGACGGAGGTAGTACCTTAAAAGAAAGGTATTAAGGACATTGTTATTTGTTTTGTGCATCTACAGTAAGCTTGTTATGTGCAGCAACTAGCCACGAAAATATTTGCTGTTGGCCCGGAAACCTGGTTGTAGTAATTTCCATCCAAAGGTTACTTAAACATTGAAAAATTGGAGTATGAAACTAAGAGACATCGTTTTCGAATGGAATCAATATTACCAATTGAATAAGTATAAAATTAAGGATTCATGAATGAAGATAGAAAGTTGATTTCTGACAGTGACTAAATCTTCAAGCCACTCCTGGGTTGAAGATTGGGGCCATCTCTTATGTTGGTTTTACTAAACCTTCCAATTTACCATCTCCACTTCCTTCACATACACATAATACGGGCTCTAAGCAGCTAGCCTTGTCTCTGTTAAATGGAAACCTCACTGCCTGAGGCGTGTTAGTTGTTCTTATAAATCAGAATCAGTTTATCCATCATTAACTACTCGGATACACAGAGCGACGATGATGGCAAAGGGTTGCATGAGCGGACTGATGAGTTGGAGGCTGAGCAGTAAGAGAAACGACTAGTCTCAATTTTGAGGTATGAAGATACAATATGTGTGACTATGCTGGGGAATTTAGAGGAGAATCAATATCATCAAATGTCGACAAGGCCAGAAAACTTGGAGCTTCAAGGTGAAATTACTAGATTATGGAAGGAAATATCATATTTAGAGGAAGCTCTTAGTGAAGCTATAGCAGTGAGAATAAAAGCAGAGAGAGATCAGCTGAATCCCAGAGGTGCAATTCTTGATGCTGAGTCTAAAGAAAATCAGATTGATCAAAATGAACAACCGTTTGCACCAAACGCATATGTAGTTGGCAGACATGAGTTTGAGAATCTGTAGGCAGACAAAACGAATTTTGTTTTGTAAAGGAGCTGAAGAGAAAGGCATTCGTCCTGCTGCATTACAACAATTGTTTCTCCTATTGTGGCACTCCTCCAGGCTCCAACTTAATTCTTTGCTTTTTGTTTCAGAAATCAAGTTTCATTTTGTTAATGCTGGCGCTAATTTTGTTAGTAAATGGCATAATGGCATTTCAGCTTTCTGCTTTAGAATTTCTGCAAGTGCAGGGATATCAATAAACACGGCTTGGCTATCAACATCTACATATATCTTCACGGTCTGAAGAGTCCTTTTTATTTTTCTGGTTAAGCATACGCAGATAGTCGTCTTGCGTTTTGGTAAATTTATGTTCTTTCATTCTAAGTCTAAATTGCATACTCACTCAGACATGTCGATTTTTTTTTTTTCAGTAGACATGTCGATTCTATACTTGATTTAAGTGGAAAATGTTTTATCAAAAAGGTTAACTAGATGTTGGATTTCATGTTAGACATGAAAACAAAAAACAAACGCGCCAGGTAGGGGTCGAACCTACGACTTTCTGCTTAGGAAACAGACGCTCTATCCACTGAGCTACAGGCGCTTGCTTGTCTGTCCGACAGTTATGATTAAGTAATATAAACGCAACACATAACACTTTTGTCAAACTCGTGAACCCATTATTGAATCCACTTTTGTTTATATATGAGGATATTATATATGAAAATTTAGAAGAAAAAAACAAATATTATATATGCTATGCTAGATTTTATACCGAGATTCCCTTCTTAAAACCAAACAATGTATTACATTATGTTGATTCTTATGCAGGTATTAACTCTATTAAAACAACAGCCAAACGGCACCAGGTAAAGGGTCAAAAATACCCGTCTATTTTCTTTTAGGGAAAAGGGTCAAATATACCCCTCTACTTTAGTTTAATAGTTAAATATATCCTTCGTTAGTCAAAGTAGATAAATATACCCTTTCCGTTACTCAAAGTAGATAAATATACCCCTTACGTTAAGAAAGTATACAAATATACCCTTCAGTTGACAAAATCCCCAATTCCACCATTAATTATCTAATTTAACTTTAAAAAAAATCATGCCCGACCCGCCCCGACCCGCAAATTAAATTCTTTCCACCCAAATATACCCACCACCAACACAACCACCACCACCACAACCAGTAAATTCTTCATAACCATCCTTAACCATATCCTGGGACATCACTGAACAAAACAAAAAAGATTATTCGATCTCAGTAAATACATTAAATCCTTAATACAATATTGAATATCATATGCAAAATACCAGAGAAAGCATGATTGTCATGAGTCAAACATCATTATTATAATATTTCACACTTTATAAAATACTTAGGTATCCAAGAGAGAGCTTTGACTTGGAGCAAACTGAGATAAATTTTTTCAAGTATCACATATCCAGGTAGCTAGCAACATTAAAATAAAAAATGAAAGCTTTAGGCTCAAAAAGGCTAGAAAATCCCTACCACAAGCCTCCTTTCTAAACAACGGTCCTCCAATCTAAAATTAAAACTAAAAATCAACAATCTCTTGAAGTTTTAGGTACAAAACAATTGCGGTTGTGGTTAAGGATGGTTATGAAGAATTTACTGGTTGTGGCGGTGGAAGTGGTGGTGGTGGTGGTTGTGTAGGGTTGGTTGTAGTGGTGGTGGGTATATTTAGGTGGAAAGAATTTAATTTGCGGGTCGGGGCGGGGCGGACATGATTTTTTTTAAGTTAAATCGAGTAATTAATGGTGGAATTGGGGATTACGTATTTGAGGGAAAGATATTTGTGTACTTTCTTAATGGAAGGGGTATATTTATCTACTTTGACTAACGGAAGGGGTATATTTATCTACTTTGACTAACGGATGGTATATTTAACTATTAAACTAAAGTTGAGGGGTATATTTGACCCTTTTCCCTTTCTTTTATTAGTTAAGTTTGCCCTCCGTTACAAGTTAGGACAATTTATACCTTGCCGTTACGAAAGTAAACAAAAATACCCCTCAATTGTATGGAATCCCAAATCAACCTCAGATTTTAATTAGGTGAGTCGGGTCGGGTTGGATTAAAAAAGAGAAATCGGGTAATTTTAAGTGAAGTTGGGGAATCGAGGTTGATTTGAGGGATTCCATCCGATTGAGGGGTATTTTTATTTACTTTCGTAACGGCGGGGTATAAATAGTCCTAACTTGCAACGGAGTGCAAATTTAGCTAACAAAAGAAAGTAGAGGGGTATTCTTGACCTCTTTTCCCTAATTTTAATTACACAGATAGTGAAATTTATTATTTTATAATGTTTTAACTTAAATCAATAATGTATAGAACTAATCTCCGTTCTTTGTTTTAAAGCCCACGTCCTTTTTGTAAAGATGATTGGTAGATTTTGTAGAAAGTTGCACGTTTTTGTAGATCTCATCACACATATGCTTCTGATGTTCCTTGTTTGTGCAATTATATAAAGAGACTCACTACTGACTAAAGACTTGATTTTCAATATTCACTACTTATATTTGTCGTGGTTGAAAGCAAGGAGAAAACTTTGAATTGAAATATAGCTAACACCTTCAATTGCAGTGCTTGATGTACAACTATGTCTAAAGACAATCAGACTGACCTAACGAACAAAAATTTGAACCAATTGCATGATGAGTTGACGCTAAATTATGCACTTTCTTACTATAATTTAGCATTTAGAAGTGGCAAAATTAGGCTATAAAAATATGACCTGCCTATTTTTTAATTCAATCTATTTTGACATGTCCAATTCAGCTCATCTAAAGGTTCGGCTAATATGTACCCCAAATTAAATTAATTCATGAGAAACTTGGTCAATAGACTTTTTCATTATAAATAAAATTAAATTTTATTACTTAATTAAACAAATTTTGAAAACAAACAAACAAATAAATTAAAACTTGGTAAGTTGGGTCGGCTGGGTTGTTGCTTGTCTAGCGCATTTTGACCCATTCATTTCAGCCGAAGTAATCTTTGGGTGAATCCTTGACTAATGACCTACTCATTATTAATTCAGTCAATTTTAGTCCGTTTACGTTCAGCTCTACCCGCCCATTTGACACTCCTCTTCTTATTAAACAATAATGTAAAAATATCTCTCACTACCCCAGTGCCCACATTCATATCTACTTGAACCTATGATAAATGCTTGTTAGGGGTGTTCAAATGAGACCGAAAAATCGATCCGAACCGATAAACCGAGTCAAACCGATTTAATAAACCGAAAACCAGCTTGGTTTGACTTGATTTGGTTTTAAATTTTAAAAAACCGATAACATTTGGTTTGGTTTAGTGTTAAACCAAAAAAACCCGAACCGAAACCGAACCAAACCAATAGATACATACATATTTAAAAAAAATATATCTATATCTATATATATATATATATATATATATATTCTTCAAAATTTGGCTCATTCCAAGTCCAATACGAATTCAAATAATTAGAAAAAAAAGTGTAGCCCATTTAAGTTTAAGCAAAAATAAAAAGAAATTTGCTAAATTACTACTAATAAGCTAGCATTTTATCCGTAACAAATTAAAGGGAAGAAAATGGCAATTGGAATTTAAAAAGTTTGGGTAGATGACGTTGTCTTTTTGTTTATCATTTTCCGTTTTAACTTCTGTGCTTTCTTACCGATCTTTATAAACGCGATGATCTAGATAACAAAAATTAGAAGACGTGCATAATATCAAAAATTATATGTAGGGAGGTAACTTGAGAATCATGAAAGGTAGATGTTATGTTTCTATAATTCCTATACCCATAGTCATAGGCCTATACCTAAATAAAGTTAATGAATTAATTAAGAAGATTCTTAGATTTGAATGAATCACGGTCAAAGCCGTATTTAGTTAGCATTTGAATCAAAGGTTTTTTGTATTAATACATTCTTAAAATCCAAAAAAAAAAACTGTAAAAACCGAACCAAACCGATAAAACCGACAAAATCGAAACAGATAGAATTTATACTATAATGATTTGGTTTGGTTTGAATATTAGAAAAAACTGACTTAATTGGTTTAGTTTGATTTTAACTAAAAATCAAGTCAAATCGGACCATGAACACCCCTAAATTGCTTGTCAACCCAATGTGATAAGCCTCTTGGCGTTTTGTGTGCTTTCAAGGGTCCACGTCCACAGCCTTGTGGTAGGTGCAATTCAAGGCTTATAGTCCCCTTATCACATGACCATTCGCGTCCGTTAAAGTACTGTATATTAATTATATAAAATATCTTGGTTTGAAATATTCTAGCCATTCGACGGGTGTAGTTAATAAGTTTAGGGAAAAGGACATTTTTTGCACGGATTGCCCTTCTTTTGGGGTGGTTTTTTAAATTTTTTGCCTCATATTTGTGTTCTTTAAGTTTAAAGCCCGACGATCTGCAAGTTTTGGGTTGGCCGCCGTCAAAGATAAAATAAAATTAACGGCAAGCGCTGGGGGAGTGTATGCGGATCCCATATATAATCCTTAAGGAAAGCTAAAGGTTATCTTAGAAGGGCAGACTTTGCCTTGAGACATATATTTTATTTTTTTTACTTTTCAAGGCAAACTTTTGATTATGCCTTAAGGAAAAGTTTGCCTTAAGGAAAAGTTCTGCCTTATGAGGCATACTTTTGGTTATGCGCCTAATTAAAGTCTGTACATATGATAGTTTCTTAAGGAAAATTTTGCCCCATAAGGCATAACTAAACTATGCATTGAGGAAAAGTTATGCCCCCTCCGCATAACTTTAGTTTTCCTTAAGGACTTTATGCGGATCGAGCATACACTCTCTCGACACTTGCACTTAAATTATTTTTTATTTTATGCACGAGCGGGGTTCGAACCCGTAACCTCATGTATCCAAACTAAGGGCAAAACTTAAAGACCACAAATATGAGGGGCAAAATTTAAAGACCGCAAATATAAGGGGAAAAATTTAAAAACCACCCCAAAAGAAGGGCAATTTTGCGCTGTGTGTCCAATGGCCCAAAGTAATGTTATATTTGGCCAATATTTGGGCCTAATACCCTCAGGAGTCCGCTCGGCCCAAAATAATACCAAAAAATAGCCGGTCGGCCCAAAATAATGCCAGGCGCTGGCCAGCCCAAGCGCTTTTAAAAAATAAAATCGCCACTAAAGGCCTGCTACAGAAAAATTATGCTTTTAGTGACAATTTAAAAAGTTGCCACTAAAGGTTAAATATTTCAAAACATGTATAATATGTGTATATTTAGTAAGAAATATCCCAAAATATGTATAATATCCCAAAATATGTATAATATATGTATATTTAGTAGTATATACAAGAATGATACGCTTTTTTATACACATATACTCTTTATATACAAGAATGATACAGTTTATATACATATGCTGAAATTAATTATACTTTTATTATACATAAATTATACGTTAATTATACATTTATTATACACATATTATACAATAATGATATGATATTTTTTTTTTTACATATAGAATAGTGATACATATTATACACCATAATGATACGGTTTCTATGATACATCTTTTATACTTATGATACACTTTCTATACAAGACTGATACAGTTTATATACACATGCTGGAATTATATACACACTTTCTATACAAAAATGATACATATTATATACAAAAATGATACATACCTTAGTGATTCATAATTTATACAGTTTCTATACATTATAGATAGGTACTGATACATATTTTTATACACAAATGATACATACAAAAATCGCCTCAGAGTTTTTTGGAATATTTCTTACTAAATATACACCTATTATATATGTTTTGGGATATTTAACCTTTAGTTGCCACTAAAAAGCCTGATTTTTCTGTAGCAGGCTTTTTTTTTTTTTTTTTTTTTTAAAAAGCGCATTTCATTGGGCGGCAGGTACAAATTTTTAGTGGTGACTTTTTAAATCTTTTGTGGCGACTCAAAAGGCTTGCTACAGAGTTTGGCTACCGGATGGGAATTGTTTAGGGTCTACTTTTTGGATTTGGGAAAACTTGAGCCAGGGTGTGGGTTTATTTTGGGCCCTGCGGTCATTTGTGTCCTTTTCCATAAATTTATACGTAATGTTTTTGGTCATGAGGTTTAAAATTTTCTTTCCCATATCAGTCGGTGAAATGTGGATGGCTTTGGGATGGGTACACATTTATAGTAGAAAAATACTCCCTCTATTTCAAAATAAGCGGTGCACTTATCTTGGACGCACACTTTAAGAAAACTACTTATTCTTAAAAAGCACATAAGATGTATTTTTACTAACTTACTATTAATAAATACCTTGAAAAAGATGTAGCTCTGTAGTAGTTTCTTGGTTATATAAAATTTTCTTTATTTAAATAAGGGTAAAATTGAGAGAACATCATTAACATCTATTTTCTTGATTATGTAAAACACCACTTATTTTGAGATAAAATGAAAAGATAACAACACCACTTATTTTGAAATGAAATAATTTAGTCGTAACTTATATTAACTGCTTTTTCCTGTCTCCCCTCTAAGAAATGACAAAATCGTAGAAGTAAAATGGTGATTGTTTTTCCTTTAATCACAATTGTTTCCAAATATCTTCTTAAATATTTTAGCTACTCCCAATTACTATAATCTATAGTTTTTGTGTATAGCTTCTAAACATTATAAATATTCCTATTTCAAAATTGAAAATTGACGTTCGAATTAGCATACAATATCAGATGCATTAAGACACTCATAAATTAGATTTTACGATTTGAAGAGCAGGATTAGATATTTAAAACGTTTAAGTTTAACAAATCTAACCATATATCAAATTGCGATCACACTTGGCATCTCGATCTCAAATAATTAGTACTCCATAAGATAGTATAATAAAAGACCTAGCTAAATTGAAAATACAAATTATTTTTTGTAGAATAGCTACTTCATCTTTCGCTGTTTTGGATCTATAGTCCAAGGACCTCAAGATATAATGTCAGTAGTGTACAAATAAATTATTGTGCTAAAAGTAAAATGAAAAATAAAGTCGTAAGATATAAAGTACGACTTGTGCCATGGCATAAAGGTTTTTCGCGAAAATCCTAACATTATTGTATGGAGATAAATTCTCCTGTGGTGGATGCAATGAGGTTTCTTATTAGTCTGGCAATACATGAAAAATTTGAATGCGTATAATGAATTGTTGTCATGTAGCTAGACAATGAAGTTTATATGAAAATCCTTGAAGTATTTAAAAGGTTTTAAAGCGATTCCACTGAGTACCCCTAATGGCCATGACATCACTTAACATTAAGAAAGATCAATTTCGATCTCATGAAAATGGTCAGAAAGTGCCATGTGTTTGTGTAATTGGTGCACTAATATTTCTTGCTCTTATAATTCATGAGATAATATTTTTATTAATGTGCTGGCAAGATATAATTTTACTTCTACGTGGAGATACTCGAGTAAAATCAAATATTGGTATAGATTTATTATTTCTAACCGTCTTGTCAAGGGTTTGTTGGTTATGCAAATGCAGGAAGATTATATGCTCTATGTAACGTTCGATGGCACGCAAATTATTTATTTACATATGGGTGCTGCCATATTATATTGTTCTGCTAAAAGTCAATTATTTGTCATTTACGCAAATCATGCAAAGATAACAATGATCGTAAAGCAAGCAAATGACATATTGATATCAGGATGAGCTCAGGGATGTAACATCTTTGTGGATGTGAGTTGGTCACAAAGACATGACCAATATCAACACTTGGAAAGCTGGTATATAAGATCATTGGAAGGCATCATCTACAAGAATTGATATGTTGAAGGTGGAATAGAATAAAACACGTCTCGCCGAAAGTTATTTTCACACACGATGTTCAAAGGAATGGTGAAAAGATATTCAAGAAATTCAAGTGACAATTTAGCAGATTTGTTAACGACAACATGGTCAACCTCAACATTTGAGAAGTTGATGTACAAAATTTGAATGTGTTGTATTCGAATATCAAATGATGTTATTATCAAGGGGAGTAAAATGCGCGCTACACTCTTTTTTCCTTAGTCGAGATTTTGTCCCACTCGATTTTCCTGACAAGGTTTTTAACGAGGCAGCAGATAAGCGTATTGCAAGATATGTGTACTCTTTTTCCTTCACTATGATTTTTCCACTGGGTTTTTCCTAGTAAGGTTTTAACGACGCATATTATCTAACAATAGACATCCAAGGGGGAGTATTATGAAAATATTAATGTGTGGATGTCTATTACTCCTCTACATATAACTCCCACTACTTCATGTTCATAATTCTTGCAGAAGTAATCCCCATTATTTTATGACTACTACTCCCACACTTTATTTCTATAACCCCCAAATAGTTACTACCATGTTTATGACACAACTTTTGGTGTTCTCAATGTATTCCTATATATAATTGGGCTGTATATAATAGTTGGTGACTTGAACACACTTGGATGAATAAGAAAGTTCTCATCTCTTGTCCCTCTATTTCTATTGCTTTCATCCTTTTATAATGTTACTCTTTTAGCTTGATTTTAGAACAATTTTTTAGGTTTTTCATTTTGTTTTAAAATAAATGGTGTTTTAGGATTTCAAGAAGAAATTAATCTTATTCTTCAAAAATTACCCTTATTTATATAATCAAGAATCATTAAGCTTTACTTTTTTTTAGACATTTAATTAGGAGTAAATTAGTAAAAACACTCTTAATTTTTTAGAAATGAGCACTTTCTTAAGGGTATGCATAAGTTAAAAAAACTCATTTATTATGACACAAAGGGAGTAGTTTATTTTTAGGGAAAAGGGTCAAATATACCCCTCTACTATAGTTTATTGGATAAGTTTACCCTCCGTTAACCAAAGCAATTAAGAATACCCTTCTGTTAGCCAAAGTTCATAGTTATACCCCTCCACGGACGGAAAATCCCAAATCAGACCAAATTACCCATTTTTTAAAATTTACCTATGACCTATCCACTTGGGTGACCCGACCCGCAAAAAATTTTCCCCACCCAAATAATATACCCCTGTACGCCTTAGAACTCTTTAGTCCATAGGGTTGTTAGCACTGGTTTTTGACTTGTTCTACTTCAGAAATTATGAACCCAGGCAAGGCAAGAATCTCATAATCCCCTCTCAAGTCAATTAGTGTCACGACCCAATTTACGAGTCGTGATGGCACCTACACTATCCCCTCCGCGTAGGCGAACCACATTCCCAATAATAAGTTAAATAAGCGGAAAATTTAATAAAAGGAGGTTACCAAGTCTTAAATACTTAACATAACTAGGAATGTCACGACAACCCTAAAAATCTGGTCAAAGGGTACAAGAGCGCTAAACATAATATGGAATAAAAGTCCGAAAATATCCGGAGGCTATATACTGTCTGTCAAAATAAAAGAACACAGCATTAAATAAGAGGGTCCTTCAGGGGCCACGGATGACCAAGTAGCTCACCCTGGACGACCAAAAGATGTCACTCTCGCGTATCAGCCACGGGGCGTAGAACTGGAGCCTGGATCGTATTCTGCACTCACAAAAAGTGCAGCAAGAGTAGTATCAGTACAACACTAGTACCGGTAAGCATCATAGGCCGACAATGATTAGATAACGTATGAAGAAGTGGAAACTAACAAGTAGCACATAGAGCACACGGGTATGGTCACGTATCATATACAAGTAAAGTGTAGCGGAATCATGAAATCAACCAAGACAGATATAGCTCACCAAATGATCAGTCAAATATATGAGTGGATGAATGCAATGCAATGCGCATCATACCTCTCTCACTCCACTCTCGTACACACATGCTAAGGGTAGTGCCTCAAAGCCATGACCCATGGGTGACCCGCGAAGTCCATGTACCACTCGTGCTCTCCAGCAAAACCTCGGAGGCTATCAATCACTCTCAGTCTCCGGCAAAGACCTCGTAGTCTCTCTGTCACTCTCCATCTCCGGAATGTCCTCGGAGTCTCTCTGTCACTCACCTCACCATCATCACAAGAAAATATGGAAGGCATGCTATGCATGATATCAGTCTCAATAATACCACCAATATAAAATCCACATATACGAGTCATATCATTGTCAACTGTGCAATTATGATGAGCTAGTATGTGGCAGAGGTACAAATAGGTAATAAAAACAGAAATAACACACATGGCGACAAGCCCACGTAATAACTAACAAAAGCCAATTTAATTGGAATTCACCTCCACCCCATGCCCGAAGGCCCACATACTATCCCGTTAATTTCTACGACTACATACGACTCTCTAATCAGAATCTAACTAAAGTAGATCGTAACCTACCTCATTACCGAGCGGGTGCCACGAACAATCAAATTAATGTCTTCCTTTTGCGTAGAGCCTCTGAACGATCAAAATCTATAAAATATGCGATCTACGTTAGAATACGAATCTAAGGACACCCATATTGCTATATTTATATTCGAAACCCAAAAACGCACTCCAAAAGGTGGCCTTGGGCCCACAAGGGCAAGATTGGAATTTCATTGAAAAATAATTTCACCCGTTATCTAAGGATCATATATTTTTAAAATTGGTCAATTTCATCCATAAGTGGACTCTCAAATCTTTAATTCTCCTTTCTTAGGATTAGGACTCGAAACCTTTAATTTACCCCAATATTTTAACTTCGGAAAAAATCTAGCTTTCCAAAATTCAAATACCATAAATTTGAAAATATGCATATAATCCAATACCCTTACATTCAATTACATAGGCTTAATATGTAAGGATTTAAATTGGGGCAAGATAAACATAAAAGGACATTTAAATTGGAAGAAACGTACAGTGCCTACAAATTGGAAAAAAAAGCACAGTGTGAATTATTTTCCCACCCAATTCGTCCCTATTGTCCAACAATAGTTGTACACCCTAGCCTCCTATTTTGTCCTTTATTCAATTGACCATTGTATTGGAAAAGCCCTCTTCACAAATCAATATTATAATAAACAAATCATAGGATACTTTCCAAAACAAAAGAAAGCTGAAAATTTGCTACAGTAGCATACAAGGAAAAGCAAAAAAACGTGTGAAGCCATTTTTTCCCCCATCCACTCGTCCTTTTGCTGCCACCCAATGTTATACTATTTGTCTCCTACTTGTCCTATTCATTATGTTGACCAATGCACAAATTGATAATTCTAGGCAAAAGGAACAAGGACTAGACGGACAGCACTACTGTTAACTAATGATTTTAGAAATCCTTACTCCATCCTAACCAAAACGTGACAAACCACATAAAAGAAAAAACATACCTGATGGTGTTCAATTCCTTCCACGGAAACGGCTGCCTATCCGAATGCAGCAGTTTTTTTTTTCCCCTTTTGTTATGTGAACCCTACTCCACTAATTTCACTCCTATTTATGGGCCCTGTGCTATAGGGTCTTAAATTAATTTTGGGCTGGTCATATTACTCTCCAACTAAAATAATTGTCCCATTCAGTAAATTACACTATTCACCAACTTATACCTCAATTAAGCGAAATAAAATTCCTATGACTAAACTATTCGCACACTTTAAGTAAATATATTCCGAAATTTTACCCATCACTTAAATTACCGTGCCACCCACTCCCGTAAGTCCAAATATTTTTTTTTTAAAGTATGAAAGTGTATTTTAGCGAAAAAGAGACCAAACGTGCTAAACGACCAAATGGGTCGTTACAATTAGGCCTTCCGAACCATTCCTCAGCATATGATACACACACTGTACAGGATTTGGACTCTCCAACCAACATCATGCTCTTGCCAAACTATAGTAGATACAATGCTGAAATTGAAATTGACATATCCAAGAATAGAACTCCATCCAGCCATACTTTTTCCTCAAGAGCTCTCAGATAACAAGCAATGGAAGTGAAAACTTCAGCCAACCCTATGGACTGAAGAGTTAGTTCTAAGGTGTACAGGGGTATATTATTTGGGTGGGGAAAATTTTTTTGCGGGTCGGGTCACCCAAGTGGATGGGTCATGGGTAAATTTTGAAAAATGGGTAATTTAGTCTGATTTAGGCTTTTCCATCTGTGGAGAGGTATAAATATGAACTTTGCCTAACAGAGAGGTATTTTTAATTACTTTGGCTAATAGAAGGTAAATTTAGCCAATAAACTATAGTAAAAGAGTATATTTGGCCCTTTTCCCTTATTTTTATGATAATAATGGCAACAACATTTGATAGACCTCGAAAAAAGGTGGCAGCCGCATAATACTTTTGACATTGATGGCCAATTGCAGAAGTATATTAACCCACCAACTCTCCATAATGGCATAATCTAGTGAGAAAATACTCCGTCAAACTTAACGGGCGTTATCATTCAAGTTGACCTGTCAAGTTGTGGTATAAAAAATTTTTCATTTGAAAGTGATGAAGCACCAAACTTTGACTATGAAAGGGAAACCAAAAAAAAAAGAATTCAAATCTCTAACCCTTGAGAAATTTTAGTACTGTACTAATTAGAAGAGTACTCGATTCTCTTTAAAAAGAAGTAGAAAAGTACGATCTCACATGCATGGAGAATTAAGAAATTACTCCCTTTCAATCAGTTGTCTGTTTTGAATCTATCAACACCCACCAACCACAATTTTGTGGGATGAATGAAATATTTTCACCTTCCATTAGAGCTTCTGAGTTCGAGCTTCGGGAATTAAAAAATACTCCCCGCAATTTAAAAAGTGTGTTCACTTAGTTTTTAGTTTTTTGGTTAAAAAAGATTGTATACTTATCAAATTAAAAAAGAATTAATATTATTTTTCAGATTTATCCTTATTAAGTGTTAAGCGACCAGATCTCAATATCTATTTAATTAGAGGTAATTTCGTCAAATTACTTATTTTTGCCCAGAAGCTAGTATTTTTTTAAGAGATATGCAAATGTCTAAGTGGACACTTTTTTTAAACCGGAGGGAGTGATTGATAGGAAATACTTACCCTATGTAAAATTTTACAAGGCATGAATCTATATATAATATAAAGCTAGGCATAGAGGAGGTGATGTGGCACCTATCTATGGCCACCATTTCTATTTATCCCTTTTCTCCTCTTTTTTTGACATTTTTCCTAATTAGAAAATGACAAAAAGTCTACATTTTTCATTTCTTTCCCACTACCCATATTTAGACTCTTTACGGCAATTAATTACATATTAGTTATTGTGCATTATAGTGGAGAATTGAAAAGCATCATCAGCTGTCAATTGCTAATCGTGCTTCTTTCTCCGTCGTCAAAATGATAGTTATCTTGCAATTAGTACTTTCTGTTAAAAGTTTGTCCATTTCATTTTCATAAGAAAGCTCACGTAGTAGTTTACTTTAGTATATTTACATGTAGCCTATTATTTCCTTCTGTTTGCTTTCCCATTAATTTATTTAGTAATCACCACAATAATATTGTAATAACTACTGTATTAATGTTTCCAAAGTACTCTTCCATGCCACTACCCTAAATATTCAATATTTAAGGGCATTCAGAAATTAATCCAATGAGCAACCTGGACACCAATGATATACACCCAAAGAAGGTAAACAAAAAGCCGCTAGCAAGTGAAGGAAAATTATGCAAATGTGAATATGATTTAGAACAGCGCTAGAGATCATTTCGATCAAGAAAGAAACAACCGATCTTCGTGGTTTTTGACTGTATTATGTAAGTCGAAAGATCGCAATAGAGGAAATTATATGCTTTATTTCATTTTAACTTGTATTATATGCTTTGTCACTCTCTAACAATCAATTCTACGGTAAATATTTCTCATTTTCGCACTATTTCCGACATTGAGTATTTTCGAACTTCAGGTATTAGAGAGAAAGGGCCTTGTCCAAGATAGACAATTTTACTTAATATTTGAGGAGGAGAATCTTTCTCAAATTCGGGAGAAATCTCCGTACTAGAACATACGAAATGAGCTAGGCTTATCACTTTCTTAAAGACAAGATGAAGCCCTGTTGGTGATCCACGCCATACTTTTCAACGAAATCTTCTTGAAGGGAACCTTCACTTTTATATAAAAGACTACGCTGCAATAGAGGAAAATATATGCTTTATTTCATTTTAACTTGTATTATGCTTTGTCGCTCTCTAACAATCTATGTAGGACGGGACTAGACATATAAACACCACTCGAGCTCACCAAATGGTACGATATGCTTTATCTTTTGAAGCTGTGTGTGTTTAATTTTTATTTTATTTTGTGTTTTTCAGTTCAGAAGTATAACCTCTGTGGTAACGTTTTATGGCCGCAACTTAATTCCCCCTTTCTTGCGGACATGCTCCATCAACAGATACTGGTATAACAATGATCTCTCTAATTTGAATGTATCTTACGCGGCGTGAATATGAATTAAACGGGCCTAATGCAGGCGATGGACACCAGATAGGACAAAAAAAAGTTGATCTCTCTAACTTTTGAATTTCGTGCAACATTGTAATATAATTGAAGCATTTTATTCACCTTTATTTGCCACAAATATATCTTTAGTAATTTATTTTTATAAAGAGCCATTAATCTGTATATAATATAAAGCTAGGCATAGGCAATCGTATGTGGCAACTCTCTATGGCCTCTATTGACATTTATCTTTTTTCTCCTTTTTTTGCCATTTTTCTCAATTTTTATTGCATCTTTTGGTTCAGTTCTACTACATTAACTTATGGACCAATTATAGCCTCCTACAATAAATGTACCATTCAACCCACATAGCAGTAACTTTTGCAATAAAGCCACATAAACCACCAATCAGCCCACGATCAAAAGCTACTAAGAAGCCATCAATGACACTTTAAAGTTTCGGTTTTTTAAGCTTAAATTACATGATATTATTGCTTCTCTTCAAAAAATATTAATCATGATAAGTAACACAAATTTAATCAATCCTGACCCAATCACTTTTTTCATTCCTTTTACACTAGGTGAGTGTTTTTGGTCTCTCTGTTTCTATTTTTCTTTTTTAATTTCTAGAACATTATATTGTTATACTTTTATCATGGCTGTGATTTTTTTTGCAGATTGAAAAAAGGTAAGTAATTAGTTTATACGAGGATGAAATATTCCCCAACTTTGTTATGCTATTATTTTTTGTGGATTATTAGGATTTCTATTTGCGTTAATCTCATTTTCTTTCTTTTATGACTACTATACTATTGTTTGTTTGTTTGTTTGTTTTTTTTTTTTTTTTTTTTTGGCAGATTGTCATGATTTCTATTTGTGTTATTCTCCTCTTCTTTCTTTTTTGATCTCTAATAGGTATGAACTTTCTTGAATTGAAAGCATGCATGATTTTCCGAGTACTAAAATTTTTTATACGAATTGTTTTCTATTTATTTATTTTATACAATTTGTACTTCTCATCCCTCTATCTTGTATTTTATAGCTTGTGTTAGCATGCTTTTGTTGCTTAGCTATTAATTGCTACGGTGGATTAATATATCAACAATAGTAAGTAAAGATGTTATTTTACAATTAGTTTTACCAAATAATTTTACATCTTTTCAATGAAAAAATTAGTAAATGATAAAATTTTCAATTGTCAAAAGGTTTCTCAATGAAATTGAAGCTTGAAAATTCTATTCTATTTTTCAATTCTCTCGCTATTTTGAATTCTCTCTCCTTATTCATCAATGTCGTGTATTGAATTCATAGAAAAATGTTTTAAAAGAAATGAACAATTTTTCTAGATTTATGAAATTTTAGTACAGTTAGGATAATCTTGAGGATGGAAAAGAGTAGCTTTAGAGTGAAGCTGTTAGTTATAAAGAATGTCATGTTCCAGTGAAAGAAGAAGAAGAAGAAGAAGAAGAAGAAGAAAAGGTAAATATTAAATGAGCGACAAAGCAAGAAAGAAATTGTTTTGTCTTGATATGCTAAAAGTGACAAGTAAAAGTGAAAATTTATTTTTGAAATACTGGACAAGTAAAAGTGAACGGAGAGAGTATTATATATTGACAATTCTATAAAACTGATGAAGTTAAAATGTAGAAGCATATAAGTCTTCTATGAATAAAAATCTGAATTGAACATTATTGCGTTTGAACACATTGTAGTTTGAATTTATCGTTAGCCAGAAAGAAAAAGAAAAAAAAAGTGACCTTTCAAGATGGCAAAAACCTCTCCGAATCAAATACTGGAATTCATAAATGTATTCCCATAAGAGCAAATTAGTAGAACATTACAAATGTAATTAATTCATGGAATCAAACTTTAAAACTCAAATTTATACTTTTGGACAATATTCACCTCATGAACTAGATTTAAAGGTCGATTTAGGTCAAACGTCCATTTTCTTATCATGGTAGTCTGACACATTTCAATCTTGATTTAGCCCAATTGGATAAAATTCACAAATAGCTAATTTTCAACCATATTAATAGTCATTATTATGAAGTTTCAACTTTCACAGGTTTAATAACGATGTCTTTTGAGTTTTATTTGTGATACCGGAAACTTCATAATAATGATTATCTTTTGATTAAAAACATAACAAAAAAAAAGCAAGAAATAAACGTTATATCTATTAAAGAAGAAATCAAATTATTCTCGAACGTACCTGATATATGTTAGATGTCTAATAAGTAACAATCTCAATCGAATATTTTCTTTTTTGAAAAGTCTCAATCGAGATATTTAAATAAAAAGACACGAAAGACAAATTTAGGGGTTGTTTATATATGATTTATTTTTAAGGGAGAATGACTTGGATCTACATAAGAATATGGTATATTTACAAAATATGACGATAATTTTCAGTTTACAAAATATAACAATAGATTTCTTATAAAACATATACGAAAGTTTCGCTCAAGGCTTAAAAATTTCGCGCAAAATTGTGTATGAAAATTGTATATCTCACTCGAAGCTTAAAAATTTCACTTAAATTTTTTCTATGAAAACTGTATGAAATGTGTAAATCTCGCTCAAGGCTTAGAATTCTCACATTTTTCATGTATAAATACTGTATAAAAACGGTATGAAATATGTATATAACTATATAACATTTGTATAAAGTTCATGTTAGGTTTTTGGAAATTTAATACAACTACAACAACATTGTATACAACTTTCATGCAATATTCATATAAATTTAATACAAATTTGAATCTTGCTTCAAAATTCGAATGGAATCAATACCACTACAACAATATTATATACAACCTTCATATAATCCGGCCCACAAACAAGGTGGAGTCAATTGACGGTTTGGAAAAACGAAATTCTTCATAATCAATTGTTATTGTCTTCAGATCTACTCACTTTCTCGAATTACCATTACTTTACAAAAAGGTGGATTAAAAGCCTTCCCCATAGCCGGGGAGATACGAAAGTAGCAAGAAACCAAATTAGTCCAAATCAAGTATCCGATGCTAATAGTCATAATCAAAGCTTAAATAGTGTGAAGACGGCTTGATTGAAACCCCGATCTTCTTGTAGACACATTTTAACGATAGCAACCGCTTGATTGAAACTTCTCTTTAGGTAGTCTCCTTTAAATAGTGGATCTACCAATTCTGTGCATCTACTTGTGTCTTTGAAAATTGGTTCCGCCTAAAACCAGTAATGAGCTTAAGTTATTGTTTTTGAGGAAGCAGAGAACAATGAGAAAGGGAAGGGAAGGGTGGGCTTTAAATATTTCCAGATTTGGTATATTTTGTAATTAAGTTGTTATGTCCTGTAAATAAGGAAAAATATCTTTATGTTTTGTAATATAGAGTCTCATTTTCCCTATTTTTAGTTGACGTGATACACATGCAATGCACGACACTAAAGCTAGTCTATATAAAAATTAAAGATTAATACTTTACCTACATATGCAATATAACTTTTGACCGACCATCTTAAACCTATGTAGTTTTACTATTGAGCCCTACCCCTCACCTTAATTTATCACTTAATCGTGGTAAATAGTATGATTTGATGTAAATATTCGGTGTCAGTAAATTTTTACCCCTCACTTTAGGATCTAGTGCAATATGTTCACGTGAACTCAATAACTTTTCCTTAGGCAATGTATCTATATATTAGAAATTTATCAAATGTCTAAGAATTTTCAGCTCGAAATTAACCTGTTGATCCAATTATTAATATATGTTAACTTGAAATTGCCGTAAAAACACAAACTTAAAATCTTGAAATCACCTATGTGGCTATGCCTCGCTCCCCCTTTCATCGCCCCAGAAAGGAAAGAAGAAAAGGAGTATAAATATAAAATATAATGAGCAAGCATATAAGTCATTAATTATATTGAGCAGAAAATTGTGGCACAAAACCAAACTGCAAAACTAAAGGGATCGAAATGAGCCGCAAATATACTGTTGATGTGTTTTGTGTATCAGGAAAGGTGCACGTCTCTGGTATATACATATGGCCACGTGGCCTTGGAAGTTTAAAACATATCGCTGTCCCATGCTTTTCTGGAAAATGTACGAATTAAATGATATTGAATGCAGGTACATGTGGACAGGCAATGGCAACGTTCTGGAAGTACATAATTTGACGTTTTTTTCTTTTTTTTTTTTTCGGGTTTTCGTTCTGAAAGCGGTATTTATATTGGAGTTCCGATTAACTTAAATTTACACCGTATAAGGCTCGTTTGAGGAGAAAAAGCTTCCTAATATATCTTTTTCCATACCCAGGATCAGCTGGTTTGGCCGAACCAATAACTTTAGGCAAATTCTATATTTTATTAAAAATTCATTCAGTATGTAGAAATAATCAATTTGGTACTCAATAACTTAAAAGGACTAGAATCACGAATTCATAAATTTTAAAATTTTCTCCGTCTCTGCTCATGATTCAAATCCCACAACAATAATAACATACCCAGTATAATTCCACAAGTAGGGTATGGAGAGGGTAGGATTGTACAGAAATCGTACCCTATCTTTGCGGGTAGAAAGATTGTTTCCGATAAACCCTCGGCACAATAATGCATTACCAAAACAGGCTATAGAAAGAAAAAAATAACGAGTGGTAACATCGGAATTCGAATCCGAAATATCTAATTAAAAATGAAGAGATCTTATTCGCCATACCACAATCGTTGTTTATGGTTTAACGAGTATTCAGTTAGCTCTGGGGGAAAAATTGATTTCGTCTTCTGTTCTGCTCCATCAAGTAATGATCGAAGAGGATAAGTATAGTAAATGCTTATTTAAAAAAAAAAATCGCTGGCAACATGGTATCATTGATGAACGAAGGTCGTATTATCTAGGGGTGTCAATGGTACGGTTCGGGCGGTTATTTTATAAAATTTATACCATACTAATTTTTTGGTTATTTTATTTTATATAACCAAAATTTGACTTTTTGAAACCATCCCATCATCTCGGTTTTTCTTCAGTATCGGTACGGTTTGGTTAATTTTTTTGGTATTTCATAAAAAAAGGGTCATATAAAAGTTGCAAGTAGAAGTTGTACATGATATCATGCATACTTTTATAAGACTTTGAAAAACTCTTTAGATATTTTTATTGTTTAAAAGGTGAAGAATCAAGAAAACATGAATGACAAGAATAGAGATCCGTCCCACTAATATTAAAGACAAAAAATTTAGATCACACGAGCAAGAAGTAATCAATCAAGATGAGACACAAGAACTGAGTCTAATAAGATTCGATATCCAATAAAAGAATTTAAATCATACGAGAGGAAAGATATCTAATACCTTGTAGCTTGCTACGCAAAGATTGTTGGAATACCTTGTAACTTAGTGGTTACTACACGAGGTGCTACACTAATTTAGTTTCAATAGGGGTAACATAACATGTTTCGGAATTGGGACTTTAATATTAATTACTTGTTGCCGACTTGTAGTCATTCCATCACCCCACGCACAAGGCGAAAAATTTAATGTTATGAATTTTAAACTTAATATATAAAATATATTTTACACATAAATGTATTCGGTACGGTTCGGGATTTTTTCAGTTTATTTTTATAAAATAAAAAACCTACCCAATTTTTCGGTACGGTTAAACATTTATATAAAAACCATCGGTTTTATTAAAAAAAATCCTACTAATCGGTTCGGTACAATTCAGTTCGGTCGGTTAAGTCGGTTTTTACAAAACCATTGACACCCCTAGTATTATCTATTATACGCACAATGACAATATTAAGACTTTCGCTAAGAATAATTAAAATTCAAAATATAGTTATGATTTATGAAAGTAGATTTTAACTTACATACGTTGTATTTGAAACCATCGGCCACTATGCATATTAACAACGATGTGGTGCAACGGGGATCGGGTTCTTTCCTCTTTTAATTAAAGATTTTGGGTTCTAGCCCTGAATATGGAAAAAATCACTGATAGAAAGTGCTTACCCGATGGCCCCTACGTAGCGCGAATATGAATATAGTCGGGTTTCAATATGGATACTGGACACCGATTTGAGAAACCAAAAGAAAAAAGAAACCATCGGCCATTAGGCATATTAACAATGATGTAGGCATGTAGCTACACAAATTAAAGAGTGATTAGTTAAGCAATTTTCACCGCCGATATATTATATTATGTTTGTTATAGGTTAAAACTTGTTATACACAATATTATTTTTTTCGCGAAAAGTATATAATTGACTACCAGTCAGATTATGTAGCTACTACGCCACAGTTAATACACAGAGTGACTGCTGATTTGTGACTCTACGATACAAATTCCAGCTTTCACGAATAATTAAACTTCCTTTACTTTAGCTTATTCGGTATGAATTTAAATTAGATGAGTATGTAGACTCTGGAAGTTGGGATCCCAAATGATTAAATTAAAAACTTCAATTTTTTCTTTTATGTATTTTTTTTTTTTTTTTTTTGCTTTTTATAAAAAAAAAAAAACTGCTTTCTTATCTGCAGACAAGATTGTCTTTCTCCATTTATGGAGGTGTTTTACTATAGCCCATTTAGAAAATACTTTGACAAAAAATAATTATAAGCAGATAACATTTTGCAAGCATTATTTTCCAATTGTTTTTCCGAAAAAACTGTTTTAGCCAAATATAGAGAAATAATTAAATGGAATTTTTGCAATCATGTTTTCCTGTTTGGCACGATCTACATTAAATTGTTATTTTTGTATAAATAGTTAATTGAATTCGTGCCTGGCATAGACCTTTAATAAAAGACTCAATTTATTGAGTGCAATTACTTGTTTGAAATGTTCAAGTCATAATCAATTGAAAAAATACAACCTAAATCATATGGCTATTGATTGACTATTTCACTAATCAATTATTGGATTTATAAACCTCCCCAACTAGGCTACAGATAGCAAGTGTTACTACTATTTAAGTAGCTAATTAGTTGGTTGATTCTTTTGAAAATTTAAGTAGGTAACTAAAACCATTACTAATTAGGATTCAAATGCCAGATCACTAAAATGTCAATTATACAGTAACTGATTAAAGTACAGTACTGGACTACTTCAAAAGAATAAGAAATTGCAACTTGAAAAGGATTAAGTTATTTGTTTCAGATCAGTTCTTCAAAATTTGACTTTTTGGCTACTTTTATTTTATTTATTACTGTAGTACATAAACTCAAATTTGTTTTTCTCCGCTTGTGTGTATTTTGCCAAATAATGACGTGGCCACTACCTGCTGGTTTTGAAAGATGGGTTAGCAGTTCAATTAATCCAATTTATACAGTTAAAGAGGTCATGTATGATATCATATGACCTCGTACCATTATCTCGTTTACCAGAAAAAGAGTAATTTCAGAATATAACAGAACATTGTATTATTTAAATATATTAAAATCAACACTTCTTAAAAAACTCAAATAATGTTACGAAGCTAAACTTGGAGAGAGATTTTTGAAATTTATCTTATGCTTTTAGAAACTGACATAATTCTAGTATTAAAATTTAATTTTTAATTACATCTTATAGTAATGACTATATGATAAGAGGGGTTGCTCGGATTGTAAGCACCTTCCACCTGAAATTCGAAGGTTATGGGTTCAAGTCAGGAGAGCAACTTACAGAATAACTATCTTTTAAGGAATGTAACAATTAGTAGCTACCTTTTATCAATTTACAATTCGTAGCTAGTTTATGGCAAATTCACTATATTTAAGTATATTTGAATACACTGTTCAGTTGTATCCAACCTTATCTGATGTCACGTGCATTTGACTGTATTTAAATACGTGCAACCCTAATTTCTCTGAATACATGTGTATTCAAAATGATTGCATTCCAATGCATAAATACACGACGAGCTGTGTATTTTAGTGTATTTATATATTGATAGATTCTTTTATTTTGGTTGTATTTGAAAGTATTCGAGCTCCGATCAGCAAGGTCGCCACCGGCGTCCAAGGTTGAATATATTCGACTATATTTCAACAAAATTTTAGATGCAAAATTTCAAATAGATCATTCAGACAACACAAACAGTCGAATACATCTAGTTTGCACTCAAAATACAACCAGCCAAATACACTTAGATCTAAGATACAACAACGAGAAAAAGCCATGGATTTCGGTATCGTCAGATCTGAGAAGCGTAATGGCTTCCTTTTTCTTTCGTGTTCGAAGAAATACAAAACATAAAATACACTTAGCTATGAGAAAATCCGGTCAGTTGGCCATGGATTCCGGCCAGAGATAACAATGACGGTGGAGGTAATAACGAAAACAATCTGGAACTCGAGTTTTTCGACGGGTTTCATCAACAAAGGCATCCAGTTGCTTGGATTCGATTTCACTATTGGGTTTCATCAACAAAGACATTCGGTTCCATGGATTATGTTCACTGTTGGGTTTCATCAACAAAGGCATCTAGTCGCCATGAATTCCGTTCGCTGTTGGTGTATGGTACCAACCATTGAGACACAAGTGTTATTCCTATATGTCCCTTTTGAGATTTCTGGTATTTCCCCTTGTAAAGGCTTACTGTTGTAGCGTGAAAAAGACTCAAATGGTGGTGTTGCCATTTGGCCAGAGAGAGGAAAAGGTATTTGACCGGAGAGAGGAATGGAGAGGGAGAGAGGGGGTTGAGGGAGAAGAGAGGGGTGAGGAAGAAATACAAGTCATAAACCTAATGTATTTTTGTATAGCTATGAATGGTAATTGTGGCTGCTAAATATAAATAAATTAAAAGATAATTATTAATAATTACAACCAAGTAATTATCCCCAACATTTTCTTATAAGAATATATGACTATAGGAGATAGAGCCGACTAATAATTCAGTGCCACTCAAAAATTTACTTACCCACTCAATCCAATCTTGGCTTCAAAATTAAATTATTCAACATTAATGGTGAATGCATCTAGTGAATTCTTCACGAGCTCACTCACCAAACCCCCATTCATCTCTCTTTCCTTCACCTAACCGCATCCACCATCCAACAACTTAATGCCGTTACACTTAACTCCGTTAAACTCTCCACCTAACTTCCCAGTTTCCCTCTATAATTATTCACACTTGGCACACTCTTGTATTCAGCAGTACAAAAACAGAACCTTTTCTTTAGTTACCCAAAAAGAACTCATTTCCATTGTCCTAAAAATGGATCTTCTCTTATTGGAGAAGACCTTATTAGGTCTTTTCTTTGCCATTTTAATTGCTATTGTTATCTCTAAATTGCGTAGCAAACGTTTTAAGTTACCCCCAGGTCCAATTCCAGTACCAGTTTTTGGTAATTGGCTTCAAGTTGGTGATGATTTAAACCATAGAAACCTTACTGAATATGCCAAGAAATTTGGTGATTTGTTCTTGCTTAGAATGGGCCAACGTAACTTGGTTGTTGTGTCATCACCAGAATTAGCTAAAGAAGTTTTACACACCCAAGGGGTTGATTTTGGTTCAAGAACAAGAAATGTTGTTTTTGATATCTTTACTGGGAAAGGCCAAGATATGGTTTTTACAGTATATGGTGAACATTGGAGAAAAATGAGGAGAATTATGACTGTACCCTTTTTCACAAACAAGGTTGTGCAACAATATAGGGGTGGTTGGGAGTCTGAGGTGGCAAGTGTGGTTGAGGATGTGAAAAAGAATCCAGAATCTGCTACAAATGGGATTGTTTTAAGGAAGAGATTGCAACTTATGATGTATAATAATATGTTTAGGATTATGTTTGATAGAAGATTTGAGAGTGAAGATGATCCCCTTTTTGTAAAGCTTAAGGCTTTGAATGGTGAGAGGAGTAGATTGGCTCAGAGCTTTGAGTACAATTATGGTGATTTTATCCCTATTTTGAGACCTTTCTTGAGGGGTTATTTGAAGATCTGTAAAGAGGTTAAGGAGAAGAGGTTGAAGCTATTCAAAGACTACTTTGTTGATGAAAGAAAGTAAGTTCACTTTTTTTTTTTTTTTTTTAACCCCTTTATGCTCAATTTGTCGTTTCCCTCATTTTTATTAGTTATTTAATTATAAGGGCATTTGACTAAATCTTGGAATGGTAAAGATCAATTTGAAAAAAGAAGAACTATTTGATCTCTTCTGGAGTGTAGTATTTTGGACCAAATTTGGAGGGATTACTTCTATAGGTTTAAACTTTAATTGTTTTGGCTAATTAAATCTGTTTCAGAATATTTGTCATTTAAAATAAGAATCATGTATGGTTGAGTACTACTTCAAGTGCTTTGAGGTACTAAGGTTAGGTAGCTTGATTATAGACCTTGTGTTTTAGTTTGTAACATTTTTATTGCTTTGCGCAGGAAGCTTGCAAATACGAAGAGCATGGACAGTAATGCTCTAAAATGTGCCATTGATCATATTCTTGATGCTCAACAGAAGGGGGAGATCAATGAGGATAACGTTCTTTACATTGTTGAGAACATCAATGTTGCTGGTATGTTCCAAATTAACATATCTTTAATTCTCTGAATATAATTTGTTCTAGTTTGGTTTAAATGATTTGTAGTATGTTAAATGGTTGAAAAGAACTTCTAGCATTACTTGGTTTGGTGTTCTTATGAGTTCATTTTTGGATGAGAATAACACTACGGATTCGGCAGGACCAAGTAACTCTGGCTCAAATCCTGTATTTGTATTTATAAAAAATCATCTAATATGTGGATATAATCTATTCAGAACTCAGAAAGCGAAAAGAATTGGGTTTCAGAACCCATAAACTAAAAATCTTGGCTCCGCCTCTGGACTAACAACTAACAATTGATAAAAAGTTCCTTAAACTTGTAATATGTGGAGGTATCATTGTTATACGTTAGATGTTATGTTAACATCCTAGTAAAACCTAACGTTTCCCCGATTGTGAACCACATGATTCGAGTGATAGTGATGTTTCTGTGCTACCAAGACTAGTTAGGTACCACAAATCTTCTATTACTGTAAGACGTAAGTCCCAAACCAAGTTAGATACAGGCGGATTCTGTGGGTTTTACTGAACTCATTGCTTTTGGTTCAAAGTGTGCTATGCATTCTGAACTCACTAACGGTAGATCTTGGAATCGCCTCTGGTCCTAAAGTTGTTTTGTTGATTGCATCACTTGTAGTAAGCAACAAGTGAGTTTTGATGCGGTCTAACTTAAAGAGTCACACGTCCTACCATCCAGAACTATTTATGCATGTTTTGGTGTTATATTTGTTCATAAACTTTTTGGCAATTGATTATTAAGCTAATACTAATATGCTTAACATTTGTCATGAGCAGCAATAGAAACAACATTATGGTCAATTGAGTGGGGCATAGCGGAACTAGTCAACCACCCTCACATCCAACAGAAACTGCGTGACGAGATTGATATAGTTCTTGGACCAGGAGTGCAAGTGACTGAGCCAGACACCCACAAGCTTCCATACCTTCAGGCTGTGATCAAGGAGACTCTTCGACTCCGGATGGCAATTCCTCTTTTAGTCCCCCACATGAACCTTCATGATGCAAAGCTTGCTGGATATGATATTCCAGCAGAGAGCAAGATCTTGGTTAACGCTTGGTGGCTAGCTAACAACCCGGCTCACTGGAAGAAACCGGAAGAGTTCAGGCCCGAGAGGTTCTTCGAAGAGGAGAAGCACGTTGAGGCCAATGGCAATGACTTCAGATATCTTCCGTTTGGTGTTGGTAGGAGGAGTTGCCCCGGAATTATCCTTGCATTGCCAATTCTTGGCATAACTTTGGGGCGTTTGGTGCAGAACTTTGAACTGTTGCCTCCTCCAGGGCAGTCGCAGCTCGACACCACAGAGAAAGGTGGACAGTTCAGTCTCCACATTTTGAAGCATTCCACCATTGTGATGAAACCAAGATCTTTCTGAACTTTTTGATCCCGTCAATGATGGGGCTATGAAATTTGATTATTATGATTGTTGTTTGATTGTAAACCTTTAAGTTCGACAGAAAACATTCTTCTTTTTATGTGATATAAAGTCTTCTTGGACTAGATTCATTACTAGATCTACCTATCTGGTGTATTTTCTTGATGCACAATGGTAATTTGGCTTTCTAACCAACCGTGGCACCAAATGACCTGGTATCCATGTCCATTAGAACCCAATTAATTGCATTGTTTTGGGGAAAATTGTCTTTTTCACTGAACTTCTGTTCCACCTACTAATTTCTGCTTATCACATGATATAAAACTCAAATTGAGGGAGAGGCAGCGAGGAGGAAGCTATAATGTTGCACAAAATCATATTAATTATAATAAATTGGAACGAAAATGCATGTTAATTAACTGTGATATTAAAATGCCTGTTAATTAACTGTGATTAAGTGAATTTCATATAAAAGACATGTAACATTGAATACGTGTAAATAGTTGGTGCCCCTGACCCTCCATTTGACCTGGCCTATGAAATTATATTTGGGCATGTTATTTAGAGTTTTCAGATTGTATTTTTTTGAGGAAAGAACATCAATATTCAATACCCACTGCACCCAAAATAATTATTCTTCCATTCTCCCCTTATTTTCATACCCCAAAAATTATTTGTCCTTAGTACTCATTGTAGATCTTGTAGATAATTGTCTCTTTTTTCTTTCTTTTCCTTTTGATTTCTCTACCTCTTACCTTCTTTTTCTTTCTTTTCTTCTCCTTTTTTTTTTTTTTCCAAATCATATATTTTATTTTCTTTTTCACCATAATCTGATTCCATATCTAATTCTAGCTCCTTTCTTTTCATTTTTTTCTATATTTTTTGTTCCTTTTTAATTTCATTTATTTCTTTTCTTTTTTTCTTTTTTATCTCCATAATCTAATTTCATTCATCTTTCTTTTTTTTTTTTTTGCTGTTTTTATTTATTCTTTTTTTTTAAAATTTTTTTGATGATTTTCATTTACTTTTTCCTTCTTTTCTAATTTTATTTTTTCAATTTTTTTTTTTTCGTAATCTAATTCTACACACCTTTTGGCTCCTTTAATTTTATTTTATCTTTTTTTATATCATAAAAGGATAATTGATATAATTTTTTTTTCATATCTCAAAAAATAATTTATTCTGGCATATAGTAATTATCAAATCAGCAGTTGAAGTATACTGTTGCAGTATACTATGATACCCATATGGTATATATCATATACTAACAAGATATCATACAGGACTGGTGGTTTCTTCTTTAAAAAAAACACTCAATCCTTTATGATATCAACCTGGTATATATCAGTGTTTTCAAAGGCGATTTTGGGGCGCGTCCTGGGGCTTACCAAAAACGCACCGGGGCGCAAATAAAAGGCGTAGATCCATTGGGTGTACGCCCTAGAATTTGAGGCGTAAGTCCCGGGCGCAAAAGCGTAAGCCCCGAGCGTTAAATTTGATTTTTATTGTTTTAAAAGTATTTTTACTATAAATTATGATTTTATTATTGGTATAATGATATTTATACTTTATGTTATCATGTTTTCATGTTGTAGTAATTTTTTCTAAAATATATAAATAAATAAAGCAACTCTCATAGAAAATAGCACTGCCATAAATAGATTTTTTAGATGATTATGCCTAAAATTGATATGATAGAGATTTCATACCACTATGTTCCTGAAGCAACTTTATCCATTTTTTGTCATTGCTCTTACACTTTCTGCCCTTCTCCTTCTTTGAATATATAAATAAAAGTCAGTACAACTATTAATACAGGGGGAAAGGACTAATAGATCTGGAGAATGATGATGAAGTGAATGAAGATTTCATTTTAAAGATTATCTAGGCTATTATTTTTTTTTGTTTGTTTTGTTACCTTTTTCAAATAATATTTATAATAATTCTTTTTAAATTATTGGTGATTTATTTGAATTTATTTGCAGAATTTTAATAAAAACTGTATAAAATTAAAGATACATGAAACATACGCCCCGTAGATCCATGGGACTTACGGCCCCGTGTCTCGGGAATTACGCCTCGCTCCGTGCTACGTAAATCCCTCGCCTCGCGCCCCCGCCTCTTAAAACACTGGTATATATCATATATTGACAGAATCACAAAGGACTAATTCATCCCTTCAATAAAAACACAACTCAATCCTCTACGATACCCATATGGTATATATCAAATACTGACAGGGTATCATAGAAGATTGATTCATTCCTTCAAAAAAATACTACTCAACGCTCTATGATACCCATATAGTATATCATATATTGACAGGATATCGTAGGGACTAATTCATTCCTTATCAAATAATAATAAAAAAAAATTATCAGTCCTCTATGATACCCACATGGTATATATCATATACTGACAGCGTATCATAAGGGCTTGATTCATTTTCTCAAAGAAACCCTTAGTCCTCTATGACACCCACATGATATATATCATCTACCGATAGGTTGTCATAGAGGACTAGTTCATTCCTTTAAGAAAAACACAAATCAATCTTATATGATATCCACATGGTATATATCATATACTCACAAGGTATCATAGATGAATGACTCACATGATATATCATATACTGACAAGATATCATAGAGGACCGACTCATTCTTCAAAAAAAAAATCTTAATCGTTTATGATACTCCCATGGTATATATATATCATATACTTATAGGTTATCACAAAGATTGGTTCATTCGTTCAGGAAAAACACAACTTAATCCTTTATGATACTCACATGGTATATATCATATACTTATAGGGTATCACAGAGATTGGTTCATTCGTTCAAGAAAAACACAATGCAATCCTCTATGATACTCGTATGGTATGTATCATATACTAACAGGGTATCATTGAGAATTACTTTATTTATTCAAGAAAAACACAACTCAATCTTTTATGATACCCACATAGTATATCAGATATTAATAGGGTATCATAGAAGATTGGTTCATTCCTTAAAAAAATAATAGAGTCCTCTATGATATTGACATGATATCTATCATATACGACAGGGTATCATAGAAGATTGATTCATTCCTTAAAGAAAAACACCCAGTCCTCTATGATACCAACCTGGTATACCATACACTGACAAGGTATCGTAGAGGAATGCAATTCATTCCTAAAAAAAACACTCAATCCTCTATGATACCAACATGGCTTATATCACATACTGGGTATCATATATAGCATACTTATTTCTTAAAAAATAACCCTACTCAATCCTCTATGATACTCACATGACATATATCATATACTAACAGGGTCTTATAGAGACTAGTTCATTCCTTAAACACTAAACATACACTTCTCAGTCCTCTATGATACCCATATGGTATATATTATATACTGCCGGGGTATCATAAAGGACTGATTCAATCTTTAAAAAAAATTCCTTAGTCTTTTATGATACCCATGTTGTATACATCATATACTGACACGGTATCATAAAGGACATGTTCATTTCTTCAAAAAGAATTATATAAAAATACAACAGATAGAATTTAAGCTTAATCTTTGATATTTTATTTTTTATAACATTTTAGCAAGTAAATTCTTGTAAAAAAATATATATATACAAAAAACAAAGTCACACTTTAGATATAAGTTTTGTTTTCATTTACAAAAGTGAAAAATTATAAAAATGTTTTTTTATTAATTTAGATTTTAATAAATAAACTAGTGACTTTAGTATTTTTCTTAATTATTTGTTCTTGTAGTCTCGTTATTTATTTGTTTTATATTTTTATTAATATAAACATAATCAATTACTATTTTTGCCTTTATATTTTGTTTTATCATTCAAAAGAAAAAAAAAACAGAAAGAAAAAAGGAAAAAGATAAAATAGAAAAAAGACAAAATCCAAAATCCAAAATGAAAAAATAAAAGACACAATCCCACTTGCCAACATACAAAAAGGAGAAACTAGTTATAAAAGGAAAAAAAATATTAATACACAAAAGGACACAACTTTAAATAGCATTAATTGCTGGGTGTTTCTCATGGAAAGAGAAGCTAGGCATTTTCGGGTAAGTGAAATTAGTTTATGAAGGGGCTTTTTTGAGTGTTTGATTGACCAACTTATAAGTCATTTTATAATAAAAATAAGCTCAAAAAAATAAGTTGGGTAATCCAAAAAATAAGTATGCTATATATGGACGCAGATGCCTTAGTTTTGGACTCAACACGCAATGCGAAAGTCTTTGGACATATTATGCGAAAGTATACATACTGGCTTAAGTACACATACTGGCTTTGGACATGTGTACTTACGCATAATATGTCCAAAGACTACTCACCCTATTATTCGAAAGTACACATACAGGCTCTTTGTCCTTTTCTTAATTACATATACTGGCTTAAGTACACATACTGGCTTTGAACACGTGTGCTTTCACATAATATGTCCAAAGACTACTCACCCTATGATGCGAAAGTACACATACTGGCTCTTTGTCCTTTTCTTAATTACACGCAGATGCCTTAGTTTTGAGGGGGTATGAGTGAGCTATTTGAGTAACGACAGGACCTTTTTGGAACCAAAATCAAAAGGAGGGCATAGTTATCATATTTTCAATAGTTGAGTTGTAAAATTGATCATTTTCCCTATCTTCTTGTAGACCTAACCTAGTCAGGTGCATTCCCCATCTTGTAAACGACATCAAATTTATTTAACCTACTTAGGTATTAGGTACATTTTTGTGATTGTCTTTTCCGTTGGTCCGATTGCTACTTTTCTCTGTCGTGGTAAGGATCTAGTAGCTCAATTAATTGGCTACCTGAACTTTCACCTTGTTAGTGAGAGTTTGAATCCCACGTTGTAATTCCCTTCCCATTTCCCCTTCCCCTGCCCTCTATGTAATAATAATAATAATAAACAAAATCTTTGAAAAAAAAATAATCTCTGTCGTGACCTAACCCGTGTCTCGCTCCACCTTTTTATTCTCAAAATAATAATTGTATTTCTAGTTTTCTTCCCTTGTTAAAAAAAAGTTGGAAGAATGATCAATATTTCTCAAAGTCTCCTATCACCATTGGGCTTGTAAAGGTTACTCTATCATTTGGTTAAAGTCACATAAATTTGCACGGGTGGTCTTTAATTTTGCCCCTCAAATTGCTGGTCTTTAAGTTTTCCCCCTCGCTTAAAATACCTCGAGGTTTTGGGTTAGAACCCCGGCTTAGTCATAAAAATAAAAATAAAATCACAAGGCAAGACGCTTTGCAAAAAGTCTGCCTTATACGACAAACTTTGCCTTAAGGTATAACTAAAAGTTTGCTGGAGACGGCAGACTTTGTCTTATAAGACAAACTTTTAGTTATACCTTAAGATAACTTTTTGCAAAGCCTTACCTTGTGATTTTTCTTTTGACTGAACGGCGGTTCAAAAACACAGAACCTCGGGATATTTTCGGTCACTTTTTTAAGCGAAGGACAAAAATTAAAGACCAGCAATTTGAGGGACAAAAATTCAAAACCACCCCAAAAGAAGGACAGTCCGGGCGAAGAAATGATTATTCATCTAATCATGGCTCTCTATATCATCTACTAGAGCCTAATCACCACTAACAGAGCCAAACATAACAATTTTCCATTTTACTATTTGGGATAGGAAATTATTTATTTTAATTGATTTGATATTTATCTATAAATCGTAAACAAAGAAACTTCAGTAAAAGAATTTAATATTAAATCTTCATAGGATAGTCTAAAATACGCTTCTGATTTAAAATTATGTGTAATACTTTTCATTACAGTGACATAAATGAAACAAAATAATTTACTATGCATCATTTTATTAAGAACGTAAGTATTGAAATAAATATGTACCGTGCTAACATTCTTTTTTAGTATCGGTTAAGATAAATTACACACTTAGTTTCTTTCAATAATGATTTACACTATTTATTTATAAATCCAACTAATGTGTAAGATATTGGAAAGTAAGTTCTTCAGGATAATAACGTATAATAATTCATCCTCATGAAATTATAGATTCAACTTATGAGCAAGAAATCTGAAGGAATGACCTTTAGGACAATAATGCATAAAAAATCAACCTCATGAATTTATATTATTATATTATACAATGGTAAAAAGAAATTTGAATGCTAGATTCATAGTACTTTATATTAAAAAAAAAGATTTTTATCATAATTAATACTATGCTTAATACATCAAGCATGTTCCAATTAAGGTTGATGAGTAAATGAGGGGACTTTTTTTTTTTTTTTTAAATGGTTAACTTACTTACATAATAGTCATTTGAGAATACGTATAGAAAGTTTATCAAAATTTAAGTTTGAAGTATCTAATAGGAACAGTTTATCACGCGTTCAAGTGCTTAATTGAAAAAGACATATGTTTAAGTGTCTAGATAAAATTTGTTGGCAAGTTTAAGAAAATAACAATGTATTAAGCCCTAATACTAACAATACTTGACAAAATTGTAGGATTAAGTTACTTTATTACTTTAATTGTTCTAAAATTTTGCTTCAGACCAACAAAATGTTGGTTAAAATATCCACACAAATTTGTGAAATTATATATACATTTTTTCTTTCAATTTTAATTAAATAGGAAAAATAGACATAAATTTTAAATTTGCTCTATATGTAATGGAGTATGAAATTTCAAAAAAGTCACATCGGGCCCGTGCGAGCAGGGGCTTCAAATTAGGGGAAGTTACGTAAATACAAGTAAATAAGTAAAATATTTCATAATCTACAATATATACTCTATATTTAGGGTATATGTAAAATTTCATACCATAAATAAAAAAATGTTGCTATGAATAAAAGGCTAATTATAAGGAGTTTCCTATATTAGCGATAGCCTAAATACATATCAAAACACATTAATTACTTATCTAAACATCCCAATATACTCAACTAGCATTAATCCATAAAATAGTATACTACTGTCTATATGATATATATTATACAATTCCTTGAACACGTATATATATTCTTGTACTTAAATATTACGTATATTTCACTATTAAATACTATATATAATATTTTTATGTATATTAACTAGTATATACTATATATAAAATAATTTCTTATGTATATTAAACAAAAAGTATCTTATATATATATCTTTGACCACATACATTATTGTATATATTAGGCATATATTTTTTATTATATTAAATATATACAAATATATATTTAATTGAGTTAATTTTTCTATTTCATGGAAAAGAGAAAAAAAAAAAAAAAAACTGAATAGCAAATATGTGATGGCAGAAAGGAAGCCAAGTTTAATGGGATGGGGTGTCGATTATTAATTAAGATCATATTTTAGTGGTAATCCATAAGTAATTATATTATTCTATCTATATATTGTATATTGTATATTTTATACTTTATATGTTATTGTAGAGTACAATTAGTTGGCACATAGAGTAATATATTCATATATTAGGTATACACAAATAATATTATTATATTATGTACTATAGATAATATACAAACTTAACTATACTAATTTCTACTATTATATTTCACAAAAATTTTGTTATCATCTTTTCAGTTAAATATACCAATCTGAATATACCATTTACTTTTTAAGGTATATTTTCATGTACATTTCTTATACCATATCTTTTCATGTACTTTTTTTAATATTAATATATTCAAATAATTTCTTTTACTCACAAAAAAATAATTGAATCATCATCAAGGAAATTAAAAAAAGAAGAATAAAAAGTAGGAAATGAAAGAAAAAAAAAAGTCTTTTTAAAAGGGTAGATGGAATATGGTATTTAAAGTTGATTTTGTTATGTTTACATTCTAATGATTTTGAAAGAAAGAGAAAGTAAAAAGTGGATATGCATTAATGGTAGTAGCTCCTAAAATTAAGTATTATTGATATTTTAGAAATGTAAAAAGTTGTATTTTTGTAATTAAGAAATTAAAATTTTGAATAAGTTGTATTATGTAATTTTTCTAAAGTAGTTGTAATCTTTTTAATTACCATTTGAAAAAGTTGTATTTGTGTTACTTTCCCTTCATATTATCCAGTTAAATGAAGAAGATGATTGGACTTTCCTCTATTTATATGAGGGGTTATCTCCAGGGGCGGAGCCAGCTTATATCCAGGGGTTCATAGAACCCACTAGCTAAAAAATTTAATGTATTTTCAAACTTAAAAATTATTTTATTTTGTATATATAGTAGGTGTTAACCCCCGACTTCTTCAGATATTTACCTTTTAGAATTTTGAACCCCTGGATGAAAATTCTCATTCTGCCATCTTGATTATCTCGTGTTAACTCATTTCTACGACTTATTTTGTATTTGAATTAGACTCATCAGTACATTCTCTATCCTCATACGACTTGGGACGTCGTAATTCCACTGTTCATTATTTGTTTGCGTTAACACTTGAATTAACTTAATTCTCACAATTTAAAAATTATTGGGTGTCGGTCACGAATCCTTAAATTTTGGACGGCGACAATTATGTATCTTCCAGATCTCTCGTTTGTAGACTCTTCTTGTCAAAAATACATCCACGTAAATGGAGATTTTGGACAAGTTCTTTCTCCTCTAACTTTGGTCAACGTATTGTGTTTCTTAAAAAAAAAAAAGAAAAAAAGAAGAAGAAAGGGTATTAGAACAAAGGCTGCATATACAACTTGTTCAAAGTGACAAGAAACTCAAACAACGTGCTCAAGAGAACTACTTGCTTTGTACACATCTTCTCTTTTTATATACTTTGATTAAACAAGATTGATATAATTTTATATTTTAAATCTATTTAATTCTAACATTTCTGTTTTATTTAATGATATTCTTTTATAAAAATGACATGATGTGCTTCAATCACAAAATATAAAGATATTTTTCATATATTATAGTACATATTTAGTTTATGTGAAAGAATTTCAACCTAATTTAAAAAAAAAATATTTAACAGAAACTCTTTAATCCTAGCATTTGTATTTTACTTTTTTATGACTCTTTTAAAAACGAAGAAGACATTTTTGAAACAACAAAAATTTAATGAGGTTCTTTAAATAAATTATATGTAAATAATTTATGTGCCAAAAGTCTTTTTCATTTAGTATTAGATTTCGCGTACAACCTGACACAATCATAAAATTAAACTTGAACGGATCATATTACGAAATCTAAACCGTGACGAATCTAGTCGGTAACAAGTGAGAAAGTCGCCTAATAATTCAATCTCATCCAAAAATTAGTTTGTAGTCTATGATAACAATTATTATGATTCAGTGAGTACTAACGCAACCAAGTTATAGAAAGAAATATATAAAAAAGTTATAAATTCTTTTCCTTCTATTGAAATTGTAACTAGACATAATTGATCATTTCTTGAAAAAGTTACCTGACAAAGTCAATCTTGGCTATAAAATTAAAATAATCAACAACATCAATGATGTATGCATCTAGCCAAAGTCTTGACAAACTCACCAAACCCCCCACCATCGCTCTTTCCTCTACCTAACCCCATCTACCGTTCCGTTAAACTTAACGCCGTTATCTCTCCACCTAACTTCACATTTTCCCTCTATAAATACTCACACTTGACACACTTTATTGGCAAGTACAAAAACACCCCTTTTCTTTAATTTCCCACAAAAAACTTATTTCCATTGTCCTTAAAATGGATCTTCTCTTATTAGAGAAGACCTTAATTGGCCTTTTCTTTGCCATTTTAATTGCTATTGTCGTCTCTAAATTGCGTAGCAAACGTTTTAAGTTACCCCCAGGTCCAATTCCAGTACCAGTTTTTGGGAATTGGCTTCAAGTTGGTGATGATTTAAACCATAGAAACCTTACTGAATATGCCAAGAAATTTGGTGATTTGTTCTTGCTTAGAATGGGCCAACGTAACTTGGTTGTTGTGTCATCACCAGAATTAGCTAAAGAAGTTTTACACACCCAAGGGGTTGAATTTGGTTCAAGAACAAGAAATGTTGTTTTTGATATCTTTACTGGAAAAGGCCAAGATATGGTTTTTACAGTGTATGGTGAACATTGGAGAAAAATGAGGAGAATTATGACTGTACCCTTTTTTACTAATAAAGTGGTGCAACAATATAGGTGTGGGTGGGAGTCTGAGGTGGCAAGTGTGGTTGAGGATGTGAAAAAGAATCCAGAATCTGCTACTAATGGGATTGTTTTAAGGAAGAGATTGCAACTTATGATGTATAATAATATGTTTCGGATTATGTTTGATAGAAGATTTGACAGTGAAGATGATCCCCTCTATGTAAAGCTTAAGGCTTTGAATGGTGAGAGGAGTAGATTGTCTCAGAGCTTTGAGTACAACTATGGTGATTTTATTCCCATTTTGAGGCCTTTCTTGAGAGGTTATTTGAAGATGTGTAAAGAGCTTACGGAGAAGAGGTTGAAGGTATTCAAAGACTACTTTGTTGATGAAAGAAAGTAAGTTCACCTCACTTTATGCTCAATTTGTCATTATCCTCAGTTTTATTCTTTTAATATAAATGTCTAGGATATAACCCGCAAGGGTGGCTCAGTTGGTTGAGCATGGGGCTTTCATAATGGTGGTCTCAGGTTCGAAACCCCTGCCTACGACAGTAGGGGATTTGCCTTCTGGTAGGGGATTTGCCTTCTGGGTCGAGCTCGTCGCACCGGGCGCTGAGTTTATCCTGTGCGCACCCGAAGGGTAGCTGCTGCGGATTCCCATGTCATAAAAAAAAAATGTCTAGGATATAGGAACAATCTAAAGAATCAATTTTTATTAACTCTGTCCTTTAAAATAGGTCTGCTGCTGGTAAAGATCTTTGGGGTGTGGGGATCACATCAAACACTGTTGTTCTTGATCTTTTTGGTCTATTTAATAGGAATCTCCTCCCACCCCACCTCAGAGAGAATAATTGCCTTATCATAAGGCACCTTTTCTTCTAAATCTCAAGCCAATTGGGGAGTCTGACTAAATCTCCCTCTGGATTTCCAGAACTATGACCTTGTCATTGTAAAGTTTTGGCAAGGAAACCATTCAATAGCATTAATTATTTAGGGGAATTTGTTGGAAGTCCTGCATCTACAGGACGGTGCAATTGGACTCTTTATATGATTTTGGGCAATCCTCTACTCATGAGCTAGCTTTTAGCTTTTGAATTTGGGGTACACCCAAGTTAAATTTTCCTATCATGGTATCAGATCTACGTCGATGTTAGGCCCTGTATGTGTTGCCCACGGTCTAGTTGGCAGGCCTGTACGTGCGAGTGGTGTTGGAAGTCCCACACGGTGTGGATGTTCCAATTGCTCTTTATATGCTTTTAGGCTGAGTTAAACCCAAGGTCCATTTTCTTATCCGAAGTTGACTAAATCTTGGACCGTTAAGGATGAATTTAGAAAAAAATTAATTAATCCTTCTGAAATCCAAAGCTAATAATATTTTTGACCAAATTTGTGTGGTTTAAGCTACAAATAAAAAGGATTGGAAGGAGTACCTCTGGTTTAAATTTTAGTCCTTTTAGCAAATTAAACTTGTTTTAGAACATTTGATACTTCAAAAAAAATTAGACTTCGTTACTTTTTTTTCTAGATCTACTCTTACTGTTGCAATTAGTGGAGCATTAATTAAGAGGGTTTTTTAAAGAGAGATGAGGGTGGTTTAGCCAAATATTGTTACAAGGATATGCAAAAACCGAAAGACAGATAATATGAACACGGACCCTTTACCACCTGGTAAAGAGTTGGAATATCCCAAGGTTGTAAGATTGAGTGCTAGTTGAAGTGCTTTGAGGTACTATTAGTTTGTAACATTTTTATTGCTTTGTGCAGGAAGCTTGCAAATACCAAGAGTATGGACAGCAATGCTCTAAGATGTGCCATGGATCACATTCTTGATGCTCAACAGAAGGGAGAGATCAATGAGGATAACGTTCTTTACATTGTTGAGAACATCAATGTTGCTGGTACGTCTCAAAATAACATATCCTTAATTTGCTGAATTTAATTTGTTCTAATTTGGTTTAAATGTGTTGTATTCTGTAGTATGTGCATCTCCTATTGACTGGTTGGTGTAGTTACCATTTTCTTGATGAGGGTTAGGTAGAGAAGGGTCGCTGGTGCACATTTTAAGGCATGTAACTGTCCATAAGTAATGACTTATACCAACTCATGCTTATTATGATCATGATAATGTAAAAAAGGTCTTTCGTATCGTTATTTTGTCTACTAGAAGAAAGAGCTGAAGTTTTTTTGAAAATAAGATGTTATGATAACATAACATAACATAACTGTCCATAAGTAATGACTTATACCAACTCATGCTTATTATGATCATGATAATGTAAAAAAGGTCTTTCGTATCGTTATTTTGTCTACTAGAAGAAAGAGCTGAAGTTTTTATTGAAAATAAGATGTTATGATAACATTAACATAACATCCAGACCGGTAGTTTCCCAGATTGAACTGGAAATAAGTAATAAAGTAAACCTTATGATTCAAGTGACAGTGATGTTTGTATGCAACCAAGACCAGTTAGTTACCACAAATCTGATACTACAAAACTGAAGTCCCAAACAAAGATGGATTTAAGCGGCTTCTGTGAGTTTTACTGAACCCATTGCTTTCAGTTCGAAGTATGCATGCATATGAAAGCAGAATTTAGTCCTAAAGCAGTTTCGTTGATCACATTGCCTTGTACTAAGCAACATGTAGGCTTTGATGTCGGTCAAACTCAAAGAGACTATCATTGTTCTTTAACTAGCATTTAGAAGTATTTATACATATCTTTTTTGTTTATAGATATGAACTTTTTTATCTAGCAAGTCAATTATTATGCTAATATGTTGAACTATTGTCATGAGCAGCAATCGAAACAACATTATGGTCAATCGAGTGGGGTATCGCGGAACTAGTCAACCACCCTCACATCCAACAGAAACTCCGAGACGAAATTGACACAGTTCTTGGACCAGGAGTGCAAGTGACCGAGCCAGACACCCACAAGCTTCCATACCTTCAGGCTGTGGTCAAGGAGACTCTTCGACTCCGGATGGCAATTCCTCTTTTAGTCCCCCACATGAACCTTCATGATGCAAAGCTTGCCGGATATGATATTCCAGCAGAGAGCAAGATCTTGGTTAACGCTTGGTGGCTAGCTAACAACCCGGCTCACTGGAAGAAACCGGAAGAGTTCAGGCCCGAGAGGTTCTTCGAAGAGGAGAAGCATGTTGAGGCCAATGGCAATGACTTCAGATTTCTTCCGTTTGGAGTTGGTAGGAGGAGTTGCCCGGGAATTATCCTTGCGCTGCCAATTATTGGCATCACTTTGGGAGGTTTAGTGCAGAACTTTGAGCTGCTGCCTCCTCCAGGGCAGTCGAAGCTCGACACCACAGAGAAAGGTGGCCAGTTCAGTCTCCACATTTTGAAGCATTCCACCATTGTGCTGAAACCAAGATCTTTCTGAACTTTGTAATTTAATAAGTATGGTTGTTGTTTTATTGAAAAACTTTATAAGTTTTATCGAAACATTCTTCTTCTATGTCATATAAAGTCTTCTTCGACTAGAGTCATGACAAGATCTACCTAAAGCTGAAAACGTTCTCTTGATAGAAAGATGTTTGGAGTAGTGGCTATAAGTTCAAAAGCTTTTGTGTTATTCGAATGAGGATATGAATAAATAGAAAAAGAAATAATTAGGCTTTGACCTTACCTTCCCCCGATGAAAGAGGTAACTTGGATAAGTTATATGCGAAAAGCTATAGCACAATGGCAATTTTGGCTTTTTAACTAACCAAGGCACCTATGAACTTGGATTTTCCCATGAAAGAAGAATTATTTGGATTGTTTAGGCGAAAATTGTCATTTTGGATTGGTCCACCTACTAGAGGAAAGAGAAAGGAGGAAGCCACGTATTAGCGTTTGCCGGAAATCATATTAGTTTATAATTCGTCAAGTGTTATAAAATAATAAAGCAAGAAGAAAAATATTGCAGAGAAAGGGAGAAGAGAGGAGAATTCTTTATTTCTCTTGAGGGATTGATTGATTATGAAGGAGAACCTCTATATTTATAGGGGAAAAGTAACTTGATCCCAAAGTCACTAATCCTAATATTTCTCCTAAAGATAGACATCCACAATGATAAATAATATTTATAACACTCCCCCTTGGATGTCTATTTGATAGATAATGTGCCTCGTTAAAACCTTATTAGAAAAAACCCAATGGAAAAAAATCTAGTGAAGGAAAAAGAGTACACATTTTTAATAATATGCTATTTAGTTGTCTCATTAAAAACCTTACAAGGAAAAACCCAATGAGACAAAAACCTTGAAAGGAAAAAAGAGTACAACGCGTATTAATTCCCCCTGATGAGAACTTCAATCCAAAAACTTGAATCTTCACTCAAAAGTTGCAGTTGGTATAGATTTGGTGAATAAATCAGCCATATTATCACTCGAACAATTTGTTGCACCTTGATATCACCATTCTTTTGGAGCTCGTTTGTGAAGAACAACTTCAGTGAAACGAGCTTTGTCCTTTTATGAATCCACTCTTTAGTTGAACTATGTATGTTGCTGCATGTTCAGTCTTTGGATAGAGTTGCATCAGCATACAAAATTGTTGAAATCACTCCAAGTGAATTTACGACTTGCTTTAACAACATCATCCCTTATAGTCATAGCAAAATATATAAATGCATCAATTGCATAAAGATATGGCACTTCAGACCAAAAATTCGCAAGTTTCTCATTTAAACTTCTTTCAATAGATAATATACTGCTTTTGAGAACTCTTCAAGAGTTTCAATAATATTCAAGTAATCAACTTACACCAACAATATGACAGATTTTGAATTTCACAAAGACATAAGGATAAATAGAGTCATTTGTGCCCTTAGTCAGTAAATATTCATTAAGGTGATAAAATCGCGTTTACCTTGCTTAATTTAATTTATATAAGAATTATAAACAAATTTCTACAACTTGTATATGCTTCAGGCATTTAAAATTCTTCAGGAATTTTCATATAATTTTGTCAAGTAATTCATATAGGCTGTGACAACATCTATTTCTATTTAAATAAGTGACATCTTCTAAGTATCTGACAAAGTCCAATAAGCTTTACGCTTACCAAGATGCATTATTTCACTTGATAATAATTTCTACTTTAGCATGCTTTAATAGACGTAGAATTTAGATCCTCATAATCTTTTACAATATGAACTTGGATCTTCCCATAAGAACATGAGGGAAGAATTATTTGGATTGTTTAGGCGAAAATTGTCATTTTGGATTGGACCAGCTACTAGAGGAAAGAGAAAGGAGGAAAGCACGTATTAGTGTTGGCCGGAAATCATATTAGTTTATAATTCCTTAAGCAATAAATTTGAACGAAAATACATGTTGCTTAAGTGTTAAAGTTTATATAAAACATATATGCATACGTTTTTTTAATTTTATGTAACATCAAATACGTGTAAATTGTTGGTGCCCTGGTCCACCCTTCAAAAGGAAAGAAAAAGTAAGCAGGTGTAGTGGGTTGAACCAGGTGGGTGTTGTGTCCGCTCTATTCTCCATTTTTATTTTGACCTATGGCCTCTGAAATCAAATTTGTTTGATTTAATTTGTCTTTATTATTCTTTTCACCTAACCTAGTTAGGTATGTTGCCCCATATTTTAAATGACATGATCAAATTCAACTTACATAATTTGGCTCGCTGTTGTGGCACTTTTCTCAGAACACTTTATTAATCAATCCCAGTCCCACGCCCCAGCTTTTTAATTATTACTATTATTTTCAAACAGTATGAGAGGTTATTGTTTGCGTCATTTGGTTAGTCATATAATTATACATCTTACCGTTGCTGTCAAATATCAGCCAGTGGAGCCTAATCAGTAGTGCCTTGTCATTTACTTTCAATAATTTGAAACTTTCGTCACAATATATCACTCTGTAGCTACAATATAAAAATAGCTACGGATCGGATCTGATTCATCATGGCAAAAGAATAAAATCATTTGCTACAAACATATTCTTCTTAACAAAAATTTTAACGTTATAGCTACATCACAACATTAGTAGTAATAGGTATTAATTCGCAGCGACATAACATATAATATAATGTACATGTGGCAATAAACTTTTATCTTCGCCATTTCTTGCTTATGATAGGCGATGAAAAGATATTATGGCTAAAATGTTTAGTCATGAAAATTTTCATATTTTCTATGATATATTTGTAATTGTGAATACATAATGTTGATGCACTTTCAAGGGGGAAGCGGTCTTACGCCGTTCAAGGAACTTAGCTATGGAAATTGCAAGCTCAGGTGTATTAGAGATTGTGCAAATAAAAAGGTGTGCAAAACGGAATTTCTTACAAGTTCTAAGGGTAAAAATACGTAGTACGTACTAATTAAATAAAAAAAGATAAAAATAAATAGAGGTAGGGCTGAATGTTCGTTGAATGTTATACATCCTACAAATTGTGCAACATTGTAGAATGTTTGTATTCGAATTTAGATAAAAAACGTAAGTTGCACGTGGTGGAAGCCAATAAGGTCATTATCAAGATATACTCGTTGGGAGACAAACCAATGTATGGAATTCATGAAAGTCACAGACAAAAAAAATTGCGACCCACTCAAGAAAATAGAATATCATCTCCTCAAAGGTCAGAATTACAAGCCTATCTCACTAATATAAATAAATAATTTATTCAGAACACGATAAATTTTTTTTTTCTAGAATTCAGAATCATAAACTGATAATTCTAGCTACCTTTTTACTTCTCTTGGCGGTCAACTCGGGCTTATGAAAGATTTCAAGAAGTTTTGTTTAGAGCCTGTTTGGAAAGCCATCTGGTAATTGGAATTGGTGTAATTACTACCCTAGTAATTACACAGCCTAGTAATTACACAGTATTGTAATTACCACGACCTGTTTGTTTGTCACAATGTAATTACAGTGTAATTACAAGCGTGCTATTTGATTGCACATGTGTAATTACACAGTTAGTTTAATTTAAAAATAAAATTTAATTATAAAAAATTTAAAATTAATATTTAAAAAATATGTGCATATAAGTGATATTAAATTATTTATTTAATAATACATTGTTTCTTGAAAATAAGTTAATTAATAATCATATATTTACATTGTTTCTTGAAAATAAGTTAATTAATAATCATATATTTGTAACTAATATTGTAAAAAATAATTGATATATAATTTCAAATTAATAATATTTTAATTGATTATAAAACTTAAAAGCATACTTTTTTGTGAGAACGTCATGAGATTGGATGTTTGACAAAAAAATAATATTTATAAATAAAATGCCATAACATTATTCAAATGTTTGACAATAATTTTATCAACTGTGAGTGAAAAATAAACAGCAAGCAATGTGAAATAACAAGTCAATAGTACTAAAGCAAATATTTTTAAAATCGAAAATATAACCTAAATTCAAAATCCAAAAGAAAAAAATTTAACATAATACTCTTATGTCAAATTCCAACGTTACATAAGTAAGTTTAAACGTAACGTAAGTAAATGCTCTTATAATTCAAAAGAAAAGGAAAATACAACTCTATAACCTCATTCACAACAAAATTCTATTTTAATAACTTCACTCATTATATGTCAAGTTTGTTAATGACTCATTCTCTCTAATATTAAGAGATGTAATTTCAAATATTAGAATATTAACACGATTATGCTAAATGAATAAAATAAAAAAAATTTTAAAAAAAATACGAGCAATTACATGAAACCACAAGAAGTAAAGGTTGAGAATGAGAAGAAAGGAAATGAAATATAAATACTATAAAAAGAAAAATATATTTTAAAAAATAAAAATAATTAAGAAGTAAAAATAAAAAAGAAATTAAATAATAGAAATAAAAAAGAAATTAGAAAAGAAAAGAAATTAAAATAAAATAAAAAGAAATTAAATAATCGAAATAAAAAATACATTAAAAAAGAAAAGAAATTAAAATAAAATTAAAAAGAAATAAACTAAAAAGTAACCCTGTAATTACAGGGTGTAATTACACCCAGTTCTCAGCCCCCCTTGAGAATTGGAGAGTGTAATTACACCCTCAATTACACCCAAGTTCCACCTAACTGTGTAATTACCTGATCAAATAAACAGGTCAAACTGTGTAATTACATCCAATTACACCCAATTCCAATTACCTGGGTGATTTTCCAAACAGGCCCTTAGTATTTTTAATTGTACTAGAAAATAATAGATGACATTAGTATGTATAAAATAGTGACGGGTCACATGTAAAGTGTCAACCGGTTCCAACCGGAAGCCGGATTAGGTTATGGAACTAAAGTTAAGGAACCGGCCGGTTTAGGTTTACCGATTTTACACTCCAAACCGGAACCGGTCCGGTTTGGAGTGTTTAAAATATATTTTTTTTTGTTTTTTGTATTATATATATATATTATAGTATTTATTTGTATATTGTAGGTATATTTACATATGTTATACAACTTTATAATTAAAGTTTAAATATTTCGACTAACACCCCTGTATAATGATAATCAATACGGAATAGTGTTTTCGTATACATATATATTAACTTACATATACTTATATATATGTATAACTTAATATATATAGTATATATACTTATATATATGTATAACTTAATATATATACTATATATATGTATAACTTAATATATATACTAAATATATGTATAACTTAATATATATACATATATACTATATATACTATATATATAATATATATACTAAATATGTGTATAACTTAATATATATACTATATATATGTATATATATATATATATATATATATAGGTATATATATATATATATACATATATAATATATATACTATATATATATATATATACTAAATATATGTATAACTTAATATATATACATATATACTATATATATATATACTTAATATATATATATATGTATAACTTAATATATATATATATATATATATATATATACTATATATATATATACTTATATATGTATAACTTAATATATATACTATATATATATATATACTATATATATATATATACTTAATATATATACTAAATATATATAATATATATATATACTATATATATATTATATACATATATATATAACTTACATATACTTATATATATATACTTAATATATATATATATATATACTATATATACTTATATATATGTATAACTTAATATATATACTATATATATGTATAACTTAATATATATACTATATATATGTATAACTTAATATATATACTATATATATGTATAACTTAATATATATACTAAATATATATATAACTTATATATATATACATATATACTATATATACTTAATATATATATATATATGTTTTACTATATATATATATATACTAAATATATGTATAACTTAATATATATACTATATATATGTATAACTTAATATATATACTATATATATGTATAACTTAATATATATATATATATATAACTTAATATATATACATATATACTATATATATATATATACTTAATATATATATATAGGTATAACTTAATATATATACTATATATATATGTATATATATATATATATACTATATATACTTATATATATATACTTATATATATACTATATATATATATATATATACATATATACTATATATACTTAATATATATACTATATATATGTATAACTTATATATATACTATATATACTTATATATAGTATATACTATATATACTTATATATGTTTAAGTATACTATATAACTTAATATACTTATAAGTATATTCTTAGTATATTTTAGGTATATTCCTAACTTAATAAAAGTAAAAATATGAACACAAGTAAATAGAAGTAAGCTCAATGAGCCATATTTTTATTCATTCTTGGATAACAAACCCCAAACCCGAGGGAAAGGAAAATGGTAAACAATCATAAGCTACCATTTTAGCTATTTCTACGCGTTCTTTTTTCTTGTCATACTTAAAATTCTCTTATCGGTTCGTGAGTGTCTATCGTCATTTGAATCCCCCCACATTTGAACCGTTTGCTCTCCCCAAGCATCCATATGTTTGGTTCTCATATGAGAATTTAGTGTACCCGTTCCACCATCCTTACCAGTTCTTGCTTAAAACTAAATACTTGTCCACATATGTTACATGGTGATTGGCTTTTCCTATTCTTAGTCATAAATTTCCAAATTTTAGCTGTTGGCTTACGAGTTCTAGGCGGTTTGTCTTGTGTATGTGATTGTGCGGGACATGTATCTCATGGGATTTTCGGGGGGTTGTGTTTCATCATCATCATTTAAGTCTTCATTAAAAGTGTCGGTAAAATGTTGTTGCATTGCCTCATGACCTAAAAGTGGATTATTTCCACCAACATCAATACCTAAATTAGGTGTTTCTTCCACAAATGTTTCCTCCTTAAGCGCACCCCTAACAATACGACTACTACTACCGCACCACGTCTTAATCTCTTTGACATTATTAAATAGAATTAATTTAAATCACAATCAAATAAATCACAAGAAAATAAATTACAACAAATTAAATTGCGTAAATTAAATTGCTAGAATTAAATTGCGAAAAATAAAGATAGAGTTGGAACGAAGGTACCAAATTGCCGGATTAATTTCCAACAAAGTCAAGGCGGCTAGAATTGCAAATCCACCAAAGCTACTTCGGATTGTTGCAAAATCACCAACAATATTATAATTGCAAAATTAATAATTGGAAGTTGAAACTATAATAAGACTTTGTGGCTAGTTATTGCAAAATAATTATAATTGAGAGATTGAGATTTGAGAGAAAGATGAAGAAGAGTGAATTGGTGTGAATTAAAATGAAAATGAAGAAGGGTTTATATAGGGGTGGGGGATGGGTTAAAGTGTTAAAAAAAAAAAAAATTGGGGGCCAAAAATTAACAAAATGGCCGTTTGGCAACGGCCATTTTTGTAAATGGACCGTTGCCAACGGTCCATTAACGGACAAGCTGGCCCAACGGCTCTTTCCTTTTTTTTTTTTTTTTTTTTTTTAATTTTCACCGGTTAACCGGTTTAATGGTCCGTTCGGTTTTACCGGTTTAACGAGGTTCCGGCTCTAAAATATTGGAACCGGACGGTAAACAATTACAAGGAGTTAGCGGAACCGTTAACTGGTTCTACGGTTCCGGTTCCGGTTCCGGTTTAACCGGTCCGGTTACCGATTAAAACCGGTTAGCCCGAACCGGTTGACACCTTTAGTCACATGTTAGGGAACCAAATGTAGTGGCAACAATAATTGATTATCGAGATTTACGAAAAATGTGCCTAGCCATGAGTCCCGTCCATACCCCAGCCATCTTTGTCCCCCTGAATTCACCCAAAACTATCATTATTCATCTGTATCTTCTATAAATAGCAATCTTAGTACAGTCGGTTTCCTCTATCACCTTCATTTCCTTCTCCTTTCGGCTATTGTTCTTTTGTCTTTTAAATCTCTCTTCTTCCCAAGTTGCTCCCCAGCTAGCTTGGCTACAGTATATATATCAACTTTTATGAAGATTGCCAAAAACATTTCATGTACCATTTCCCAAGTATAACTCAAAGTTTGTACGTTTTCGTCCATTCCAAGTTTGTTTATAAGTAAATATATATCTGTGTCTTCATCAAGAATCAGCAACCACTTCACGTTCTTTCTATGATGAATACTAGCACCCATTTTCCAGCATCTGATGGGCTTGAATTCTGTCGTCGTTTCGGTTTGAGCAGTAATTTTGGAAATGAATTTAGCAGTGTTCATCATGGTTCATCACAGGATGAGGTTGTTGTTGGGACTGGTAGTGATCGAACGGTAGTACAAGGCGATTACTTCGACGGAGTTTTCAAATATATACAACAGATGCTTATGGAAGAAGATGACTTGGAAAATAGGCCTTGTATGTTTCAAGATTGCACTGCTCTTCAGGCTGCTGAAAAATCCTTTTATGATGCCCTCAATCCTCCTCCTCCCGCTAGGACAACTAACTATCCGGTTCATCGTGATTTTATCGATAATACTCATTGGCAAGACAATTACAGTGATGCTGTGAGTCAATTTGTTGAGTCCAACATCATTTCTGATCTAGGTGGTGGTGATCAGTGTTCCCTTCTTTATTCTGGTTTAAACAATAATCATCAAGCTGCTGCTGGTGCTGCCAATAATGGTGATGTAAACTCACCAGATGCAAACAATTATCATCAGGTTTCTGCCCTTACTGCCAATGGTGGAGATGTAAACTCCCAAGATGTAAACAACAATCAAGGGGATAAATCAAGGTCAGATGGAGGGAGAAAGAAGCACAATAGAGAAGAAAATGGTGACATTTCAAAAGGGCGAAATTCGAAGCAGTTTGCGAGTAATGGAACAGAGGAAACAGAGGAGGATAAAACAGAGGAGTACTACGATAAGGCGCTTCTTTGTCCAGGGATGAATCCTTCTTTCTACGAGAATCGATCAAAATCATCAACATCATCGGATAATGCAGCATGGGACAAACAAAAAAGCTGTCATATAAAGCAATCTAAACGCGGAAGGCCACGTGGTAGCAAAAAAGGCGTAAAGACGAATGAAGTGGTAGATCTTACGAGTCTCCTAACGCGTTGCGCGGAGGCTGCAGCCAGTTACAACAGCAAGACATTTATGGAAGTTCTCAAGAAAATTAGGCAGCACTCATCGCCCTATGGCGACGCTACTGCAAGATTGGCCTATTGCTTTGCTAATGCCCTCGAAGCTCGTTTTGCTGGTGGAGACGCAACATTGGTCACAACAAGTATGAGAATACCAGCGGCAGATTTCTTAAAAGCTTATCAGGTATTGAAGGAAAATATTTATTCATAAACACACTCGAAAATAGCTAGTAGCACCACGAAACCTACTTTGGCTAAAAAATGGAAAACATGTTCCTTCTAAACTCTGAGTATAAATCCTACTATTTAAATATGAATTAAAATACCAAGCTCTAACCATTTTGGTTTCCTACAACTTTGAATTGTTTTTTCAACAGGTATACATCACAGCCTGTCCATTCAAGAGGATGTCAAACATATTTGCTAACAAGTCTATTGCGAAATTAACGGGTGAATCACCAAGGATTCACATAATAGATTTCGGAATTTTGTATGGATTTCAATGGCCTTGTATAATACATGGGATTTCCCTTAGGCCAGGGGGACCTCCAAAGCTTAAGATCACAGGAATTGATTTCCCTCAGCCAGGTTTTCGACCAGCTGAGAGAGTTGAGGAGACAGGACGCCGCTTGGAGAATTTTAGCAAGAGATTTGGTGTTCCTTTTGAGTATAAAGCAATAGCAAAAAAATGGGATGATATTAAACTAGAAGATCTGGAAATTGACAGAGATGAAATGTTGGTGGTCAATTGTTTGTACAGGCTAAAGAATGTCCCGGACGAAACAGTAGTAACTACTCGTGACAATAGAAGTTTAAGAGATGCTGTTCTAAACCTGATCAGGGAAATAAATCCACATTACTTCGTTCATGGGATCGTTAATGCTATGTACAATGCCTCTTTCTTCACAACAAGATTCCGCGAGGCTTTATTCCATTTCTCGTCCCAGTTTGACATGTTTGAAGCCACAATGCTACGAGAAGATGAAGGTAGGATGACATTTGAGCAGGAAGTATTCGGAAGAGATATAATGAACGTTATAGCTTGTGAAGGGACGGAGAGAGTTGAGAGGCCGGAAAGTTACAAGCAATGGTCAATGAGGAATCAGATAGCCGGGTTCAGACAACTTCCGTTGGATCGAGACATCGTAAATGAAGTAAAGGCCAAGGTGAGAATGTTTTATCACAGTGATTTTCTAGTAGATGAAGATAGCAACTGGATGTTGCAAGGCTGGAAAGGAAGAATCATGTATGCACTCTCAGTTTGGGAGCCTATCAATAAGTAAATCTATTATTGCAAAGAGTTGTATATTTTGCTTTTAGCATGAAAAAAAAAAATCTCTGCGACTTCTCAAATAGCAATAACGTCACATACACTGAAACTGACAAAATGCTAACTTACTGTGACCACATGGCCTTAAACTCTGACATAAGCTTTCTACAACATAAAATTCCACAAATAAGCATAGTTGGGCATATTTTAAAATCAAAACACATCAAGTGGCAGAGAAAATGGGGATAAATGCCCTCAAAACATAAAAAATATGCCCAACATCACCTTGAAGCTTCGGGGATAGAGCTGAAACTGAGAAAATACTACTAATATAAGTAGTCACATGACAATACTGTCACATCAACTGAAACTAAGAAACTACTAACTTATAAGTCACGACAATTAGTAAATCACTAGTTTCATATTTCTCTTAAGAATCAAACCAAATCCAGAAGGGGACAAGTGCCGCGCCCATAAATCCTAGTTTTCACAACCAAAGTAAGATTTTTCTTCAAGTTCTCCTTCCATTGTCTTCAGGCATTTTATGAATTCATTCTTTGCTTCTTCTTTCTCTTCTGATCTCATCAGTACTTTTTTCCGGGCTGCTATATATATACTTGCACCAGTTACAACATTGATTTTGAAGTACCTAAACATGGTAGAGTAGAAAGACATAAGTGAAATTAAAGAAAGCTTTGAAACGTGAAAATAATAGTTGTTCTTAAAGAAATATTGTCCGTCCATTATTTAGGGGAAGTTACAAGTTTCTTCAAGATATTCTTCAAGATACAACAAAGTCAAACTATACTAAAAATCATAAGCACTATCAGGGAAAGTAAAATCTTTAGATGTTGAAGAAGACCATTCGTCAGAAAAAGTTTCTTATTTCAGTTAAAATTTAAAAATTCAATAAAATTTAAGCATGCTATAGGAAAAAATAAAAAAAATCTTTTATTTGGTCTAATCATTCAATATATAACCTTGTTCGGGAACCAACTTCTTTCCATCTAAAGCCCACCCTCTGGCCTGTCAGGCTTTCCACTCATCTCGCTGGCAAAATTATACATACTATTATTTGTCCTACATAATATATTATACGAAAAAGGCTCAGATATGCCATTGAACTATCGGAAATGACTCATTTATGCCACTCGTCAATAGTTTGGCTCAGTTATGCCATCGAACTATCAGAAATGGCTCATCCATGCCATTTTTCATTAACGCAGGTTTTAAAATATCAGATATGACACTTGGCCTCCAATTAGAGGTCCATGTCATTTAATTAAACCAGCACAAATTTGTGGGTCGGGTTTTAGTTTAATTTAGGATTTAATTTGTGTTGGTTTAATTAAACGAATGGACACCTCTAATTGGTGACCAAGTGTCATATCTGGAATTGTAAAACCGACTTTATAGAAAAATGGCATGGATGAGCCATTTCTGATAGTTCGATGGCATAACTGAATCAAACTATTAACGAGTGACATAAATGAACCATTTCTGATAGTTCGATGGCATATTTAAGCCTTCCGTATATTATATACTACATCTATACACAAACACACATATCTATAGGAAAGAATTTTTACACTACAAAATATATTTTAACCTGTTGTAACAGGTAACCTGCCTTAGTTACTTAGATTATTAATCAACAATCAATTCTATGTCATTTACTCATTCAAAAGCATTTGGTAGACTTTCAAATTTTAGACCTTCAAAACAATCCCAACTGGTGTATGATCTCCACTTCCGAACAGATAAATCAGAAAAAGCTACTCCAAGTATTAACAAAACATTATGATAAAGAAACTAATAACAAATTCTGGGCATAAGGACCGGAATGAATGAGCTGGCGAACTCAACCTATAGTAGGACAATTTGTCATGGAAAATAACTTAAATAGTATGTATTCTGGCTGTCAAAAAGTCAAAACAAATATTTGCTTGTAGTCATCCACAAAGTGTACATCAAGGCCTTCCTTGACATTAGGAGCAAGCTCGTCAAAATCTTTTTGATTAGCTGAAGGAAATATTATAGTTTTCACACCACTTCGGCGTGCTGCTATGGCTTTCTTTTTGACCCCACCAATAGGAAGAATCTTTCCAGTTAGCGTGACTTCCCCAGTCATTGCCAGGTCCTTTTTAACAGGTTTTTTCATGGCAAGAGACAACTAGGACGTTATCATAGTACAACCAGCACTAGGGCCATCCTTAGGGGTAGCACCTGCTGGAACATGAAGATGAAGCTTACTATTTGCAAAGAACTGGTTATCAGGCTCCTTCTCCTGCAAAATGATCCTGGCAACTGTATGGTCAATTTGGGCACTTTCTTTCATAAAGTCGCCTAGTTGTCCTGTTAAATTGAGAGCCCCTTTTCCTTCTCCTTGCTTCACCAGAGATGTTTCTATATAGAGTGTTGAGCCACCCATTGAAGTCCAAGCAAGACCCATAACAACTCCAACTGGGGTCTGATAGTATATGCGCTCAGCATGGAAAACCAGCTAGCTTACATAATCAACTAGGTTTGGTGAGTCCACGACCAATTTATCTATTGTTTTACTTGCTTCACTTTCTATAGCTTTCTTAGTTTCCTGAGTATCCTGCAAATGAATATGTTCATCGGTGGACATATGCATTTGATTCACTGGTGCTTCAGTTTCAGTAACATTTTCAGAGGACTTGTTATCATTGCTACCCTCTGCCTACTCAGCTCCAGCTTGAGTTTCTTCCTTAGACATGATTTCGTCTGATAGATAGACAGATTCTGCTTTTACCTCATCTACCACCGCATTCTGATTTCTGAGGCTTAATCTCTCCATCTTTCCTAACAAGCTTTAGAGCTATCTTGCGATAAATCTTTTCAATCTGCTTCTGCAGATTGCGAACACCGGCTTCTCTGCAGTAATTTTCTATTAAAGCAAGAAGAGCTGCATCAGTCATTTCAACCTGTTCAGGCTTGATCCACATGTTTCACGAGTACTCTTTTCCAAATAATCCCTGGCTATGTGCATTTTCTCATCAGTAATGTAACCAGCGATTGTAATTACCTCCATTCTATCCAAAAGAGGACCAGGTATCATTTCTACGACATTGGCTGTGCAGACAAACAAAACCTTTGATAAATCAATAGGGACATCAAGATAATGATTCAAGAAATTTGTATTCTGTTCTGGATCAAGAAGCTCCAACATAGCACTTGTTGGATCACCAGCATGTCCCTTCCCAGCTTATCAATTTCATCTATCAAAACAAGAGGATTATCTGTTCCCACACTTCTTAAACGTTGTACCATCTTCCCCGGCATGGCACCAATATAAGTTCGTCAATGTCCCTTTATTTCAGCAACATCAGACAACCCTCCAACAGAAAATCGGTAGAACTTGCGGTTCAATGCACGTGCAATTGAACGACCTATACTGGTTTTGCCCACTCCAGGAGGGCCAGAGAGGCATATGATTTTCCCTTGCGAGGTTCCTTTGAGTTTTTCCACAGCTATAAATTCCAAGATCCTTTCCTTAACATCGGTTAACCCATAATGGTCTTCGTCAAGAACTTTTTCTGCCCGTAGTACATCAAAGTTTTCATCACTGTAACTACCCCATGGCAAGGCAGTCAACCAATCAAGATAATTACGTGTTACGTTAAATTCACTTGAACTAGCTTCCAATGGTTGCAGTTTTGTAAGTTCTTCTTCAATAACTTGCATAACATGTGCCGGTTTCTTTTCTTTAATAGGCTCCAACCTTTCCCTAAACTTTTCAGAAAGAGTTGTCTTGTCATCAGTCTCCAAACCTAGTTCCTTCTTTATGGCCTTTACTTGTTCATTCAACAAATAACGGCGTTGCTCTCCACTTATCTTTTCTTCGATTGCTTTTGCTATTGATTCCTGAATCTTATTAATCTCCATTTCTTTCTTCACTATCTCCAGAGTAAGTTGTAACCGTTTATGCACATCTAGCTCTTCAAGCACTTGCTGGCATTGTAGCTTGTTGGCTCCAGATATTGCTGCTCCAAAATCCGCTAACCTTGCATAATTGAAATCGCCAATATGCTGGATATATGTCTGAACATGATCTTTCCAAAGAGAAATCGTCTTCAAAACATCTCTTAAGGTTGATAGAACTTCAAAAGATGTCGCCTTTATAACATCGTCGTCCTTGTTATACGACTGCTCCTTAAAATGATCAATTTTCACCGTATCAGTGACCACATCTGTCATACGTATACGCTTGTGACCAATAAGAATAACCTGGTCTCCTTGAATACTTGTTTTCTGAGCAAGTGTACCAACTTCATGAAGACGGTTAAACAAGCTTTTCCTTTGATCTCATAGATGTTTTTTTCTGTATATGCGAAGTTTAAAGATTTTCACGTTTTAGGAGTATGATCTTTAAATGATGTTTTCGGATTTAAAAAAAGTAATTAAAGTTTAATTAATTTTGAAATGTTAGTTAAGATTTGATTAGCAGTTTAAAAAATGATTATTAACATATTTCTTTCAAAAATAATAAGAATAAGGTCACATTACTTGAAACCAATAGATACACTATAACACAAATTGTTGAATCTCTGCTCTCAAAACTTCTAATTTTTTCTACATAACTTTTAAAAAAATCATAAAATACGTTGAAATTTTTTTATAATTGCATAGAGAATTTTTTTTTTAATTTTTTTTTTAACATATGTTGGGCCGTGCTGGCACGGGCTTTGATATCTAGTTGATCCTAGATTCGGCTAGTTCAAGTATAAGGACTGAGCACCGCAATTAACATCCGAGTAGTTTGGAAAAAAATTGATAGGGCAATTCTGCGAATTGCCCTTCGTTTGGGGTGGTCAAGTGGTCTTTAAATTTTGCCCTATAAAAATCTTTTAAATAGGTTCTAAAACCTACAGGGTTCTGTTCGAACCCACGCGTAGTCAAAATTTTAAAAAATTGCAAGCAAGTTTAAACCGCCATTAACATCTGACTAGTTTGGAAAAAAATTGATACGGTCATGGGCTGGAAAACTGGCATTGTATGGGCTAATCGTTTATCAGCCCATGAGCAAACCCACTCTCTAAAGCCCGTTCTTGGATCTTCTCTTCTGGGCCGAATTGCACAGCATAAATTATCCTTTAAATAGGCATACAGTCTTTAATTTTTTTCCTTAAAAATGGTTCGTCTTTGATTTTGAGGGGGCAAAATTTAAAGACCACCCTTAAAAGAATCATGAAATTGATCGGGTCATGGGGAAAACTGGCATTGTATGAGTTTTTTACTCTCTGCAGCCCGTTCTTGGATCTTCTCTTCTGGGCCGAATTGCACAGTTATCCCTTTAAATAGGCTAGTCTTTAATTTTTCTCCTTAAAATGTGTTCGTCTTTGATTTTGTCCTTAGCAATCAAACTTATTAATGTGTTTTTTAAAATAGATATTATATGCGAAAATAGTAAATTTGCGCGAAGATGTTATTTGTTTTGAGTAGCGAAAATTAAAAACCAACAAAAAATAGTGCAAATGACCCCTCTTCAGTGCCAGCCTATTTTATTTTTCAACTTTCTGTGCAATTTTACTATTCTTTCACCTCGAAATTTGAAATTATAAGTATTTGTTACTTGCATACTTCTCTATACTACTACAGGTTTATGTAGTGTTAACATATTGCACGCTAGTATGATAATTAGATCAATGGTGTTGAAATATTGATAATGTAGAGTTTGAATAATCTTATATAGATTGCAATTTAGTATTCACATTTTTTTAATGTTCAATCTAATATATAATCAAAGTACCAATTATTTATCAACGACTTATTCCAAAACAACTGTCATAGGTCTTAGCTGGTCAACGATACCTGTCGTAAACATTTTATTTGCGATCAATGAAACATATTAGTAATTCCTAATATATGAGAATGTCCGTCAGTTCTTTTTTTTTTTTTTGTTTTTTTTGCAAAATATATTCACAGCTTCTTTTAATCTGTAACTAATTTTCATTTAGATACTCGAACTATAATATGCTCTAATTAAACACTTGTACACATATGTAGTAGCTTTAATAAGCCGTAAAATCTCAGGCTTATTCCAATTGAGGCTAATGTGTATAATTAAAGGAGGTGGCAAAATTAAATTTATGTGGTTAACTTATCTAAGTAAGAATATATGTGTTTGAGAATACACATAAATTTTTTTCCAAAATTTGAGTTAGAAATGTTTAATATGAACACTTTATGTATTCATGTGCTCAATTAAAACAATTTGTAATTCTAATGTCTAAAATGAAATTTACTTACAAATTAAAGAAGTAGTTGATGAATTCCTTCTCTCTTTTTCTTTTTGCTATTTACCTGGAAGTTTCTCCAAGTACGTACCTACTGATCTACCTGATTAGGGTAAAACTAGTTTTTTGGCCTTTGCCTGCAATGCAAAAAAAAAAAAAAAAGTTTTATTTGTCACAGATGATTGTATCTATGTGCACAAAAAACATGTTCAAGTTGTCCTAACCTACTCCCGTTGGAGAATATTTCTCAATGGGTTGGCCGGTATCGGATAAGTAAATTACATTACAGAGCAGTATGAATTAAAGCAGTATTATGAATTATAAAGTTGTCTTAGGAATTGTGCAATGCACATGAATGGCTTGGGCAGGCTATACTATTGTCTTTTTCCATAGAGCTATTATTTCGCCAAATGTGTAACCAATAAACCATACACATGCAAGGAAAAAAACAAACAAATAATGCATACATAGGAAAAGAGTAGGTTTTTTAGCCGCAATCTTGGATTTTACTTAAAAACAAGCACATTGAATTTCCTTTGGGTAGTAGTAGTCACTAGTCGTGTCCTTTGGCAATAAGCTAGGAATGGGACCAAATAAATTTATTCCCTTGCCCTTTTTACAAGTCTACAAGTAAAATAGACCAGGGAGGATGAACATCATTTGTGGTATACAGACATATATATTACATAGTTGTCCAGATGAACATGGTAAGTGTTTAACCTCTCTATATTGTAGTGCATGTGAGACAATTTCATCTAAAATAACTTAAGCAATTAGAAAGAGAATAATTTTATTTAATTAATTAAATTATTTTAATATGCCTCGGGTGCGGGTTTACTGGAGAATGTATGTTTTTTATTAGGGGTGTCAAATGAACAAGTTGAGCTGAATTTGAATGGGTCAAAATAAACTGATTTAATAAATGTCCAGGTCATTAACCCGCTCAGATTTTACTAGTACTGATCGGTCAAGAGGGGCTATAACAAATGGGTTATAACTCAACCCATCCAACTCTTTCCAACATCTTTGTTTCTTGCTTTTCTTTTATTATACATTTGTTTTAGTAGCCAAATAAAACCCGTTTCCCTTTTTGAACAGCTATATCTAGCATATATAATAAAATAAAATTATTTTGAAAAAATTGTTTATGGGTCAATTTGGGCTACACATATATTTCGTTCAAATCATCTCAACCTTTAGATGAGCTTAATTAGACGGATCAAATTAAGTTAGGTTAATAATAGGTGAATTATTAGCCCGTCCATACTTAGAAAATTGAGCAAACCATTTTTTATAAGCTAATTTTACCATCCTAATTTTTACCATTATAGAGAACCTATGGAAGGTAGACATGAATACATGTTGGTGCAGGAACAATGTCATAGCGGCAATATTATGCCGCAAATGGGTGATGCATCTTCTCCTGAATAATAGTTCTGAATTTGGTCAGTGGTATCGTGCGTACCATGATAAACCAACCGTTGTAGTAAATGTTATGGAGTATCAAAACTGGAAACAATGCCCACCTACTGTTTTTAACTTTACAAACTATGTCACCTAACTTTCACCCAACGCCCTCCCTAACCCCTAAATTCAAATAAAAAGATACAGTATTTATACGAAAGGGCGCTATCACTTCCCGCTTCTCCCTCTCGCATCGGTTTTGCATCAAATGATAAGTTCGCTATTGGACTGAGCCAAGCCTTTGAACGCATAAAGGTTTTAATCCGAGCGAGAGCTCAAACAGGTGAAGTGAGAAGATCTTGTTCGAAAGCTCCACTATTCTGAACTGCGAGAAACACTTTTGACATTCGATCAAATCAACCGAAAATCTCATCATTGGTTAGGTGGGACCAACCAAGTATGGGTTGCGCGTCCATGTTACATAATTTTTTCTAGTCAAGAATTCCATTATTGATTGAATCGGGGTGGATCAACTCATTGAAAAATAAAAAATTTATCATTTTAATACTCGGAAAGAAATGTAAAAGAAGAAGAGTCACTAAAACACGATAGTTATAGACAAACAAATAAAAAGAATAGATATCGATAGTACTATCTCAATCTTAATTTCAAGTGACTCAAATCTCTAACCTACCGGTTATGAATTATCCACTAGAGCAAACCTCACTCGTTGGTATAATTGAGGTGGTATACGTTGGGAAATTATAAAATTCCAATACAAGGATACGATGGCTCAATAATACATAATATGATCAAGTCAAAAACTATAATAAAACCAGCATGCTTATCATTTCCTAAAATAATTGTCCTTAGGTATAATCGGTTTCGCTCTCTTGATTAAGTCAGACGTACGTCCTTGTTAGTTTATAACAATAAAGCTAACGCAATAAGCATGATATCTACAACAAACTAACAATTGACTGATTAAAGATTCTTCACAATATTTCAATATTTTTCCCTATGTTTAACTCATACAATTATGTCTAAAATACTACTCCTAGAATATAAACTAAAGTTATGATATTGCTAAGAACAATCTCGTATCAAAACGGAAAAAAAAGGAGGGAAAAAAACTAACGCTAATTGAAAACGAATTCAAGTTACTATTAAATTGAACTCTCGCAAAGGTTGACATTTAAATTTCATGCTCACACATTTAGGTGTTAAAATAAAGGCTTAATGCATATGCGGCCTCTTAAACTTGCCCTTTTTTCCATTATGACACCTCAACTAAGAGTTGTTTCTATTGAATTCCTGAACTTGACCTCAAGTGTGTCTATCAAACACAATCCGACTTACATAATATATATGGTGAGTTTCAATTTCTTTTAGCCTTGCTCGTGAATTCCAATCGCACCCTACGTGAAAAATTCAACCAATTAAAACACCCCACCGATTTTAATTATACCCAAAAAGACTGCACATACATATGGAGGAATTAGATCTGCAAGATTATTTAGCCTGCTATTAATTCTCCATCACAAGAAGATACACAGATCGGATGCTAGAATCTTCACTTGATATATTAGAGCTTCAGATCACATAAGAACATTGAAAGTGCTCACATGAATAGGCTTGTATATACACATCAGATGTATAATTAAAATGGATGGTGTATTTTAATTGGTTGAATTTTCCACATAGGATGTAATTGACATTCATACGCAAGGCTTAAAAAAAAAAAATGAAACTCACCATATATATTATGTAAGTTAGATTTTGTCTGATAGACACACTTGAGGCCAAGTTCAGGGATTCAATAGGAACAACACTTAGTTGAGGTGCCAAAATGAAATAAAGGGCAAGTTTAGGGGCCGCACATGCATTAAGCCTAAAATAAACTTATTATACTACTATATGTTATGTCCCATGGGCCATGACAAATTCAAAAACAAAATCATACCCCTAACGATAATTTTAGCAATAATACTAACCACCCAAATTACGTTAATTAATTTGTTTTATTTTTATTATCGGATTATTACCGGAGTGCATGTATGGTGATACTCAACATGCTCATCATTTGTAGTCAACTAGATTCCTTGTCTTTGCCTAATGTTTTTGGAATGACTTCGTAATTACCGAGGTCATTTGTAATCAGCTTCATTTTGACCCAAATGCATGTGGCGTGACTAAAGTCTGTGCCTTAATACAAAAGGGACAAAAAGTATTTAAGCATAAAGTATTGTGTCAATATACACCACCTATTCAATTTTTATGTGACATTATTTTCCTTTCGTTCTAAAGTGAATGATGTATACTTTTTATATTTGAAAAATTATTTAATTTTAAACTTTATTTTACCTTTACTTATATGCATAATTTTATAGCCATCAAAATGTCCTCACATATTTAAGAATACAAATTTCAAAAGTCTTTCTTAATTAATTTTCTTCATAAAATTAGTGCTCAATGAAACGAATTCATATAAAATGAAATGAAAGGGTTATTTTTTCTATATTAAACTTTATGCTCACATATGAAATAAAATTGGAGTAGCAAAAAACTGACATGCTAAGCCATTATCTTTAAATGTAGAAAAAAGGTAATTTCTTATGTCCACTTGCATTTTGAATTGAAAAAAATCCTACAGAGATACAATATATTTTATTTATAGATTTTTTCAGCTAATTTTTTCTGTTCTCCTATTAAAAGGGTCATTATTGCTTAAGTAACATTCGTAATAGATTATAATACCAAGTCTCGCTAATTTATAGGATCATTTTCAAAGTAAACACCAACACAATGACATTTGTGAGGAATAACGCATGAAATCTTTGTAAAGTCAATTTCTTTGTGTTCAAATTGTAAGTATGAATATGAAATCATCACCATAATCTATAGCCTATATTATTTCTTCTCCTTTTCACTTTATTGCCTAGATCAGTCACGTTGAAATTTACCCGACTACGATAACTTTTAGTCAAAATGTAGTACAGTAAAACTTCACTTACCATTGACTGTACACATTTGAAATATTTTTTGACGTCATAATACCAAAGTAGACATGGGAATCCACGAAAGCATAGGTTCATCGTATCACTGTCCGAAAAAATAGACAAAAAAAAAAAATTAATTTGTGGATTAAATGTAATGAAAAAGGAAATTAAGTTAAGTATAGCCGATGACCTTACCGTGTCTTCAAGTGTCGTGCATGCATTTTGTGCATCCATTTTTGCTTTCTTCTCTGCATGCACTATATTCAACTTTCTCTCTCTAAGATCTCTATTATACTTTCTTCTCTCTCTATAATATATATGTACTCTAAATCTGTTCTTTGTAATTGTATCTTTATATGTTCTATTTATCTTAACCGACCAACCACCGACCATCACCGTTAATTTTACAGTGTTTGACCCACTTTTTATACTAAAGATTTAGTTCAAGATTTTATAATTTAGTGTTCATGCTAAGGTTGATGTTTCATTTTGGGTAAACCCCACATTTGATATTGAGCAAGGTAAGTTGTGTAATATTTTTTTTGGGGTTTATTTTGATCTGGGGTTAATGTTTTCTTGATTGTTTTTTTAGGGTTTTTGTTGATTGTTAAGATTTGTTGTTAAAGGTTTGATTTTTGAGGGATTCAAAATGGGGTCAATGATTTGCATGAATGAACTTTGTCGTGCTGCAACGACGTCGTCTGAATGGAAAAAAGGTTGGGGTTTCAAATCAGGTGGATTTGCTAAGCTTTGCTACAATTGCGGGTAATTAATTTCTATTGTCCTAATTGTAATTTTTTCTATGTATTTGACTTGATTTTCTGATGTAAAGGGTAGTTTGGGGATATGGGGTTTTTGGATCCCTGAAATAGAGGGGGCAAAAATTCTTGTTTGTTGCATTATGGAATTGTTCCTAAATTTAGGATTTTTAGTCAAATAGTACCAAATTTATTGACATTTTTAAATTTTTGTTACTCTGCAATTTGTGCTTCAAGAGTGAGTGTTCTTTACCTTTTCTTAGTTCTGTGATTACATATTACGCGTAATAGTTTTATTTTCGATGTTTATTTCGTAAAAATGAAGCCTTTTTTTAGGAAGGAGAAGGAAGGTGAGAATTCAAAGGACCCTATGGTGCCCTTTTGTTTTCAGTTTCTCATTTTCAAGCTTTTAACTAAAGAAAACTGAGTTTTGCATGATGATTTAGCGGTCACTGTTAATAAAGATGAGATCTTTTTAGTTTTGGGCTGATATATTTACATGTTATCCCTTCTATAGTTGAATGCATTAGGTTCCAAGATAATAACTTGCACAAATAACTTTGAGTTTGAGGCAATAGTACTTGCTTTGTTGTTCTTGTTGGTCTTTCCATGACAAATAGTATGTCAGCATATTTATCAACTGTTTCGTTGTTAATGTATCAGAAGTGTAAGTTCTTATAATTGTTACGTTACCTTATCAAATACAAAAAGGTATACGTTCTTATAGTTGGGAATTCAACTTCTTAGATTTACCTAGTATGACATTGTTGTTGCTTTGAACTCTGTATTTTTTTTATTGTTAATTTCTTTCATTCACTCTTCTTTATACAAGCATCACAAAGTAAGAGCATTTTCATCAGTCTTGAGTCTTGACATATAGTTGACTTGTAACTTTTTTGGTGTTCCAGCCTAGCTATTTGTTAGTTAATTATGCAATCAGTAAACCAAAGTTTTTGTGATGTCGCCTCAATTTTGTCTGCAGATCTGCTTTTGAGAATTTAGTTTTCTGTGAAACTTTCCACCTGGATGAATCTGGTTGGAGGGAATGCAGAACGTGTAGAAAGGTAGGTCACTGAATCATGTACTAGATTATTGCATGGTCAACTAGTGTTTTTGATTCTATCTTCATTTGGTGTGCAGCGTATACACTGTGGGTGCATTGCCTCAAAATATTTGTATGAGTACTTGGATTATGGAGGTGTTGCATGTAAAAACTGTGCAAGCCATTTGGATGGTCATTCCATCAGACCAATACAGGTTTCCTTATTCTTTTTTTTTTCTTTCATTTATTTTTGTTTTTGGTGCGGAAACTTTGTTTAGGCACATGTCTATGACGTATACAGCTAGTTTGGGGCTTGTCTGAGACATTAAACGCATCTTGGGAGTTTCATGCTTTGACATGTAGGTTTGTATATTCTTTATTAGTGGGGTTTAGTGTTTCATCGGATTATTTTACGTTAACGTTGTTGGTAGGTATATATCTACTTCATTTTAGAGAAATATGAACATAATGTCGGAGCCCTATCAAGTTATCCTGGCACTGCTTTATGCAACTTTTGCTTTTACGTGAAAAAGGAGGAAGGCATTTGTCATTGCATTGTTGAAGTGGCACATGAGATACGGAGCACGTTTCTCTCTTTTTTGAAAAGTAAGGTAATATTATTGAGTGAAAAAACTAAACCAGCATCAAGGAACTGCCGGGGTTACATCCAAGTATCAACCTAAAAGTAGAGAGATTCACAGGTTGTATTATGGGTTGATGAAGTCCAACATGGCTTCAGAATCATTTTCAATGGCCTCGTGTTCCAATAGAAAAGCAAAAGAATCCTTGTAAGTAGAAAAGGACAGATTAACCCACTGGATCTTTTTTTGTAAATTTGGCTACCAGCACAGCCTTTTATGCTGAGCATATACCGTTACCGTTCTCCAAAAAAAAATAAAAAATCAAAAGAATAAAAGTTTTAACTTTAGACAAGGAGTAGAATCCTATTTGTCTTAAAAATTCTGACATTGATTGTTTAATTGCATGGCAAGGGTATTATATGTAGGATGGACTTTATGGAAAAAGTCTTCTTTAGAAAGCTAAATGCTTCCAGACTTCATAGTTTTCGCTTAAAATAGAAAATGTAGATGGCTTAGAAGATTTTACAACATTTTTTTTTTATCGAGCGATTTTACAACTTCTCTATGCTCTAAAAATTTAGTATTATAAACATCTTAGTGAAATTTATTTTTTGAATAAAATCAGCACACTTATGAAAAAGGAGAAACGGTGAAGTTTTCTCCAACACCTTTTACTGCAATAACTCAATATGAGGATGTGTGAACACAAAATATACCCGTAGCGTCACTTTTTGGGAGATGAACCTAAAAGAGCTTGAAGTCCTTGAGCTTTGCAAAAGGGTTATGCCTCATTCACATGTTTTGCTCTATTTATTTTATTTATTGCATTTGACTAGTTTAGGAATTATAACAAAGAAAAGCTACATGAGATTTATTAGAGTATGTTAAAACAATAACTTTCATTGTGAGTAAAATGAAGTACTTTGTCAAACAATATAGTAGATATTTGACTTGTGTAGATATTGAGATAAAATGTTTAAGATTATTATAGCATGGTTAATAAAGAAGCGTTTATAATAATAATTTGGAATGTAAACTTTGAGTAGTGGTTACTAAGATATGAAATAATAATTATTAGAGTTAGTTTTACTCCTTCCTTTCAATTTAGGTGACACCATTTGGTTGGATATGCAGTTTAAGATATCATTTGACTTGTATATTTTTAAAAGTAGTAATGTTTAAACAACTTGACCTAATAGTTGAAAGAACTAGAGTAAGAGAGAAATTTCACATCTAATAAATTTGATCGGAAATCTTTACTTATCAAAAAAAAAAAAAAAAAAAATTTGGTCTGTGAATAGATTTGAATTCTAAGAACTTGTGAATGTTGTATAAAAGAATATTTATTAGTACAATGGTGTGAAATATTCTTGGATGCGCCAAAATGGAGGGGATGTAATAAAAATTGGGATATAGGAATTACTAATTTAAATTACTAGAGCAAGAATAATTTTCATTCATGGGAAGACGTCAAACTTTTTGGAATGGATCAAAAAATTAAATTGGTGATTGTTGCTGGTTACTTGGTTTTAAGCTTTGTTGCTCGGACTCTTCAAAAATGTCAACGGGTGCGTGTCGGATTCTGCAAAAGTAGTGTATTTTTGAATCCGACCCGTTTGCGACATCCAAAGTGAAGAGTCCGCACAACTTAGGTTTTAAGGTTCATCACATTAAAGAAATGGTAATGAAAATCTAGAATTGGTTGTCTACACTTTAAAATTTTGAAAGATGAAAAAAGATTTCGTTGTTGGAAATGGTCAAGAAAATTGCAAATAGAAAAGGTACGAGGGTCAAGATATTTGTATAATTGTATATAAGACGTATATACGTACTTTATTTATTTCTGTTTCTCCAATCAATCAATAAATCAATTTTTTTTTTTTAATTTTTTTTTATAAATTCTTTTGCAAGTTATTGATGTTTAGTATTCATAGGCACATATTAACTTGTGAAATTTGTCCATGTCGATTTGAAAACTTCACATAGTAATTCTGCAAATTAAGGCAGCTTTCTTTATCAAAAAAAAAAAAAAAATCTTTATAAAAAATTAAGGCAGCTTTTGCACTTAGAGCAAGCGTGCTATGTGTCACGGTTTCTAAATTTCTTAGAATTAGCTAGTCTTTTGTTTGTATTGTATCCATGCAAGTGTCATGTCCATGCAACACAGACACGACATCATTCCTTTTTTTTTTCTTTTTCCTTTTTTTATTTCTTTTGCGTGCTTTAACATTTGATATTCAGATATTCACTTGTCATACTTGATACATATTCTTTCTGGCAAGCTTACTTGGTAAATTTGAATGCATAGTCTTATCTTTATTGGTCATGTCCTAAGAAATATTTTATATATTTGGGAAGTTCTAAAAATGCAGGGTCAAAAGTATTTATCTCAAATATGGGAGAAGAGTTAGGTAAAATTGATGCAGTTTTTTCACTTAGAGCAAGCATGCTATTTATTTTGGTTTCTGGCATTATTATAATTATAAATCTTGTGTCTATGCAACGTAGAAAACCACCACCACCAGAAAGCCAAAACCCAATCAATGAAAGAAAGAAAGAAAGAAAGAAACAAATTCAAGATATTGACAAAAGCTTCTCTCTTCTGTCCTTTTTCTTTTGTTTCACTTATTATCTAATTAGAGTTCAAAATATTGACAAATGAATAGCTTCTCTTTTCTGTCTCTTTCTTTTACTTCACTTATCTAATTGGAGTTCTTTTTACGTGTTTCTGAATGTGTTTGTGCACATACATGCTCTTGTCTCTTTAACAAATTTAGCTGATGGTAAATTGACGTAATTTGAGTCTAATCATCTTATAAATGCTTTTGCAGATACCTGGTGATGATCATCCAAATGGCTCCTTGGGATCTAGGAGCGCACATCCACTTGGTGTTGAGAATAAAATGGATGAGAATGATTTCGACAGAAGAAGGACTATGCGGTTGAGCAAGCCAGTGGAGAACAGTGAGCCTGGTCAACTCTTTCAAACTCAAAAGAATGACACTAAACCAGAGACAATGCTTCCCATTGGTAATGTCAATACATGCTTTTCAAATCTGAATCAGCAGCCCATTGGAGCTTCTCTATTTGGCAAACCCGATAATGAGAGACCAAGCCAAGGAGTTAAAGATATGTATGAACCAATCAATCAGCCATCTCTAAATTTCTCTTTGAGTACTCCAATTGGTACTTCGAGTTCGGGACAGCAGCCTTTTCCTGGTGGAGATGTTGAGGGAAGGGAACAAAGCAAAAATTCTCCCTTTCAACAGGGGCAGAGGGCACGTCATATATTGCCTAAGCCCCCCAAACCTAGCCCCAATTCAGGTTCTGAATCAAACAAAGGAATGGCTTCACAGGCACGGATTGCGAGGCCGCCTGCTGAAGGCCGTGGGGGCCGCAATCAGTTATTGCCTCGATACTGGCCTAGGATTACAGACCAGGAGTTGCAGAAATTATCTGGAGAGTATCCTTAACATTCTACTATTTTTGATTACTATTAGTTATCCTTGAGTTGTATATCACCCCTAGGGCTGGTAAAATGGTTAAAAAAACAAGTAACCCATCTAATCCGACCAATTAGACATGGGTTGGATAACTATATGGATATTATCTATATTATCCCCTAATATGGATATCCATATTATCAATACCCATTTGTCTGATTGTTAATTTTCATGAGTTCTTGCTTTCTAGGAGTCTAAGCTTATTTTGACTTTTGGCTTGTGTTCTCACCTGATTATTCCTGTCGGTTAACCCATTTTTTACCCGTTTTCGACCCGCCCATATCTGACCTGATCCGTTTACCACTCCTAATCACCCCTATTTATCACAATGGGATCAACAGGCTCTACATATGGCGTCTTTTACTTTCCCTTCCCAAGTTTTGATACCAGTTATGTTTACTTTAACTGCAATTTCAGCTTAAAGTCCACTATCGTACCACTGTTTGAGAAGGTCCTAAGTGCCAGTGATGCTGGACGAATAGGCCGTCTGGTTCTGCCCAAAGCATGTGCTGAAGTAAGAGTTAATTCTTCAGATTCTTTTGTAATTGTGAAGTTTGTACAATATGATATTTTGCCTGACTCGAATGCTTAGCTCGCAATGCACCTTTTCTGCTTCATCAATACCCATTCTTATGCAGGCATACTTTCCTCCAATTAACCAATCAGAGGGTCTACCTATAAGGATTCAGGATATAAAGGGTAAAGAGTGGACATTTCAATTCAGATTTTGGCCCAATAACAACAGCCGGATGTATGTTTTGGAGGGTGTTACCCCTTGTATACAGAATATGCAATTGCAAGCTGGTGATACTGGTAAGTATTCATGCTTACTTCTTATAGAAAAAAAAAAAAAAGATATTTCATCCTTTCTTCATTATTATTGGATGTGTCAAGGTTCCATTTACTACCCCCCCAAAAAAAGGGCAATGATGGATAAGAGGTCTCTATATTGGATAGATATATCAGAGAAATCTTTTTCCATCTCTGGCAAAATGGCGAGTTATTTGACTGTAGATGCGGTCTTTCCTTTATTTCGGTCATCCATTGACTCTGTATTTGATAGTCATGTGATTTCAGATAGAACTACTGATTATGGTTTATTGTTGTAGTGATATTTAGTCGAATAGATCCGGGAGGAAAGCTTGTTATGGGGTTTCGGAAGGCAACAAACAATGTTGACATGCAGGTTATCTACAGAAACATTGTTTGCTACAGTCAGCTTTCTTTTTTGCCTTGTTATTACAGTGATTTTATTTCCCTCTTTTCATATGCAAATAACAGGATTCTCAAACGCCTCTCCTTCCCAATGGCAATGGCTCTGCAGAAACTTCATTTTCTGGCATGACTGAAAACTTTCCGGTGAGTGTTTAGCCTTCTAGGTCTTTTTGCTAAGCAAGTTTACTCACATGCTTGCAGCATTTGAATTTTCTCTTTCTCGTAATTGCGAATTCTTTTTTGTCATCGAAACATGAAAAGAATGGAGGTAGGACAAGCGATGATTCTGTGAAAATGTCAGAGAAGAAAAAGGCAAGAAACATCGGGTCCAAAAATAAGAGGCTTCTTATGCATGCTGATGATGCTATGGAACTTAGAATCACTTGGGAAGAATCACAAGAATTGCTACGGCCACCTCCGACTGCAAAGCCTACCATTGTTGTGATTGAGGATTGTGAATTTGAGGAATATGAAGTAAGTGCAACCCAAATGTGGAAAGCGTTACCCAAATTTTCTTTCTTCTTTTAATTTTATGTCATTATTCTTTTTTCATAGTCAAATTTTCTTTCTTCTTTTAATTTTATGTCATTATTCTTTTTTCATAGTCAATGATAGACAGTAGTAAATGGAAAGTCTAATGCTCTCTTTTTTCTTCTCTATAGGAACCACCAATTTTTGGAAAGAGGACGATATTTACTGCCCGATCTTCTGGGTAAGGGAAAAACTAACTACACTGACTTGAGAAATTTGATATGTTGTAGCTCAGCCTATTCAAAAAACTTCTTCCGATGTGTAAATTGTCGCATGATACCTTTTAAACTACTTATTCACCCCGCTTCTGGTCCATATTTCACCATGGAAGATGCAAAATCTTAAAAGCTCAGGACAGAGTTTTGTGTTTGTCAATATTGTTCACCTTTGCCTTTGGTCATACCAAAGCCACACATAAATGACTGATTGCCATTTCACTGTTTGGTTGCAATCTGCTGGATTTTTTTTTTTTATTGGAGTCCAATGACCTAAGCTGATTGCTGATGTCTGTTGTACCCCTGCACAGGGATCAGGAGCAATGGGCTCAATGTGACAGCTGTTCTAAATGGCGTAGATTGCCGGTCCATGTTCTCCTTCCTGCAAAGTGGACTTGTTCAGACAATATTTGGGACTCAAGAAGGTCTGTATCTGGCTTCATCCATCTCCCACTTTGAAGTCACATTTGAGACTAGACTGGTTATATATCTTTTTCATTTTTCAAGATATCACATTACTAAAAGAAAAAGAAACATTGTCTCTTTTGCCCATGTAGTGGTCTATCGGTAGTAAACCATAAATAAGGGTGTAATTCTGTTCCTCCGATTTTAGTATTATCTCAAAAATATTATATTGTAGCGAGTAGTCTGTGCAAAATGATAGTTGTTGGTGTTAGACTAATGCATCATTTTTTTTCAGATGCATTTCCGCCGAATTGTGCTATTTCATTTATTTAGCTTTATAGACACTCATCTGGATGTTTGAGTATATACCTTTGTCCAGGGATTAAATAGATGCTTTCTGAAGAATGAAATTTTCTTACCCTTTCGCTGCCAACTTCTTCTTGACAGATGCTCTTGTGCTGCTCCTGATGAGATTAATCCAAGGGAACTGGAAGCTCTGTTTAGATCTGGCAAGGGTATTGGATATCTTTTCTCATTGTTTAACAGAAATCTTCCCTCCTATATTTTTTTGCCTTTGATTCTTTGTTAATGACATGCAATGCTCTAGCATATGATCTTGAAGTAGTAAGGAAATATATATACTTGGACAAGAATGAAGATGTTTGATTTGAATGGGTTTAGTCGTTGGTAGAATTAAGATTTGATTGTGCTTTTGAGTAACGGTTTCGAAAAGGCACGTTGCTAAAAAGACACTTTTCACAAGGAAAAAGTTGTTCTATGTACAAGTTTCAAGATGAACCATCAAGTCCTAGCAGATAGTTGTATCATGTATGTATTTTGTAAATGCAAGTGATGCAAAGGAATTTCTGTTAAACAAGCTTTTCTCGTGATGCTGGCAAGTCGACTTTTCATTTATATCTTGATGTTTAGGCTCAACACACTACAATTTAGGGAATCTGCTTGATGGTAGGAGGGAAAGCTTTCTTTTTTTTTTTTTTTTTTTTTTTTTTAATCTGTGATATTTTAATTTGGAAGTCCGTATCCCTCCCCCCTCCCCCCTCCAAAAAAAAATCCCCTCAAACTGCCAAATAAATGTGTTACAAATCCATCTATAATGAAGATATCTTATACGCAAAAACTCTTGTTACACCTAAATAATAGTTTGTTGTTTTGGAATTGAAAATCTTCAATCTAGGCCCTTGTTTCATTGATGTTCCTTCGGGATTCTAGCAAGTTCGAGAGCTTCTGTGTTGCCACCCAGTTCTTGAAGGGCTTTATGATGAATGTGTCTGTAATTATATCAAAAATATTAGATGCATTATGTTTCTTGTATGTAACACTTTATAAATTGAAACATATGAATTATGCTTACCTATCAAATAAACCAAATGAATATAAGTTTCTTCTGTTACTCTTACAGCAGTTGTTTTCCAGATAGGCTTGTCTTGGTTGCCTTTGTTATATAATTTAGTCACTCACTATTATTGTCTCCTCATTTCAGATTCTAAGAGGCGAAAACTAGTAGAAAACAATGAAGATTGTGAGCCTTCCGGGCTAGATGCCTTGGCAACACTTGCTGTTTTAGGAGATAACATTGGTGACTTAGGAGAGTCTTCAGTTGGAGCCACAACAAAACATCCTCGGCATCGCCCAGGTTGCTCTTGCATTGTCTGCATTCAGCCTCCAAGTGGAAAAGGCAAGCACCAGCCCACGTGTAAGTGCAATGTCTGTTTGACTGTGAAACGTCGGTTTAAAACTCTTATGCTTCGTAAGAAGAAAAAACAATCAGAACGAGAAGCTGAGCTGGCACAGGCAAAGGATCAGGTCCCTCCTAAAGATGGATCAGAAACAGAAGGGGCGAGTGGAATAGAGTTACTTCAAATGAATCATTCCGAGAACGAACACATGAATCTCTCCGAGAACGAAAAGAATTCAAATGGGGATCAAACGGAGGAGTTTGGAGCCGGGAAGGGACAGTTGGACCTGAACTGCCATCCGAACCGGGATGACGACATGCTAGTAGAGGCGACAGCTGGAATGAGCATCACGTCACTTGTTAATGCGGCCAATCTTCCATTGGAGTATCTAACGCAGAACGGGCTCGAGAGTTTGGGGAACTCGTTGCTCTCACAAGCTGCCGGTGAGAGTGAAGGAGGAAACCATACTGATAACGGATTTGTGAAAACTGCAGATGCTGAACCGGAGAGTAAAGGTGATGAAGGGTAATTAATTCCCTATCTTCACTTGGTAATATTTTCTTTAGTTTTTTCCGATTATTTGAGCCTTTTGTTAAGATATATAGTGTTGTTCACAACCTCATTGTTGAGGAGTTATACATACTCACAGTTGAAGGAGTCTATTTTGTCTTCAATTCCTTCACTTTTTGTGGGTTCTCATACGTACTTTCTACTGGACAATGTTCTTTTTTTGGCCTAATTTGTACTGTCAAGGAAAAGCAACTAAAGTTCCAGGAAGTGTTTGCCATCATTTGCATCTTTTTAGATTGCAGCATTATTTATCTGGTGCTTGACATTTTGAGCTGCTACTTGAGTCCTCATATGCAGGATGTGAAGGTCTTGACTTGTCCTGATCTTCTTGGTGTCTATGTCTGATTCTTTGCAGCACTGTTTTTAAGTGATTCACATATTCGTTATGGAATAATGGATTTCATATAAATTTTCAGAATTGGATATTTCAATTACTAAGCTAGTTAAGCGCGCTAGTTATTTTTATTGAAAACTCGAAAACCATCAGGGTGGTTTAATCAGCTTGTTATATGGGCGAATTGCACACTAGCCGCTTTTAGGACCCCTATTTAAAGAACAACTGAAATTTATGAAGGTTTTAAAATTTAGCTGTCGCAGAATTAACGTGAGGCATGCATGTCTGAAGTGAAGTTGGGAAGTTCATATTCAAACTTTTATGTCTTGACAAGTATAATTCTTTGATATAAGCAAGTGTAATCACATCACACATTCAATACCTAGCGTGGCAAGTTCTTGAGATTATTACATTCTCCAAATTATGTATGAAATAAGAGAGTATTGTCACTACAATATAATCAATTGATGCCATATACAAATATGCTAATATTTAAAGAAGCCTCAAAATTTACTCCTTAGTCCTTGTGATATCAAGTCACCTAAAAAGATAATTATAGGTCACCACCACTTGTGATTTATAAACCTAGTAATCTGAAAATAAAGCAGGTAACAATTACAACGGGTAAATTTACACGGAAAAAATTCTTTACATCATAACTTAAAAAGTGTAAAATTGTACGCTTATTTAAGCTTGACATATAGGGTTTAAGACCAATAGTTGTCTGCAAGTTGGGCACGAAGAATGCGATGAGAACCATTTATCTATACACTTAACATGAAAACCATGATTACATCTTGGCAACATTCTCAAATTTTCTCCTTGTTGAAATTCTCCAAGGCATATTACACACTCCGTAACACAAACCATCTTCAATCCTGGCTCGTAGACTATCACTTCAATCTTTCTCAACTCACTTTTATCCAACCCATTTGATGCCAAACGTGCAATTGCAGCTTCTGCAGACTCGAAGGGAAATCTTCCGTTGTATCTCAGAACACAACGTATGATCTCCCTCAGCACAAGGGCAATTAGCAGCGGCAGTATCAGGGCTGCAAGAACTATTAGCATATAGCTAATTGAAATCGAGTTTTCGTCCTTGGTTTGGCTTGAACGAGGCAGATCATGTTGAGACATAATATAATCAAGTAATTAAGAATATTATGCGCTAGCTAACTGCTTACGAGATTTTAGATGAGATGATCGCATAATTCAACCGACCATACTCATCAGTCATCTCTTATATATAGTAGAAATCATGGCTTTGCATTTCGAGAGAGAGAAAATTCGGAAACGTATAGTGTGGAATAATATCACATGGTGAAGCTTAAAGAAAAAGAAGTATATGGTATAGAAAGCTGATAACAATTGAATGCAAGTAAGCATGTCCTGATAACATATTGGAATATTTTATTCTTTTCGAGGCTGTGTGAATCCTGCTGCCGATAGGTAGGATAAGAAAGAAGATTAATACGGTGGGTTCTGATTGTGATGACGAGATAAATAGGAGTCAGTGGGACCGTAGTATTTTCATTATTTATAAAAAATATTAATTAAAAGACCACAGAACTTAAGAGTTTAGTAGTTATGCACTAAATTTTTTGTTCCTGATATCTACGGGAACCAGAACAAGTTCTAAACGTCATGAGAAGAAGTCTAATAATCTTCCTTGATTCAGACGTGATTATTATATTTTAAGTGAAATGCAAATTAAAAGTGCGTAAACGAATCTGAGCATCCAACTTTATTATAATCTATGGAGTTTCAGAAACTCATGAAGATCTCATCTTATTTAAAAACTTAAGCAATTAGAGAGGACACAATGTTAGGTACTTAATCATTATTTCTCAATACACCTTTACATGTGTGGATTTGATTTTACCAGTTGAAAAGAGCATGCTTTTAATTACTTAATTATATTATGTCTCAACACATCCACTCACATGTCGACACCTCTAAACTGGATCTCCTACCATATTTAAGTATGTGATCAACTACCTAAAAACTGTAACTGTTAAAGATAATACACTACTTACAATATTATGTCTCAACATCGAACAGCATGTCACTTTTGTGCACGGAGAGAAGAAATGATAGAAGCGAACTGATTCGCATTCAACAATATTCTTACCCCAACAGTAAGTCAAACACGTCGTGTGTCACACCCAGAAGGATAGGTGAAAATACTGTGTATAAGGAGCTTTTATGAGCTTGTAGTAGTTGATAGTTTAGTGGGGTTTCGAATAACTTTCAGTACTTCAAAATACCTGTACAATTATTTGAAACCTCAAAGTAGTTGGTTGGCCTTATTTTGCTTGTGCCTATAATTTCAGGATTCATGTTAAGTCATGGACAGTTTGAATATCAAGTACTCCAATAAGATTACTAAATTTGGTGTTTCTAGCCAGCTATTTATCAATTTAGAAGCCAAACCAAAACAAGCAAAGCCTATCACAAAGAGGTACTAGCAGTAAATATTGCTTACAATTTGTATCCAGTGATTTAAAAAACTGGACATTATTCTAACTGTTGAGCTGATGTTCCAAGAACATTTCAAGCTAGAACACAATAAAAAAAAAGTGCTGCCATTAACTTTTAGATTCAGCATTCAGTATAATGACTTTTCTTCCCACCACAGCCCTCCTGGTAGGGAGCATTTCCCCTTAAATGGGCGTTATGCAAAGCGAATCCGGATAAATCGGGACTCAATGCCGTTACCGAACACCAGGTGGGAAACCAAAAAAGAAAATGCTTTTCTTCCCGTATAAAGGGCTACTCTTCAGTTCAATTCGAAGCCTTCCTAAATCTTGGTTCTCCAGCCATGACACGATGAAAATAGCTGCCTGCAAGTTGGACAGGATGAATGCGAGGAAAACCATTAGTCAATGCACTTAACAAGAAAACCATGATGACTTCTTGGCAACTTTCTCCCTGGTGAAATTCTCCAAGGCAGATTGGATACGCCATGACAGAAATCATCTTTCATCCTGGCTCATAAACTAAAACCCGTATCTGTCTCAACTCATCCCTTTCCAATCCATTTGATGTCAAACGTGCAGCTGCAGCTTCTGAAGACTCACAGGGAAATCTTCCATTGTGTCGTAAAACACAACGTATGATTGTCCTCAGCCCAAGGGCACATAGCAGCAAACGTAGCAGAGCAGCAAGAACTATTAGCAAACATGAGCTATTTGAAATCGAGTCGCCATTGTAGGACTGGCTCGAGATGCTCTTAGGGTTCGATGGAACCTCCATATAGTAACCAAGAAGAAATCGAGAGACAATACTCATCTCTAATAGTAGCAATCTACTCTTTTGCATTGCATGAGAGTATCAGTAGGTGAAGCTTAATATATGCATTAATAATGCAGTATGAAATTGAAGCTGCAGTTAACGAATAAATGCAAGAAAACTTTTGTCGGTTAAACATGTGGCATAAATTAATAATGTGAATATGTGGGAATATTTATTCTTGTAGCAAGCTACTGGTGCTCTACACTTTAATGTGTTGAAGATGAATATCTTCTGATTGTGATGAGAATTTACAAGTCATTGGGACCACAGAATTCAAAGAAAAAAGGGACTAAGAGCCCGTTTGGCTTAGCTTGTAAGTTGCTGAAAACAGCTTATAATAAGCTGTTGTATATAGGCTGTTTTCAGCTTTTTTGAGTGTTGGCTGGCAAATAAGCCCAAAAAAAATAAGTTGGGGTAGCCCAACTTATTTTTTTAGGCTTATAAGCTGTTTTTTTAAGCTAAGCCAAACGGGCCCTAATTGGCAGATCCTTGGAGAGCTTTTTCCACCTGAAACTGAAAAATAAGAGTTTGACCTAAAAATGGCAACTATTTCTAGAGTAAATACGAACATGCTCACAACTTTCTCTAGAGAGACATGATATACAACAGCATTCATCTGAAATGTTATGTATCAAACAAGATACAGAGGGACAGTGACATTTACATGATACAAAAAATATACAAGCCCATACCTCTGCTTAAGAAAACAAAAGGCTCTCATCATACATTAGCAAATTTCTTCAAAATAAATATCTATGAAATCATGTTTCTCCACTTGTCCTTCAAGTCAACCTGAACAAAATTGTTTAGACTTCATAAGTAGGAGTAATATACAACTTCATCCAAAAAAAAAAGTAGGAGTAATATACAACCAGTCTATAAATAGTAGTATCACTTACTGCTGTCCTTACTGCAAATATGTCACGATAAGCACCTAAGATTACCGTCCAGTTTCCGGAACCATACCTACCAAAAAAAGGAAAACATTTAGAGCGCTAAACTCTGTGTCAGTACTTTTTTAAAGTCAGAACAAGTAAGAGATGCTCCATACATCTGTACACCAGTTCTCAAAGTGTCTTCTTCCAACGTACTCCATTTCGTGGGCTTTCTCCTAGTGGTGATTTTTTTAAATTCATACTTCTTCAAGGGAGAAATTTTCGTCCTCTTCGGGCTAGGTAATGTAACCCTATTCACGCCACTTGGTGATCCTTCATTTAACTCGTCAAACAAATCGTCCCACTGTATATAAAATTCAGCATTTGTTTCCATTAGCAAGCATAAAAATGCAAATTCTTTTCCTCTATTTGGATAATTTTCCCAAATACAGTTTGTGTGCCTAGGACAGTTTTTCCGAACACGAATATGATTTTTAATGTTTATGCTCTAGTATTCCTCTGGCGAAACCACATCTAGAGCTAATATCTAGTCTAACCTCACTATTTTACAAAAAAATTTAAAAATCATTTAGTTACTCGGCAAAAAGTTTTGCACATTTTGTTACAAGAAAGCATTAATAACCAAGACAATCTTGCATGAAGACTTCAAGTTACAATCGCCCATATACATTCAAGAGCGTAATGAAGAGAATTGTGCATCAATACACCCCAAGAAGCAGCATTTGACCATTTATTTTAAGCGGGTGGAGACAAGAATTTTTTCAATGTATATACCTCAGATGTATGGGCAGCACGGTTGGAGGCAAGCAATTTTTTCAGTGCTGTAACCTCAGATGTATGGGCAGCACTGTTTCGGTTCACTCGGTTTGGCCTGGATGCAGCACTATGATGACAGTTATGCTGCGCCTCACAATTCTTCTCACTAGCTTGAACCGTTCTGCTACTGGCAACAACTGGATGAGGGGCTTTGTCACTGTTATTTTCGGCAGGCTGATGACCCGTATCATCCCTTACCACAGAAGACAAAGTGTCAGCAAGACGTATCGCATCAGGTAGAGGATCCTTCACCACAGCACGCAGCTCCGAAGAACTTAATTTAAGCGCTTCCTCAGCTAACTGGATTAAAGGTGAAGACAGTAAATCATCCTGTCTACCATATGCCTCAAGTTCCGACTCAATTGAATCACTGATCCTGACTGCTCCTCTGGTGCGTTTGAAAGCAACATGCTTCTGCCTGGGCAATGCTTTTCCTTGGCAAACTTCTGCAAGCAGAAAAAACAATCGTCTTAACATAAAACTCATATAAATTTATACAAGTCCAACAAGCAAAATGTCAAAAAAGTAATCTTTAACCCTTAATAAGGACAAAGTGATAAGGGTGGTAAAACAAGGAAATCTCAAAAGTACTTCTTTTATCTCTTATCAAGGGTGTCCATATAGACTACAGAGTCGGAAAGCACACAATTTAGCTTCTCTCTTTTTTTTTTTTTTTTTTTTTTTTTTTTTTTTTGGAATTTAGCTATTAGCACCAACATCAAGAATTTGGTCATCATTCATTGAGGTAAAGCAATAACCAGACTATAGGTAAATATAAAGAGTGTTCATACAAATTTATTATCCCAAATTTGATCATATCATAGAGTTTAATAACATAACCCTGCTTATTCAACATCCCCAGAAACATTTTTGCATTTGTAATGTTACCTTTGTCCCTTTTCCTGCAAGTCCCTTCTTCATTGACTCCTCCAACAAATGCCTTCAATGTATCATCTGCTTTCTGGATTGCAGGTGAAGGCAGTAAATCATCCTGTCTACTAGATGCTTCAGGTTCCGACTCGATAGAATCACTGATCCTGACACCTCCACACGTCCCAGCTGATGCTCGTCTGGTGCGTTTGAAAGCAACATGTTTCTGCCTGGGCAATCCAGTTCCTTGGCGCCCTTCTGCAGCAGAAGAAACAATCATTTAAACAAAGAACTCATAAAATCGATACGAGTACAACAAACAAAATGTCAAACAGTAATCTTTACCCCTTAATAAGGATAAATTGATACAGGTAAAACAAGGAAATGTCAAAAGTACTCCTTTTATCTCTTATCAAGGCTGTCCTTACAGACTATAGAAAGCAAACAATTCAGCCTTTAACACCAACATCCAGAATTTGATCATCATTCATTTAAGTAGAGCAATAAGCAGATCATAGGTATTGCATAAAGTATCATACACGCTTATTATCCGAAATTTGACCATATCATAGAGTTAAATAACAAATTCACCCTGCTTATTTAACATCTTCAAGCACTTATTTTGCATATGTAATGTTACAACATTACCTCTGTCATCGTTCACCCCTCCAAAAAACGCCTTCATAGTATCATCAGTCCGATATTTTTCTGCCACAACATCAAGAAACGGAGACCCCATTCTCTCTTTAACTTCCCCAACAAAAACCTTAACCTTATCAACAGCAAATACACATTTACTTCTCCTTATCACATTATCAAAACACCTATCTTCCCATAAAGCCGCTTCTATTTCATCTCTCCAATTCCACAACTCATCCGATACAACGCCTACATTCTCCATTTTTTCCATTAAATTAATTCTTTTTTTCCATATCCTCCTTACTGCTTCAAAATACTTTCCTTTATCACTTCCCGCCTCTTTACAATTCAAAAACTTCACAGTACACTCCACTGCAACCGCACAATACGCGGTTTTCATAACATTTGAAGCTTCAATTCCTTCTTGATGATCAAGTTCCTCAATTAATTCGAGAAATTCGAGGATTTTCTCAGTAACACAACCGTTAGAAATCTCGGATTCGATTTTTCTAAGGATTAGGGCTTTTTTGAGGTTTAAATTGTTGTTTGGGAATGGAAGAATTTGAATCAGAGTGTTGAGAATGTTATCTTCGAGTGGTTGTTGAAGTATAAATTCGAGAATCCAACGAGATATATCAGTGTCTATATCCATTTGCAAAGCATGAGATAAACCCTAAAACCCAAAAATTGATTTTTGAATTAAGTGATTGAAATTGATTTGTCGGGTCGGGTAGGGTCCGATCAAAATACTCCGGCGCTGCTCCGATGAAATAATTCTTTTGTTTGTTTCCAATGGGAATGGTGAACAGGTGAAGTGTCCTGAGTACGCTGTTAAATATTTTGCTTATTACTACTTAGTAATTTGTGCCAATTCAAAAATGGAGTTGTGGTCATTTAAATAATATTTGAATGAATAATATGAACTACAGAATACTATACTCTTAAATGTAAAACTTTTTTATAAATAAATGTTTGATTTTCTACTCATACAGGAACAGTGTTGTGTAAAGTGGAACAAAAGAATATTTAGATCTTCTTATTCCTTTTTAAGATTTTTTTAAAGAATTTACTGCACTTGTTTGAGTGCGACTGCAAGCAGGGAACACGTGTTCTTTTTTCTTTTATAGAACTGTATAATTAAATCCAATTACAAGATGATCTTCGAATAGATCATAAATTTATATCCTTTTTGTTATATTTGTATTTTCCTTTTACTTTTATGCAGGTAAATGATATAGTACAAAATAAGTAATTAATTGACAAATTTCAACTACTACTCTCTAATTTTGTTTCAGACTCCAGGTGTGGATTACACTAGGTATTTTATTATTGTACTCTCTAATTTTGTTGGATATACTTCCAATGTTGTTTAAAAAAGTATTATGAGAGCTTTTAAAATTTTGTCTAGTGGAGACACTTGATTTTTTTTTTTAATCATAAATCTTATGTAGAGTACGAGTATGTGAGACTTTTAGAAACAGTCTCGCCGCCCCCAAAAAAATAAGGGTAAGGTCTGCATACATTTTATCATTTCTAGACCTCATTTGTGAAATTACACTGGATGTGTTGTTGTTGGAGCACGTCCGTATGTGCTATATATGGATGACTATTATTGAGAATAAATAATACTTTGAATAAATAATATGTATATGAAAATTGTCATTATATCGAGTCTTAAGGAGAATATTATTTTTTAATTAAAAATATAAATTATTTTCACTAGCAAAACATTTACTGAAATATATATACTGAAAATTGATTTAAATTAGTGTTATTGCTTAAATGTGAGAGTTTCATTCTAAATTAGTGTTTTAATATTTCATTAAGTAATTGGAGGTGAAAACAATTTATGCTTTTTTCAAATAAAATGTCGTTCATTTTGCACTTTTTTCTAACATACAAACTGCGACAACAACAATATATTCAGTATAATTTCATAAGTAGGGTTTGAAAAAGATGGAGTATCTTGTACCTTAATCCTACGCGCTCTAGGGGTAGAGATGCTGTTTTATGTTATTTTTTTCTAACAAAAAAACTACTCTTTGAAATTGTGGTGAAGGTGTTTCTGAAAAAAAAATTATCAAACTTTTTTCCACTCATAAAATACTTGCGTTATCAAGAAAAAACACTTACAAATATGAGAACAGATCTAAATCTTAATCTTCATTTCTACAAACTTTTTTTTCCCGACAATTTTCTATTTGTTTTTTCAAATGTTGTCCATAATAAAAAGAAGAAAAGAAAAGAAGGAACAATAAATCAAGTAAAAAGGGCCCATCGATTTCCTCAAATATTTCATAAATATACCCCTCCCTCGCTCACATTCACATGATCCGCAGGCGAAAAGCTAGCCGGAATTCAGTTTAAAAAGTCAATTAAAATTAAATAATTAAACTACAATTAACTATAAATGTTAGTGGTTCAATTTTCTCCACTCACCTTCTTCTTCTAATAATAATGCTTTAACTTGTATCAAACAAACACTTTGCCCATCACTTCCTCCATTTCCCGTGATCCCAAGCTTTCCAGGTTCTCCTTTTCCTCCATTTTTTTCCGTATAAACATATCAATATTTAAAAAAAAAAAAAAAAATCAAATTTTCATCTAAGGTAGCAGATCTGTAATTTTTGCAATTTGCATTTCCGTGCAGAGGAAAATCCAAAATTTGATACACTTCTTAATATATTAAGATATTCAAATTTTTTAATAAATTTGTTCTGAATAAATTTTTACATGTGTATGCTGCATTTTTCTTCAATTTTTATACATGTTTGGATCCGTAAATATCTCGTTTCATTTTTAACATAATTGAACGTTTGTTTTTCAGCTGAGCTGGTTTTGTATGATTAATGGACGTACGATTGCGATAAGGTAAGAATTTGGTTGTTAAATTGCAAAATGTTTTGCATTTTGGTTTATATAATATAAGAGGTGGAAATATATATATATATATTGATGTGCAGATTTTTGTGATAATTGGAGAAGGAGTGAAAATGGCTGAAAGTCAGAAGTTTCAGCTAGGGACTATTGGAGCACTGAGTTTGTCGGTGGTGTCTTCTGTGTCCATTGTGATTTGCAACAAGGCGCTTATTAGCACATTAGGTTTTACATTTGGTGAGTTTAATTGTTTTTCTGTAATGCTAGTAATGGCTGTTTCTTTTCTTTTTTGTCTTCTTGTTCATAAGTGTAATGTAGTATCTTACAAGTGAATTGCTTCTGTCGTACAAAATACAACAACATACACAGTGCAACCCCACGACGTGGGCGTCTGGGGAGGGTACGGATGTACGTATACCTTATCCCTACCTTTGTAGGGTAGAGAGGTTGTTTCCGATAGACCCTCAGCTCAAAAGAAGTGTAATCAAAGCAGGGTAGAAAGTAAAATAACGACAGGAAAAAGCAAGATAAACAAAACAAATGAAGTAATAGATAGTAATAAAAGAAGAGTACGATACAATTCTGTCGTAGAAAATGATTTGTGAAATTAGGTACCTGCGTTACAGTTAATAATTGATTTACCTTAAAAGATAAATTAACTAGTACGTCTAAATTGAGCGGAATCGACATAGAGGATTTCATACAGACAACAACAACAACTATTTGGGTTGAGGCGTAGTTGATTGATTCATTGTGCAGGAAAGTTTTGTAAGATCGTTTCATTTCTTTTATTGGGATGAATGTGTCGACCCCAGCTAGCTTGGGGCTGAAGTGCAGTAGTAGTAGTAATAGGTTGTTGTTTGGATGAATGCGATTCAGTAAACCTCAATATTCTCCCTTAAAAAATGCTGCCGACAGTGTGTAATTAGTAGGGAGCAGAACAAGCTCAAATAGTTGGTTTAGTTGTTATCCACTTGTTTCCTCTATTCCTTTAATGCAAAACAGCTTAACTTTGACAGTAAATGAATTTGGCTTGTGTCATACGAGCAGTAGTAGGAGAGAACACAAATTCACATGTACTGGAAAGAAAAAAAAAAAAAAAGGAGAACACAAAATCAAGTGCAAGTGTTTGCAATGGAAATGAAAGATACTTCTAGATATTGTTCATACAGGTCTATAATATATTAGGTTGTTTGATAAGGAATTAAGGGAGTTGGGAAAAGACTGGATCAGGGGATTGTTGATTAGTTGGCACTAATATTTTGGTTCTTGCAAAACCTAATAAAAAGAAATTCTCGAGTTTTTATATCATTCGGCTTTGAGTTCTAACTTCTTATATTTCTCTCAGCTACGACTTTGACAAGCTGGCATCTTTTAGTTACATTTTGTGGTCTCCATGTGGCAAGATGGATGAGATTTTTTGAGCACAAACCTTTTGATCCAAAATCTCTTATTGGCTTTGGAATACTGAATGGGTCCTCTATTGGACTTCTTAATCTAAGTCTGGGGTTCAATTCTGTTGGTTTTTATCAGGTTCATTCTTTTTCCTTTCTGCTGTTAATGACTCTCCGGTTTTATTTTATTACATTTTTTATCTGTGGTCTTGGCTGCCTTTACTAGTGGTTCGGTTAAGATCTTTTCTTCCACTCTCTTCTCTTTATTCTCATTCCTCGTCCCCTTTTTTCTGTACCTATTTTCAAGCAATAACAATGTATCCACTGGGATAGCTTTGCCACCTAAGTCAGTTTTCTGGTGAAGTGAATAAGTTGTTTAGAATAGTTAATTTTTATAAGATCTACAACTTGAAATAGCAACTTGTTCCACTGTAACCGTAATTTATTCACATCACTATGTGCTACCAAAATCTTATTCTGAAATGCTTAATGATCATCTTGAATTTAATAATCAACACAGCTAGCTGAATTGTAAGGTTTTTTTCTATTTTAATTTCTTGGAAAGGGGCAGCAAGCTACTTCCCTTTTGTGGTTCTTTCTTGCTTTTGTTGTTAGAAACCAATTTACTTGATGTGATGAGATCTTCTTTTTCCCTATTGCTCTCAAACATTCATCATAACTCAATTCTAAGTTGTCTCCACAAAGCAAGCCTTTAGCTTCTGATTAATTTTAGAAACTTAAATGCAGTTATTCTTTCTGATTTTCTTCACTGCTTTTTCAATTTAGATGACAAAATTAGCAATCATCCCCTGTACAGTTCTTTTGGAGACTCTTTTCTTCAGGAAAAGATTCAGGTAAAAGTACTCAACGTTGACTTGCTCAAATTGACTTTACTATTTCCACAAAAAGTTCTAGATAGAGGATCATGTAACATTACCTTCACATGTATTTTTATTTCTCTTTTGGAAATTTTTTCTCTTCGAGGCATATAAAACATAGGAATCTGTTCTCATTTTATTAAGCTAAGCTTGACCATTACATTGAAGAAGCTTTTTCACCAACATGTGTTTTGTTCGAACCAACGAACCAGAAGTAATTTCTTGGAATAATTAAGTGTCTGAACACTATATCTTGTCCTTATCTGGCAAGTTGGATGATAAGAGAGATATAGATTCACATATATAACCATTTCTAACCTTAATTTTAGGATCAACCACCGTCTATAGTTAAAGGTTGAGTCAAAAACTACGGGCAAAGAAAGGTATTTAAGACAATTATCTCTAGTGCGAGCTTGTCGCACAGGGCTTGCTAGTGTGGGTTATTTCTTCTGTGTGGTTTGCTGGCTATTACACAGGAGCGGGGTTTCTACCTGTGCGGCACCCGAAGGGTAGCGGCTGCGGGTTCCCTTGTCATAAAAATAAGTAAATTAATATACAATGGTAAGCAGTGTAGAGGAAAATACTCTGGTACCTTGGTTCGAGCATTCCAACCTTGCATTTCTATTTTGTTTCTGTTAATCATGATGATGTTCCTTTTTTCCCTGTGAAATTGGAAATTAGGTGCACAATGCAGGCCGAAAGCAATTGAAATTTTAGCTAGCTTCCATCAGATGAATGCTGGAAAAGCATTTAATCATCTTGGCTAGTTGATTTTTCTTTTTACTTTAACATTATGGCTAAATGTATTCTGCTTTCATTTGCTCTTCTCAGGCATTTATGAAATGAATCTTTTAATTGTACATATTTAGTAACGACTTGATTTCTTTCTCAACTATGATTTGCAGTAGGAATATCCAGCTTACACTTACTGTTCTTCTCTTTGGGGTTGGAATTGCAACAGTAACTGATTTGCAGCTCAATTTACTGGGTTCTGTTTTATCGCTGTTTGCAATTGTCACCACTTGTATTGCGCAGATTGTATCCTTTGCTGAATGGTCAATCAATTTTTTCAGTTCTTTGCTTCACTGGCTTTGCTCACTTTACAGATCCCTATTTAGCAACCTTGTTCTTGGCAAAATAAGACTTAAATTTTTTACGAAAGTTGTTTTATATGTATTAGCAAATGCTGTTGGATCTATAGCTCACAGCTATCACATTATATGTTCTCTTGCTTGGATATCTTAACCCGTCTTCTTAGATGACAAATACCATCCAGAAGAAGTTCAAGGTTTCTTCAACCCAGCTCCTGTATCAGTCTTGTCCTTATCAATCAATCACTTTGTTTATAGTAGGACCATTTTTAGATGGGCTTTTGACAAATCGGAATGTATTTGCTTTCAACTACACACCAAATGTGCTGGTAAGTTAGAAAATTATTTTTAATTGTAAGTTATTTTTAATTGTAAGTTAGATACTAGCACTATTTGTTAATTTCAACGCGTTGATGGCAGGCCTTTATTGTTCTATCCTGCCTTATATCCGTCTCCGTGAACTTCAGTACTTTTTTGGTAATTGGCAAGACTTCTCCAGTCACCTATCAGGTCCTTGGGCATTTAAAAACATGTCTTGTTTTGGCCTTTGGGTATGTTCTTCTTCATGATCCCTTCAGCTGGCGAAACATTCTGGGTATCGTCATTGCTATGCTTGGGATGATACTCTATTCATATTGTTGCACCATTGAGAGCCAGCAGAAGTCTATCGAGGCTGCATCCCTTCTGTCTCAGGTATCACACATTTGTTTTATTGTTGTTCGACATTGTGCTAGTGTCTTGCAGGAACTTAGACAAAAAGGTACTCCAATTTATCATACTATGGACCAACTTGTGCCATCTTGATTTGCAAGTTGACTGGTAATGAGGTCCAATATGCCCAATACTACCTCCTTTCATTTCATCTCATTACACTAGTACTGAATTTGCAATATGATTTCCTTCTGGGAGGGGGCAGATCTTGAAGAAGCTATAATTAAATCCTTGTGCTCCCTTTGCTACCTCCTTTTGTTTCCCCTCATTACACTACTACTAGAACAGAAATCAAATTCAATATGATTTGCTTGCAAAACTGTTTAATTAGTTAGTGGTGTGGGCCATGGAAGGGGCATATCTAGAAGAAAGGTAAAATCTAAAACCTTATGCTCCCTTCGTTTTAAACCACTACTCTTCTAGTGCTAATACCGAATGTCATAGTCCCACAAGCTGATGGGAACTTGTGTTTTATTATCAATTTTCCTTTATGTATTTAGACCGTAGGTGTACTAATTCTGTGTTGTTTCTGTGCTTGAAGGTAAAGGAAAGTGAAACAGATCCTCTAATAAATGTTGAAAAAGGCGCTGGCAATTTAGCTGATAGTGTTGTTGCTAAGGCCCCTAGCTGGAATTCTAGCAAGGATCAGCACGTATAAAATTTCTAATGGTTGTCTATTGGCTAGCGGTTGAGCAGAGTACAGGTAGAAGTTTTCAGCGATGAAGATGTCGCTGCAAAGTTTTCCATACGTGACAGAATGAGTTGCAACTTACAACATTTGATAAGAATATAGCTTTCTATTTTGCAGTTGGTAGATTTGAAGGATAAGGATAGCTGCCGTAACGTAGCATTTTTGTTATTGAACCTTGTATGAGTTAGACATGCATATACTATACATCTTTTCCTAGTCGAGTCTTGTGTTCCCTAGAAACTCTCAGATTATTTCTCTGTCGGATTAGTTTGTTCATATGAAGCCAATGAAGATGACTCTTTTTCATTTTAAATAATTGTTTTTGGTAAATTTAACTCACCTTCCCCCCTCCCACCACCAACCCCCCCACCCCCCCCCCCTCTTTTTGAGGGGTTTACGTAGTAATTTTCAAAACTCATTTGAACGAATCTAATTTTATCCCTCTATTCTGAATTAAATTGAAGGAATAAGAGTGGTAAAGAGGGAAAAACGAAAGAAAGAAACAGTATTTTTAGAGAAGGGGAAGGAGTTTGTCAATTTGGTCTCTTCGAATTTGCAGAACTTGTCATTTACAATTAAGACTTAAAAATTGCGGTTGTCATAACAACAACAACATAACCGGTGTAATCTCATAATTGGGGTATGAGGACGGAAGGATGTATGCAGACCTTACCTCTACTTTTATGGGGTAGAGAGGCCGTTTCTAATAGACTCTTGGCTAAAAAAAAACGTAGTCAATACAAGATTGCCAGAGAAATAAGACAATAAATATCAAGATGCAAAATAAATAGAACAACACATAGTAATATACACAAGATAATGATCTACGCGATACTAAAATAACACTACTTAGAAAAGGAGAAGAGAAGATGGAAAGGCTAGCCCCCACCTCTCTCACACACATCGCGACAAAACTCAACTACCTACTAATCTTCTGTCCTAATCCTCGACCTCCAAAGCTTCCTATCTAAGGTGATGTCCTCAGCCAGCTAAAGTTGTGCCTTGTCCTATCTAATCACCTCCCCAGTTCTTCTTCGGCCTACCTCTACCTCTCCGAACTCCTGCGACCGCCAATCTCTTACTCCTCCTAACTGGTGCATCCTTACATCTCCTCTTCACACGCTCGAACCATCTCAGTCTCGCTTCCCTCATTTTGTCCGTCACGGAGGCCACTCCGACCTTGTCTCATATGTCTTCGTTCTTAATCATATCTCTCCTAGTATGACCACACATCTATTTGAGCATCTGCATCTCCGCTATCTTCATCTTTTGAACGTGAACGTTCTTGACTGGCTAGCATTCTGTCTCATACAACAATGCTGATCTAACCACCACTCTGTAGAACTTACCTTTCAACCTAGGCGACTCTTTCTAATCACAAAGTAGAGGCAAGCCTTCATTTCATCCACCCTGCTCTAATACGACGTGCGACATCGTCGTCAATTTCCCCATTCCTTTATATTATGACCCAAAATACTTGAAACTTCCCCTTTTAGGTATAGCTTGTGCCTCGATCTTCACTTCCACATTTGTCTCTCATGTCACATCGCTAAACTTGCACTCTATGTACTTCGTCTTAGTCCTGCCCGAAACCTTTCGATTCTAAGGTGGTTCTCCAAACTTCCAGCCTAGCGTTAACTCCACTACACGTCCCATCAATCAAAACTGTATCGTCTGCAAGTAGCACATCCTCCTGAATATAAAACTCTAAAATTTATAATTTTAGATATGTCACAAGTAATATTCATATGTGATTATATATCTTTCTAATTCGTCTTTCTTTAAAAATTCAAATATTTGTTATTTCCTTAAATAGATTAAAAAAGAAAGTTGGTACTATAATATTAACCTCCACAACGCCGGCGAAGTAAGGCAAACGGATGACTTTCACAAACACTTTTCTCTTCTGTAAAACAAGGCGAAAAATTGCCATTTCCGTTTGGGCCCTGATTAATCTATTTATCCCATATATTTTCTGGTCCGTTCTTTTTTACATCTCCGCATTTTTCTGATAAACAACAATGGAGAAGAAAGGAAGCTCGAAGATGAATGTCGCGATAATCCATCCCGATCTCGGAATCGGTAATTATGATCTATACATTACATTTCTTGATAGATCTGTTTATCATTGCAATTTATTGGTTGGAGATCATGAATTTCGAAAACCCTCCACCTTTTCTCCTTGGGTATTTTTTTTCACCACATGAAATGATAATTCTTGCGAAAGAGGAGTTACAGCGAATTGTGTTGATGTCGTCAATCTGTGGTTGGTGATAAATGATGTCCAGAACTATAGCCGGCTATAAGTATATAATTAGGAGACTTGCAGTAGGTTGACAGTACAGATAGTCATAATATATGGTGAATTGGTAGTAATTATCATCCTTGTGCAATTATTATCTGTGTGCAAATTGTTTCTGTCAGATGCTTGTGAACATAATTCTGAGATAATACTCTACGCAATGCGCATAAGTGGCGGAGCCATTTTCTCTAAAGGGATTCAAAATAAACATACGAAGAAACCAATGGGATTCAACACCTACTATATATACGTAAAACATAATTTTGACCTTGTATATACAGTGTTTCCCAGACCCCACTTGTGGGATTACACTTGCTATGTTGTTCTTGTTATATACAGTGTTTGGGGGTTTGTATGAACCCTTCTGGTACCCTAGCTCCGCCCGCGAATTCGCAGATCTATGGGTTAATGGAAACACATTTTATCATCTGTGTAGTTTTTCTACCCCTCTGTCTAACATAATATGCTGTTTAGGTGGAGCTGAAAGGCTAATTGTTGATGCTGCTATGGAACTTTCTTCTTTGGGGCACAAAGTTCATATTTTTACTGCACACCATGATAAAAATCGATGTTTTGAGGAGACTCTGTCTGGTCAGAAATCTTACTTTCTACACTCCATTCATATGCCAAAGAAACATTCATTGTGCCTTTACTTAACTATATGTAAATACACTTTACAGGTGTCTTTGATATTACAGTATATGGTGCTTTCCTTCCCCGCCATATCTTCTATCGGCTCCATGCAGTATGTGCATACTTGCGGTGCATGTTTGTTGCTCTCTGCTTGTTGTTTATGTGGCCTTCATATGATGTAATACTAGCAGATCAGGTCTCTGTCGTCATTCCACTATTGAAATTAAAGAAGTCTGCAAAGGTATTTGGATTTGCTCTGATAAAATCAAGTGCTAAGATATGATCATAGAGATATATGAAGTTTATACCTCATGCAGGTTGTATTCTATTGCCATTTTCCAGATCTCTTGCTGGCGCAACATACAACTATGCTTAGGAGGCTATACCGGAAACCTATTGACTTCATAGAAGAAATAACAACAGGTCTTTCTTGACATCTGACTTCTATCGTCGGTGTTTGTTTCTTTTTTATAGACGTTTTACTTGTATTTTCTTATCTGTTCAAACATCCGCTTCTTCTTTGATTGCTTGGTCAAACTATAGGAATGGCAGATTTGATCCTGGTTAACAGCAGGTTTACTGCATCTACCTTTGCATTAACCTTCAAGAACCTAGATGCACGTGGGATTAAACCAGCTGTTTTGTACCCAGCGGTCAATGTGGATCAGTTTGAGAAACCTAATGCTACCAAGTAAGTGACACCTTTCCATCTCGTGGCACCTTCTAATAACACAATAGAATTCAATATTGTTTTCTTTAATCTTCAAATGCATTTTCCTCGGAGTTCCTGCCCTTCCATGTGCTTGTGCCTCTTAAAAAATGAGGGGCGGGGGGTTGGGGGAGGGGGGGGGGGTGTTGGTGTGTGGTTACTCTATAGAGCTCAAAGAAACACAACTAATACATCAGATGTTAGTACAATTTCAGTTATTCATTTGTCCCTTGGGGGACATCCGAGGAAATTGGAACGATGCAGAGATAACTTCAGTTCATTTTTGTTAGGCTGAATTTTCTATCCATCAATCGATTTGAGAGAAAAAAGAACATAGAATTGGCAATATCTGCCTTTGCCATGCTTCACGCCGATCATCAAGGAGTTAACACGAATGATGTTTCCTTGACTGTTGCAGGCAAGTTATTCAATTTTTAAGTTCATGTATGCTGCATTATCCACCAACATTTTCTTGTGTTCTGTTTTGCTTCTGTCATCTCTTTTATTTGCTGTTGGTATTTATCTTGTCTATTTGTAGTGCAAAGAAGTCTGATATTCTGTTAGAGGTATGCTGAGTTCATGGAGAGCCAATAAGATATTATCAATTTGTCTATGTATATAACCTGTCTGATCTCAGGTATGACAAGGATATTTAGTGCACTGAAACTATACAAATAACATCTTAATCAGATGTTACTAGTTGTTGATGAAGTTAGATAGAGGACCTTTTTTGATGACGAGCCTTTTTTTTTTTTTTTTTTTTTTTTTTTTAATGTGTGGTTATCACCTTAAATAGATGGATTTGAAGTATGCTTCAGTAAACTAAGTGCAAGATGCCTGTTGTCTACCATCAGTGGCTTAATATATGCTCAAAAGAAATCTTCTAGCAAGTTAATGGAATTCTTCCTCCTTTTTGTTTCAGGAGGCTTTGATAATCGCCTTAGAGAGAATGTCGAGTATCTGGAAGAACTGAAAAAGTTGGCAGAAAGGGAAGGTGTTTCTCAGCGGGTCAAATTCATCACATCTTGCTCTACTGCTGAGAGAAATGCACTCCTTGCCCGATGCCTATGCATTCTTTATACACCAAAGGTATGTCTGATTCTGATATCTCTTCAATGAGGAAAATAAACATTTTTCTTGACAGTGATTTGTAGAAGGAATCTTTCTCTTTCCTTAGAGTATGATGGCCTTTTATCTTCATAGTTGCTCGATGTTAGAAGGAGCATCTTCGTCTTTTCTCATTTTTATTTAACCTTGAAGTAGGATGACGTTTTCTTTCCTTTTTTTTTTTTTTTTAGGATGAGCATTTTGGCATTGTTCCTTTGGAAGCAATGGCAGCCTATAAACCTGTTATTGCCTGCAATAGTGGTGGTCCGGTGGAGACAGTAAAGCATGGGGTGACGGGCTACCTCTGTGACCCTAGCCCACGGGAGTTTGCTTCGGCAATGTCTAATTTTATTCAGGATCCTCTCATGGCTGAAAAAATGGGACGAGATGCTCGTCAACACGTTGCTGAGTCATTCTCTACCAAGATTTTTGGCCAGCATCTGAATAGATATCTGGTTGATGTTGCACGAGGTAAGAAGGAATAGTGTATCCTTTCAGACTGCTACCTTAAAAGCAGTGGACCTATTAGGAAGTTGTAGTTAGATTAACTCCTCAGGGTGATTGCACTGCACTGATAGCGATACAGAATTAACTCCCAAAAAGTTGTGAAGACTGTCCTTTTCTTTTCTTTTAATGCTTATAAAAAGGTTTAGGTTACTTGTTATTGAACATAAAAGGAATAGAAAATATTCTTATTTTTCTGTTCTTCTATTCATTTTCTCTCCAACTTGTTTGGGACTGAGGCATAGCTGCTGTTGTTGCTTCTATTCGTTTTCTGATTGCTTGTTGTTTCAATATTGTATCCAAGCACCCAGCAAGCTCAGTGCAATCCAAGATGAGCTTTACTCGACAATTGTCTTGTATTTGTCTAATCAATTAAAAAGAATTAAAGGAGGTTCGAATTTAATATTAACTTGTAAAGCCATTCTAATGGAAAATTTCACCATATGACATGGGCATAAATCTTGTCACAAGTTGAAGATGATCAATTTTAATGTGTATTTTTTCTATTGACCGGAATATCAAATTTAGTGTTCAAACATTCAAACTTGCTTACTAAAATGAGTCTCCAGTGACAAAATAAATTATGGAAAGGGAATGGGAATGGGAATATTGCTTCTTCTTTCTTTGCGACTTAATTTTTTTCTTTAACGCGGCCTGATAATTTTTTCATCCTTAATGATACAATATGATAAGTATGTTTTTCGTATTTTACCAAATACTACAATTAAACTTTGATTTCAAGTAAGTTGAAATCTGTTATATAAGTCTACAGATTAGAGATTTAATACAACAACAACAATTATTATGTCTCAATTTTAAACAAGTTGTATGAGCTATGTGAATTCACTTTTCTTCATTTAAGCTCATTTTTTGAAGAGAAAAAAAATTAAAACTTATTTCATACCATCAGTGAAAAAGTGATAGAGGATCCATAAATGACCAAACAAGTCCAGTAGCTGACACAAGATTGCAAGTGATTCTCGTCCAATTAGTTGAGTGTTAATTAATTGAGACGTGTAAAAGAGACATAAAGGGTAGTTTAAATGAATATTCTTATAATTAAGGTTACTAAATGTCTTATAATTAAGACCATCCGTGCAATTTTTCATGATTCCATATAATTATCCATTTCAAACTTAAGTTTGTTGGTACTGCCAACAATTATTATCCAAACAAATAGAATTATTTGCCTGATCAGTGGTAGCTTTCCTTTTCCTTTTGTATAAAGTTGTCAGAGAAAGTTTACACGCTTAAACTGTGACCCAGTAAGTTGGCTTTTTTTTAAAAAAAACGGCTCTTCATAGGTAAGATATCAACTTTTATATTACTAGTATAATTTTACACTATCAAATTACTTAATAATATTTACAAATTATTTTCTATTACAAGCATGAAATGTGATCTATAAAATAATATGACAAGTGACATGTTGCAGCTAGTAGAATTATGCTGACGGTATAACAAACATGTTGCAGCGAGTAGAATTATGCTGACGGTATAACAATACTATGTACTGTTACTGTCAGTGTCAGTGTACATAATAACCATTTAGTAATCAGGTTTATATATTTTTAGATGTACAATTAAAAGAATTGGATCCTTCAAAACGAGAATTGCGGTCTTGCTCCGAAGTAAATAGATAGATCAGAGAGAGAAGGGAAAGTGACATATTTTGTGTGGCCCGCAAAGCAACGGAATTCTGAAAAAGACGAAAATGACATACTATAAGTTTGGCTTTTCCTTGTATGATAGGAGTAGTGTTTTATTGGGAAAAGGGTCAAATTTGGCTATAAACTATGCGAATTCTATAAATTTACCCTCAACTAATAGTTGGTGTCAAATATGTTGCGTCATAATTAAAATAGGTTAAATTTTTTCTTATTTTTAAATGACAGAAGCTTGGCAGCCGGTGTTGCTACAAATTCGTCAATTAAAAATTAATTTTTCTAAACAGAAGGTAAAGAAACCTCTGCATAATTCAGTAATAAATTTGACCATTCTCCCTAACTCGGCGTCGTTATAAAAAAGAATCTTCTCCGAGCTTGATTAAAAAAAAAAAAAAAAACGGACTGCTCAATTAATAAAATTTATCTCTTTTTGTCACCTAATGCTTTGATTTTGAGTTGGGTAATAAGTTCCATAAAAGATAATAATGAGATGTATGTGAGAGGTGTGTTAAAAATATAATTAAGTAAATAAACATGTCTATTTTCACACGATTTAATAACATTGATGAATATTTATTAAATGTCATTGAACATGTGTTGATGTCCTTGTACATGCATTTCCTTTTAATTTTACATCGTGGTGTCCCAATTTTTTACCAATAATTAAGATGCAAGTGTGGAACTCGTTTAAAGCTTTAAGCATGGTGAAAATAGTGCTTTAAATAAGATGGTCTTGAAATTCCGAACAAAAAAATTTGTGGTTGTTAATCTTTTCCATTTATTAGATAATTTAAAGGGTAAGTCACAATCAATAGATTTACTAACTTAAATAAGACAAATACCTTTATATATACAAAATAAATTTACACTGATTGCGTAAACATTTTTCTTACACTGTCAAAAGATAAAGATATATCGATCCAAACTCGTATGGCGACAAGAAAGTTGGTCTCCACATGGTGCCACTTGATGTGTTACACATTCAACTAAGGAAATAAATCATTTGAATTTCCATTACCTAAATGATAATTTGATAATATATGCTTGGAAGCTCTTTTGTTTTATTTTAATGGAATTCTTTTTCTTTGTCTTATTATGGTATTTTATTCTCTCAGATTGTTAAATCATCGTACAAAAATGTATATAATTTTTAATAATAGATGCCTAAGGTTTGTTTCATTATCGTCGTTTAGAATACAATCAAACCTCTCTATAATAACATTATTGGGATTCGAAATTTTTTGGCTATTATAGAGAATGATTGTTATACACCTATAACAGCATTGTCATTTAAATAATATTCCGCTTATAAGAAAAAAAATACATAAAACTAATTTTTTCATTTTCAGTTGCCAAATTCTAAGTTTAATCACATTTTGTATAACGAAAGAAAATCTTTTAATGATCAAGTATTTGGTTAAAATCTCTACACTTATTATTGATAATCATAGATATTCTATTTTTAGAATGATGATTAATTATTATATTAACAAAAGAAGATAGCTATCACATGGGGATAATTTTACAAAGAGCGTACTGTTATAAAATTGGTTATTGCTGCTATAAGTAAAATGCAGTTATAGAAAAGTAAAATATAACATAAAAAATCAATTCTAAAAAAACTTAATTATTATAGAGAGATGTTATTATATGCGTGATTTAGATTAAATTGTGATGCGTGTGAAAACGTTTAAAGTGCTAAGCCTAAATATCAAGATGGTCCACACCAATGGTCAGGATCGAAATTTATCCTTGTCTTGCCGTATTAGATACTAAAAAATGTTCAACGATGAACTATATAACTTGGTCTTATCTCGATTTCATGCTAGATGATGAAAGCCCGTGCTCGCACGGGCCAACACAAAAAATAATATTACATTTTTTTTTAATTTGTCTTAAAAAGAATGATATATTTTTATGTTTAGAAATCATTTAATTTGAAATTTCCCTTTTTACCTTTAATGAAATGATTTAAATCCATACAAATATCTATGACTTATTTTAGATCGAAGTTTCAAATATCTTTTCTTTCTTTTTTAAACTTCGTGCCTAAGAAAAATATGTCACATAAATTAGGAGAGAGAGTACCTTTTAGTAATATAATTATGAAATTTTTATTATAGAAAGTATTATAATTCAATTAATTAAAAATATCAATAAATTATTTTACTTAGTCCGCTTCTCCCCTATATGATTTTTCTAGTTTGGTTCTCCAATTGAAAGATTTGAAATACACCTTCTCCTACCGAGTTTCATGCCATCATCTCTTTCTACTCAACAACACCGAAAAACGCTTTCATGTGTTAGCATCTGTTATAATCTTAAATTTTTAAGTATAGACCAACTTCATCATTTTAAGAAAATATGTGTATATATTTCTTGACCGTCTATATTTCATCTTGTTGATGTTATTCCTCATTATTTGTGTGAGACGTATGTGTCTAAGGGTATAAGTTTTAATCTTTTGGTTTTATGACTTCTTTAGCGATTTTTGTGTTCAATTTAAATCTTTATTTATTTTTTATGAATTTCTCTTCTTTAAATTTTCTCTAAACGTACCTTTACCATTTTCTGAATTTATTATCATTATTTAAATGCCCTTTTTTTTTTTTTTGCAATTGTCTCCTACTTCTTCATGTGGATCCCACCTTATTTTTTTATTTTATTTTTACTATTGTAGAAGAGTGAGCCCCACCTTAAATTTTATTTTTATACTATATTAGAAGAGTGGGTTTCGCGTGGACCCCATCTATATTTTTTTATTTTTTATTTTCTACTATTGTAGAAGAGTGGGCCCCACCTTAATTTTTTTTTTTTAAAACTATATTAGAAGAGTGGGTGGTTGACGACCAAATCCATTCTTCTAATATAGTAGAAAAATGTGGAGATATTATCTTAACAACTAGAATAATTACAATTCAATCCCTAATAAGTTGAAATTAACTATATAAATTCTCAAGGGTTATGTTACTTAATGTAAACTCATCTATATCAATATTGTGATTTAGTAATAAATATAAAAATACCAGAAATTCTTTATATTTTCTAAGGACATACAAAATAATCTCTAAAAGGTTAAACAACTCCTAAGAAAATATAAGAGTTTGGACATGAAATATTTTTTGTATTTTCAGAACATTTTTTGTCATACATTAAAATATTTTTTTGGTTAGTTTTGAAGATGAATTTTTCAAGTTTGAAAAATTGAAAACTGATTTTTCAAGTGAAATACATGTCCAATCACGATTTCAACTTCCAAAAATTATTTTTAACTTCAACTTTAATTTCTTTTAATTTTTTTCGAGTGTGAATCAAATCTATATCTAAGCGTCTCCTTAAATTAAAAGTGTAAATGGTAAAACATTTATTTTCTTTTTTTATCCACACCAATATAGGTAAATTAATAATTCTCCTAACTAATTTGTCACTGGAATAAAATCTCGAAGAAGAGTTCCGGATTCTCTTTTTTTGTTTTATTTTGCCATAACAGGTATTGGTTTGAATGGGTCATAAGTGGGGTCCAATGGAGGCAAATCTAAAATTTTAAAGTCAGTGGATACAGCGTACCATTTTATCTCACATAGTTTTTAATAATTTTATTTATATATTATTTGACCAATGACATATTTGCTCAATTTCGACTAGTTTAAAAGCATGATTGGACCTTTTCCGTACTCTTTCGGTAGAATAAACATCTAATTGGATCCTTCTCAAATTTCCAATGGATAAATTTTTTGAGTCAACCGTTATTAAATTGAAAGTGTAAATTTGACATAATTTTAATAAATTTACTATATGTTGTTTGATCAATTTGACTAATGACATATTTGCTCAATTTTGACTATTTTACGAGCATACTTGGACCTTTTCAATTTTTTTTACGTTTGGTATAAGGTATTAGGAATAAATATTACAAACAATCTATCCAAACAAGATTATTTTATATCAGATAAAAAACATCTAATTATATCTTTAGCAACCAAAGCGACCCCAATCTATCCAAACAAGTATCAATAAACATCTAATTGTACCTTTCTCAAGTTCTGTTTCAAATATATATATTTAAAATTATATTTTTACATATAAAATTCATATGTGATATTTTACCTCCCAAAAATCAATTTAACTAATTTTTTAAAATTAAATTTGATTAGATCAAATTAATATGTTAAAATTAAAATTATACTAAAAGTGTTAGGAGTAGCAGTTACAACTCTTGTCACGCTAATATTATAAAAAATAATAATTAAAACATCAATCAATATTTATACATTTTAAATCTCAAAAAGCGAAAATATTAACCAGAAAAGAGGGCGTATATATAAAATTCTAGTCGAAATTAATAACAAAAATTGCATAAGTTATGAAATTAATATAATATGCTTCTTCAATAACGCCATTTGAACATTGCGCCACCCTCTTTGCCGGCGTCGCAATCTTCAAAAGTCTGACACAAAACAGAATAATCAGAACAAAAATAAATATATATATATACACGTATATACACTATATATATACATGGTATACGAATTATTACACGTAGTTGCAGATTGAAACGGATGTGAGAAAAAAAAAGAAGGAGAAAAGATTTTTAGAGAGGAAAAAAACAAGATTATTATTATTATGAGGAGAAGTGGGGGCAATTGAGAATTGTCTCCTTTCTCCCCTAATTTTATGAATCCTTTTTTTTCTTCTTCTTTGACAAATTGTTATTAATACACACACAACCAGATTACTGATATCCAAACAACAAATATATAGCCATCATTTTTTCTCGTTTTCTCTTTTACTCCTCTTGTCTAGAACATTCCATGTTTTTGTTGTCAATTGTCTCTAAAACCCTATACTCTGTTTGGGTATAATCAAGATTTCATTTCCTTTTTTGTGGTTAATTATGGGTTCTATTGGAATTGGAATTCGGGTTGAAATGGAGAACCGTTGGGATTTTGTAAGTGCTGATCCATCAACAATAACAGAGGATTGTTGGGTTGTGGGTGAAGAAGCTATAAATGAAGTTGTTAATTGTGTTCATCCAACTCTTGATACTGAAGAAAAAAGGAAAGATGTTATTGATTATGTTCAAAGACTTATCACATGTTCTCTTGGTTGTCAGGTAATTTGATTTTACATGTGTTTGCTTTGTTTTTGATTAATTTTTCAGTGTTGATTTTACTCATGATTCTTGATTTTTTGCATGTCTATTTTTCGATAGAAAATTCAGTGATATCTCATAGGAGTGATTTTTATTCACAGAGGCTTTGGCATAGCTTTCATTGTTTGTTTCATTTCTATCGATATGTTCTATCCTGATTCCTTTTACCTTTCTATTTGAAAAATAGGGGTGTTCCTTTTTTTTTTTTTTTTTTTTTTTTTTTGGTGTGTGTGTGTGTGTGTTGGTTTTTTTAGTTGGGGGGGGGGGGGGGGGGGGGGGGTTGGTCAACTTGCAGGGGGTTACAAATGATGTGTTACTTTTTCTTGGATAATTAATTTGCTCATATCTGACAGATAAGGGTCAACTTGATGTTGTTTACAATCTCAAAGTACACTCTACTAATCTAAGATGGTAAGGAGTAGGGGGTGGGGGGTGGAAGAGAACAGCATCAGCTCCACAGTCTAAAACAGTATTAGGGATTTTTTCTTTTTTCTAATAACAATGTTGTTCGTGGCAACTTGCTGGCACCTTGACTAATCCACCCCTTGCTGCATCTAAGACGACAGGTGGTGGTTTTTGGGGTTTGAGAGAGAGCAGCATCATTGCCACTGTTCAACTACAGTATTAGAGAATTTTCTTTTCTAATACATAATAATGTTGTTTGTGCAAACTTGCTAGCACCTCGACTATCCACCCAGTCGTTGTTGCTTCTCACTAGCACGGATACAAAGTCATCAAGGTTTAGGAAGATGGGAAGAATTCAATTACGTTTCACTTTTATGAGATTAGGACCTTTGTTCCGTGTCTCTCCATCTCTTCAATCACGAGGCCAGGCCACCCTCTTGGTGGTCAATTTTAAAAATATTATAAATTCTACTGCAGATTGTAGTGCTAAGCCTAAGATTTGCTTCTGGCAGCTTTACTCCTTACTCAAGTTCATCTACTTTTCAGTAAACCAAGATATTTCATTGTAATTTTACTTCTAGAAGTGTTATTACTTTGAATTGCATTGTTATTTTCACTAATAAAAGTGTAAACGCTTTTCACTTCCGTAACTATTTTTTCCTTCATGTCTTGTCAAGTGGTTTCTTGTTCCTTTAAGCATTCTGTACACCCCTCTGAGTCAATTCAAGTTCAGGAAACTAATTTATGCAAATATCAGATCAAAACTGAAGTGCATGGTTCATCTTTTAATTCTACTACAATCTTAATGTAAGCCAATGCTGTCGGATGCACAACTTAGTTAATAATGAATCTGTTTGTTCCAACCGACTAACTTGAGCAACTCTATACATTTGAGGTGTTCAAATCTTCTCTAACTTTACTTGTCCACAGAATAGTTGAATGTTCTGTTTTATGTTTTCTAACTGTTTAGGCTTGAATTATGTTTTCACTCATAAGGTATATTTTGCTTTTCATTATCTTAACTGAGTTTTTCTGATTATACTTTGTCTGTCATACAGGTTTTCTCATATGGATCAGTGCCACTGAAGACCTACCTTCCTGATGGTGACATTGATTTGACTGTTTTTGGCAGTCCTATTATTGAAGAAACATTGGCCCGTGAAGTTCTCGCTGTTCTGCAGGAAGAAGAGCTAAAGGAAAATACTGAGTATGATGTCAAGGATCCCCAATTTATTGATGCTGAGGTTCTTTCCTTACTCTAATAACAGAAGTGTACTCAAACCTTCACAGTCTGTAAAACAGAATTGGATGAAGTATTTCACAGTTCTTTGTAGCAACAAATAGTTTTAAGTTTTTATCTCGATGTCCTGCCACCTAAGGAAGCTGGATAGTTGAGTCTAAGCATAATGCAGTTTTTAAAATGCCTATATCTTTTCTTCTTCTTCTTCTTCTTCTTTTTTTTTTTTTTTTTTTTTTTGGGGGTGGGGGGGGGGGGGGGGGGGGGTGTGTGCCTGATGAACGTTTATAGTAATTGAAGGTTGTTTTGTAGAGTTATACTACTGTCCATTTAGTTTGGGCATCCATAGTCATTCACCAGATTAACGCTTAATTGATCGTTTTTTATCTGTTTAATGTTGATGTGTTTTGAATTTCTTATGGCAGGTTAAGCTCGTGAAATGTATAGTACAAAATACTGTGATAGATATATCCTGTAATCAGTTAGGAGGACTTTGCACACTTTGTTTCCTCGAGCAGGTAAATTACAAATCTAAACTGTCAAGAATCAAATAATCTTGTCCTTATAGCTGCTCGGTTGCGGGTCAATGACAGTTTGTGAATGTGATAGAGCCACTTTGCTTTAATTTTTGTTTCAAAGACTCTTATATACAAGATGTTTAGCATATCTTGGTTAAGTGGAAACAACTGGAACTGGAAAATGGTTCAGTAGAATCTCTAAAACAGGAAATATACCTCTTTTACTCGTTTAATATGTATAGGTGGGTGTTGACATCATCCATATATCCGTCCTTTCTGCAGTATTTTTACTAAATCTGCTGTATTTTTACTAACTTTTCTTTGTGCAATTTGTGCTTAAAATGAACAATATTTAGCTTTTTTATCTGATAGAGTTTAGTTGTTTATTTGTCTCTTTCAGATGAATGTCTTTTTAAACTCTCTTGAGAACCAAATATCTCCCCTGTGATTTTAAGGGATATAACTTTTCCGTCTGTATCATGTTAATTGAGGAAATGAACAGCTAATTTTTATTCTTGTTCTCTGTTTCTTGAGCGCAGGTAGATCGCCTTGTTGGTAAAAATCATCTCTTCAAACGTAGCATTATATTGATAAAGGCTTGGTGCTATTATGAAAGTCGTGTTCTTGGTGCACATCATGGTCTGATCTCCACATATGCTTTGGAAACACTGGTCTTATATATATTCCAGCTGTTCCATTCATCGTTAGATGGTCCTCTAGCGGTAATTACTTGTTTGTGCTTTTTGACTTTGTGCATTAAGCTTGTTATGCAAGCATAGGTGTATCTGATATTCCTGTTTTTTGCCTGCTTTTAGGTTCTCTATACCTTTTTGGATTACTATAGCAAATTTGATTGGGACAACTATTGTATCAGTTTGAATGGTCCAGTATGCAAATCATCCCTTCCGGAGATATTTGGTAAGCAATGCCCTTCCTTTCATAATTCTTTTATGTTGTTTGTGATCTCCTTCAGATGTTTACAACCCTCTATAGGATTTTTTTTTGGGACAAGTTACACATTCAGCCGGTCGGCCATTAATAATTACATTCGCTAGCCTACAACAACAACAACAACATACCCGGTGTAATCCCACAGGTGGGGTCTGGGAAAAGGAGAGTGTACGTAGACCTTACCCCTACCTTGTGGAGGTAGAGAGGCTGTTTCCGAAAGACCCTCGGCTCAAGTAACGCAAATTACATTTGCTAGCCAAATATACAAAAAATATACACTATTTTGTATCAAAAATGTATATTTTACGTTTACTATACATTAATATATAACAAATATACATTTGTTGGCTATTATTTTGGTGAACGGTTATTTATGCCAAGTTCTCATTTTATTTACACTTATGCGTGAGGTTACAAAGAGATTGGTGTTTCTCTTTCTCTCTCCTTTTTTTTTTTCCGGGTTTGGGTGGTGTATGGTTCGGTTGAGTGAAGATTTTTTTTTTTTTTAATTCAATTTTCTTTCTCACGGTTGCCCTTTTTTCTGTATACAGTTGAGATGCCAGATTATATAAGCAACGATTTATTGCTTAGTGAGGAGTTTTTAAGGAACAGTATGGAAATGTTCTCAGTTCCATCCAGGGGTCTTGAGACGGACACACGACCATTTCAACAAAAGCATCTAAATATAATTGACCCCTTGAAGGAAAATAATAACCTTGGGCGTAGTGTCAACAGAGGTACAACTTAATTGATTTCTCTTTTGTTTTTCATTTTATCCTTTTCTGGTACTTCAGTGACTCAGAATCTACAAAGAATGGAAGATCCTTATGATCTGATTCTGTTGTTTTGGCCACAAATGAGATTCTCACCAAATCTGTTTCTGGATATTTTTCCTTAGGTCTTCCTATTTTGGTGCTTTGAGTTGGTGTTTAGGTGGTCTGTGTTGCTTTGTATCACGCGTAAATTGTGCTTTGATTCCCTTCAGGTAATTTCTATCGAATAATAAGAGCTTTCAAGTATGGGGCCCGCAAGCTCGGTGACATTCTTTTGTCCCCATCTGACCATGTTGCCGATGAGATCAAGAACTTCTTTGCAAACACTATTGAGAGGCATAGACACAATCATGTGGCTGCTTTACAACATACCAGCCCAATTTTTGGTGATGAAGACACATGTTCTGATGAATTTTATGCCAATTCTAGAATTCTTCTGAAATCATCAGATGGTGATTTTGAGAATGATAGCCTGAGAAAGGCATTTAAATCAATATCAAATGAGTTGTTGAGTAATTCGATGAATGGAGTTTCTTCAGATATGCTGTCAGAAAATGGCTCCTTTTCAGATGCAAATGATCCTTCAGCTTATGTACCTCTAAATCTCGATCTTGCAAATGGCACATATGACTGTTGTTTTAATGGAAGCTCCACGAGTTCTCTTTCTTGGAAGCATTACTATGCTCCTCCGTTTCATTTCAATAAATCATGTGTTGAAAATGGGAACCCAGGGCCCGAGAATTCGTGCCAAAGTGGCCTATCTGATTCTGGTTTGTGGGTAGAAACCACAGGCAGCATATACCAATCAGGTACAGATTATAGTGAGGACATCTGGTCTGGTGGTTCAGAAATCTCAAGTCCAAAGACCAGTATTTTAGAAAGTGTAACTCTCGATATAGGGGAAAGGGACGCGAGCACAGCTGGAGATATTGAAGCTATGATCAATCCGTTGGTGGACTTAAGTGGGGACTATGACAGCCATATACGGAGTTTGCTCTATGGCCAGTGTTGCTTTGGGTTTGCTCTGTCAGCACCGGTACTTAATAGTCCATCATCACCACCTTCATCTCGAAACACAAAATTTTGGGATACTGTCCGACAATCAATGCCACTTAGACAGAACTCATTTCTGCAAACAAATGAAAACGGTATGCTTGTGGGACCAACTGCTCAACCTTCTGCCAATTCTCGACCATCTACTGCTACTTTAGGTTCTGAAGAGAAAGAAATGGCACAAGGAACTGGAACCTACTTCATTAATACGGTAGTTTTCTCTTACATTCGGGGCAGTTTATTTCCCATCTTTTGTGTATCTCAGTTTCTTTAAAGGGCTTTTTTCATTTTTGGCCTGTTGGCCAAAATTAATTACGGGCGCTAGCGAAAATATACAAAACCTATACACTTACTATGTATATATAATACACACACACACACACACACAGATATATATATATATATATAGACACACATGAATACGGTAGTTTTCTCTTACATTCGGGGCAGTTTATTTCCCATCTTTTGTGTATCTCAGTTTGTTTAAAGGGCTTTTTTCATTTTTGGCCCGTCGGCCAAAATTAATTACAGGCGCTAGCCAAAATATACAAAACCTATACACTTACTATGTGTGTGTGTGTGTGTATATATATATATATTGTACTTAATATACAAAACATATACTGCCGGCTATTATTTTTTAGAGCAGTCTAAAAATGTAAGTATCCCTTCTCAAAAAGCTTGAGGCGGTTTTTGTATCATCCTCCTTTTTCCTTTCAGGAATATCACCAGGAGAGACGTTGTAAAGGACGGACTAGGAGTAAGGCACCAGGAAGTTATGGTCAGTTGCATTTGCATAGTGGGACCCATAGTTACGGGTCCGTTGCTTCTTCTGATGCAAATCAGTCAGAAAAGTGTTCAGAGATTTCAGCTGTAAAATCTCCCGTTCAAGGTCGTGAGAAGTTAGCCATATCTAGCCAAGCTGATAAGCTCCTCGAAGATTCTCATGCCAATGCTTTCTCGAATTCCTCATGTAGAATTGAATTTGGATCTCTAGGGAATCTCTCTGAGGATGTGCTTTCATGCACTTCTCGTGATGTGCTCCTGATTCCAAGTGTCCCGAAAAAAGTGCAGGTCTCAAAACCTGCACGTAGTGAACAAGAAAGGTAGGAAAAGTTCCCTACTTCTTCTCTAATTTTAGACTGTGGAGTAATATATGGTTCTAATTTCGTTTTCAGGGCTGCAGAGCATTCATTGCTGCTAAAGAACGAGGATGAGTTTCCTCCTCTGTCATTGTGAAAGGGAATTTTACAGTAAAAGCTAACAAAAACAGATACGTTAGGCAGATATCAGACATAAAACTTTTAGACAGTAAATCAGAGTATGTTCTTTTACCCGACATTTTCTTGCACATTTAGTGGAGTACCGTTTTGGTAGTGAGAGAGTACAACAACTACAGCTTAGTTCCAATCTAGTTGAGGCCGGCTATATCAACATAGTGTAAAATAGATATGCACATTGTACAGTTTCTTCGGCAGTACTTTGTTGCTGCATTAGCTGTAATGCTGTAGTTCCTCCACCATTGCAAACTTAGTTCCTGTTAGCTTCTAATCATTTTGGTACTGTGTACTTTCTTTCTTCTCATCTGTTTTGCTTCATCTTTAATCTCTGGTTGGTTATGGTATGTTCTCCCTTCTGGAGATTTGGCTGCATTTACATTACTCTGGTCATCTGTTTACTTCATATTTGATGTATAGTGAGGGTGGTGATTGTAGCGAGTACATGACTTTTGGTATTAATTTGTGGGATTAATCGTTGATTGGATAACAATTTAGATGAATGATTCGGCAGTCTAGGTTGTGACCTTGTGGTCAATGAAGTGGTTGAAAACTTTGAGATATCAGGGTTCAAATCTGAGCTTAGACAATATATTAGGCGATCTCTTTCCAGTTGTATAAGCCTGGGGGGAGGGGGTAGAGTTACTGTTGATGGAGGTAGCAGGTATCTAGTGGGATAGTTGAGGTGAGCACAAGCTGGCACACACCATTACAAAATGAAGAGATTAATGGTGAGAACCAGGATAGTTTTGGAGAAATTAACATAAATTGTAGCCCACCCAGATCTATAGCCAACAATGTATAATATATGTATATATTATGTATATTAGTTAGAGGCTGTAAATATTTTTGGATGAGTGGCGAACCGGGTAACTTCCGTATATTTTTGCCAGAGATGTTTTGTCCAGCTGGCTACTGCATATAGGCTAGAGATTGAATCAAGTATTTAACTTGTTTAATTGGTTGTATTCTATTGTTACAATAAATAACAAATTATTAGAACTTGACCAGAAATATCATCTTTCATTGAAAAGACTTAAATAAATGCATTGTAAATAACAAAAGGCTTTGTGATTAGGATTCGTGAATCACACGGAGAAGTGCTTATTCGGCTGCAACTGGATTTGAAAGAGGAATTGATGGTGACTTTGAACTTGCTCTTTCGATGACTCGTTATAATTGAGATGAGATAGGATGTTGAAGCACACCACCCTTATCTTATTTTATGGGTAAGGAATCAAGGGTGTAGGAGACCCGATGCTTGATCAAGAATTGACGACTTACTCATTCAGTGACTTTGGCATTGGGACGTTGTCAAAAATGGACTATTGGGTAAATTCATAGAGAACTCAGAATTTGAAGTTTTTTTTAAAAAAAATTGAACTAAAATAGTGTTGGTAATAAAGTATTTTGCGATGAAAACAATGTAAAATACTAGCTCTACAGGAAAATTGACCTCCCTTTCTTCTATTGGAGATAGAGTCTTGCATAGATAGAATCTATTAGACATAGATGGTAAATTGAACAAATTGTGGGAAGCCGTCAAGAAACTGCCGGGCATCATGAATTTTGGCATTGGAGTAGTTATTTCACCCATTTGTTCTTATCATAACTTATGATTCATAAGTCGTTTGTCAGTGGCGAAACAAAAAAAATCGATTGCATTTTTGGCATTGAAACAACTATTTCGCCCATTTTTGTCAAGATAAACTAGGTGAGTTCTATCATGAATCGTTTGTCAACGGCCAAAAGAAACAAAAAGAATCGCTTACTTTTTTAATACGATGTCTAAGATAGACTAAAAGATCTAATAAAAAATTTCTTCACACTTCATATAAATAAATTTAAAATCCTGTAATACATTTTTCATGGGTCATAGAAAATAAGACAGATCGATTAAATATTTATTTTCAGCTTGAGTTAATTCCTCCTGATCTATTTCTCTCCAGATGAAGAAAATATAATCTCGTCAATTTTAAGTAGGGTACAATTTTTCTCATTTAAGTCTAACATAATTAAAGTAAATAATTAGCATAAAATAATATTTTTGAATATATATGTAAATAAAACCAGAACTTTGCTCCTTGGTTTTGACACTTTTTATTAATCGTAATGATCATCTGATTAGGTATATCTAACCTTCAATATCAGAAAGACGGATTTTGGTACCTCCATGGTCCTCTTTTTACAAATGTAATAGTTTGTTAGCTGTTGAAAAAAATAAAAAAGATTGCTGGCTACCTTAATTAAAAAAAATATGACTATTTGTTTTCTATGATAAAAAAGAATGTTATTTTTTGTACTATAAACTTACATCATGTTAATACTTTTAACTGTATGGACAAAATTATAATATAGAGTAGATTTACTTGCATCGCATGAAGGGAACTTTTTTTTTTTTTTTTTTGCCAGGAAGAGGTTGAACTGAAAACCTTGAAGTGCTTATCTTATGTTACACCTAATTTCCAAACAAACATCAATTAATATTGCTAGGAATCTTCTGTTGGAAATAAGTATAACTAATAAAACCTTGTTGTCCTATGTCTTTAAATTCATAAATTATTATTCTAACAACCATTCTCTGATTCTTGGGAACATGCACTTTGATCATAGCTTAAACCTAATTATAAGCTCATACTAGAACTTGAGATCTCAAAATCAACAAAAGTATAGTTATTATTTTGTCTCAAGGTGGAATATAATGGACACGTGCAAATCGTGTGTGTGTATATTTAATAGTATTATAGTTTCTGTTTCAATTATTAGATCAGATGACACGAAAAGTATTATGGATAATACAATAATACAAATACAATCATATGGGATTTGATTTAGAGAAGAATTTGGGTGCCCACAAAGAGATGCCGTTTTGCCTACAAATAAAGTTCTGCGGATAAGAATAAAAAACAAATACTAGTGGGGGTGAACCTCACATTCTTAATGCTTTTTGCTCCATATGATATTTGCGACTGCAAATGAAGTGTTTTTTTAAGTCAACTCACTCCTTGATGGAAAATGAATTTTAATGAGACTTTTCATCTTTACCACCTCGGATTGTGATGAAACGAATATGATCATTTCGCCCGTTTTAAATGTATCGGTTCAAATTTTGAAAAAAGAAAATATTCTGGTAGGAAATATTTTTCTTTTTAATGAGTCTTACGCAATGTGAATCTGAATCAATTGGGATCTCAAAGCAGGTATCAGACACCGGGCAGGAAAAAAAAAAGAGACTTCTCATCTTTATCTTTGGTATGTTTTTCCTTTTTTTCTTCTTAACAACGATGATATAATAATCAGTTTGTGCGCACCTCAATTACTCATTCGAGTATATTTACTAACTTCTACCAACTTAACACAAGTACCATTTTACCTAAAGCATAGGATGTTGAGAAGAAATCATTAAGCGTCTTTTTTGTTTCTATTAAATTTAAATTTCGATCTCACTTTTTTTTTTTTTTTTTTTTTTATCGCTAGAGCACACTCTTGAATTTTAATTTTTTTCTTTTATTTTCTTCTTTCTTGTTTTATTTATTTTCATTTGAAGCAGACAGGATCCTTCCTAACTTGTTATATTCATTGAATGTCCTCCATATCAACGTGGTGGGTCTGGAGTGACTCCCTCCAGTCATTATCAGTGTACAATTTAAACAAGATCACGAATAGAATTCAACATATAAAATAGATGATGTGTTCAAATAACTAATTTCAATTCATGCATCAGATTTTAATTAATTTTCTGAAAATAAATTGTTTACATACTTAAAAGCTATGTCAGCTAAACTAACCAGAGGATATAGAAAATAAGAAAATGCGTTCTTTTGTTCCGAAAATAGTGTTTGAAAAATGATGTTACAAAGAAAGAAGCAGGATACCGAACTTTAGGACATTTTAAAATCAAATAAATCAATTTTTAAGAGTGCAAGTTGATAAATTCTTTTAAACAAAAGTAAAGTTTATATTTTTGAAGCCAAGTCAAACACCACCTTCTTAATTTTTTTATATTAAAAAAATCTCCCTTTACTTTTCAAAGAGATGAAGAGTACGTGCACGGTGCATCAATAGGAGTTACTTATTAATTTGGTCAAATATTGTTTATTAATTACAATATATTATTCAATCGTGCACTGCAAATCATGATTTATTACGTGATAGTATATCAGCAGGTGTCACCTTTAACTTCCCTTTTTTTACTTGCAATAGTCAAATTTGACCCTTCAATTTTCTTGTGATAATAATAATAATAATTGAACAAGTGTGATGAAATCATTGAAAGGAGATATTCCCCATGTCCTAATATTAGTAAGTTGTTTTGCAAACTGAATCTGTTTTAAAGTATTTCCGTGTTAATTAATTGAGACGTTTAACAGATGTATAAAGAGTAATTTAGATAAATATTCATACAATTATATGTATTACTAAATGTGTTTCTTAATTAAGGAGCGTGCCAAAACCTTAAGGGAGAGATAATGTGGACCTAAGATAATACTTATAAGCCAATCCTTAATTAGTAAATGGGAGAGATAAGACCTAAGATACTAATCCTACTAGTAAATATTAGCTAAGTTGCTCGGACTCAGGTGCGAGTGTCCGATAGGGGTGTGGATCTAGAGGTCAGATCCTTTATGATCTAAATTTTAATATTCGGGGATACGGATCCAGGTATGGACACGGGTGCTGGGATTCGGCTAATAATAATTCAAATATCTAAAAATAGAGTTATAAAATTATACCCAAAATATAGTGGACTATTTAGACGGAAAAGAATGCATGAATTTTTTAGAACAAGTTTGAATATGTAATTATTATTAAGTACATATGCATCTCCTTACTACTTTTTGGTGTTACATGGCTATTGCAAATGATATAGAAGTGCAACACGGTTATTGGAATAGCCCACGCTTTTGTTTTGATTTCAGAAATTCTTGTCTACCTAAAATTATCTATCGATTTTGGTCAAAGAACCTAAAATCGTTTGACCAAATCAGGTACGGATCCCACACCCACACCCACATCGTGTCGACACGGATGCGGCACTGAGAGTGAACAGTCCGAGTAACTTAGGTTATTAGTACTACTAAAAACTGGTTCAACTATTTATGCTTACATTTTTGAATTGTTGATAAAAATAACGATCTCCTAGATTAATAATAATTTTCAAATATTTCAATTGACCTCTTTCTTTAGTACTTTATTTAAGATTAATTTGTTTTCATCAAACATAGGTAAATAAATACAATAAAGTTTTACGAGTAATTACACCAACCAAAATTGTACTCTATAATAGTTATCCACTCAGAGCAAAGAAGTCCTTCCCACGTAGTTGGTTGTGCCCTTTTGCAATTCCATAACGGCATGTATCTTGCTTGACAATTAATTACTCTATGATACCAGACGATAATTAAATAAATAAATGTCTTTCTCAATCTCACCTACTTCAGGATTGTACTTGCATTTAATCGATAATATCATGAATTGTCTTGTTTCCACAAATTGCACTAATTTTCAAATCTTAGTCTATTTGTCAAAGTGCCAACTCCGTATGAAATTGCCCCCACCCATGAATGGACGTTGCATTCAAATAGTGAGAACCATAAACAAACACAACTCGAAGTTTAGACAGTTCATAATAATTTTACTTAAACAAAAATCGTAAAATAAGCAATCACAATGATAATCGAGTTTATTTATAATCTTGAGTTTCCGAATACGTTAAACGCCTATACTTATTGCTTGATTTGAGCAATCAGAATGAAATGACAATCGAATTTATTTATAATCTTGAGTTCGTGAATACGTATCATTTGGTGCATGGTATAGGTTGGGATATCCCAACATTTAATTTTTTAATCAGTGTTTTGAATATAAAGGTATAAATATTATTTATCGCGGAATAAATTTATACCTCCTACCAAAACTGATGCAAAATGAAGCATAATCCCAAAGGTGGGATATCCACCTTATTATTACTTATCACCGGATTATTTTATACCATCTTTTAGATGATATAAAATAATCCCAAAAGGTGTGATAAATTAGTCCCGGGATTATAATCCCGGGATAATTTTGACTACCTACCAAACGACCACATACTTTCGCTTGATTTGAGATTCCTACAATGTTTGAAGATGGATCATGGAAGAATGTAGTACCCCTCACTGATCTTGACAATTGACATCAACAAATATTTTTATACTATCGACTCAATTTACTTTTCCAATCTTTAAAGAAGTTCTCCACTAAAAAAAATGTCCGATCATGTTTACTGTCTTTAACATAAATACTACGTAAGTAGTAAAATTTATACAAATTCAATATTTATTTCCAAAATTTATAACCTTGATACACAGGAGTTTAAAATCTTAAATCTGTCCCAGTCACGTTCAGTTTCTTCTAATCTTCTAGTCCAATATGCCAATATGTACAAACCTTAGTCATTTTATCACTTCATAAAAAATCTAACATGAAGATTTTATCTCTCCACTATTCCTTTTTAGTCACTCTCACCAATCAACTAGCAACAAATAATCCCACCAAAGCATTGCTACATATTCTTCAGGCCCAGGCTCTCTATCATCACCAAATTTATCTTCTAATTATTATGCTTTTAACTTCTTCCTAATTTCCTGTTTTCACCCTCAATAAAATCCAAATGTAGGCCAAAAAAATCTCACATTTTTTTCATTATTCCAACAAAAACTAATTCAAGAAAATCCAACCTGACCTTATTGGTGGAACTTCTGTACCAGCACATTTTAACTTGTGCTATTCTGCTGTCAAATCAAAACACACTCACCTATCACAGTTGTCTCATTTCCCAATCAAATGGTTGCAATCACTTACAACTTCAACCTTCTGTTGTGTGTCTTCTTCGAAGCATCAGATTTATTATTAGATACAGAGTGCAATGAACCTCTTTTACTGAGTCTTAAACTACAAATTTTAGCTACCCACGTAACTCTAAGATCCACAAATAAATAAATTATATCACCCTTTCCAAAATTTCAACTTATAACCAGTTTCTTGATTTTTAATATGGATAAGGGAAGATTTTCAGAGAACTGCAAAAATTCAGATGATGATGATCTTGGGTATGTTGAAACTGACCCTACTGGTCGTTATGGACGTGTAAGTACTTTTATCTTTAGTTTTTTCTTGTAAAATTTCAATCTTTTTGCTTTTTCATTGCATGTTATAATATAACTTACAAGCCTTAAATTGGTTTTAATGATGGTATTGGGGTTGATCAATTATGCATTTACAATTCTTGATTTTTTGATTTCCACAAATGGGACAGATAAAGTTACAATTTTTGTAAGTTGAGTAGTTTTTTCAAATAAAGTTTCAATCTTTTTGCCTTTTTGTTGCATGTTGTAAGCCTTAAAATGGTTTTAATGATGGTATTGGGGCTGTTCAGCTATGGCTGGAACTTATTGTAAGTTGAGTACTTTTTTCTTATAAAGTTTCAATCTTTTTGCCTTTTTTTTTTGCATGTTACAAGCCTTAAAATGGTTTGATGATGGTATTGGATTGATCAGTTATGCATTTACAGTTCTTGATTTGTTGATCTCCACAAATGGGACAGATAAAGTTACTATTTTTCTTGTTAAGTCAATTATGAATGATTCTTGATTATGTTGGTGTTTGGTTTTCTTTTAATGCATGGGCGGACAGTTGGAGGAAGTATTGGGGAAAGGGGCAATGAAAAAAGTGTATAGGGCAATTGATGAGTTGCTAGGTATGGAAGTGGCATGGAGTCAAATTAAACTTAATGATTTGCTTCAATCACCAGAGGATATAGAGAGGCTTTACTCTGAAGTTCATCTGCTTAGCACCCTCAATCATCCTTCTATCATGAGATTCTATACTTCTTGGATCGACGTCGAAAAGAGGACCTTTAATTTCATTACCGAGATGTTCACTTCCGGTACTCTCCACGGGTAATTCTCTTTTCCTTCTCTGTATATATATAGTCACCCGTTTTGTTGCTCTTTAGCCCGAGATTTGAGTCTCGAGCGTCTAGCATTTCACCACCAAAGGCATCTTGAAAGTGAATCGTATTCCATGAAAATGATATCTATCTAGTGTGATGTATGGAATATATGACAAAGGTGGATCCAGCGGCGGCTGAACCCAGTAACTTTTGCTTAAAATAAAGTATTTGTATTAAGAAATTCATTAAATATGTACAAATACTAAATATAGAACCCAATTGTTAGCACTTGAAGTTGTCGTTCCAAAATCCTGCTGGCTCCACCTCTGGGTGGATCTATTGATCGGTCATGTCATATAGGCCCGAGCTGGACATCTAATTTCTTCGATTTGAATTATCTGGAGAGAATTCGCCACTTGTTAATGTTGCAACAATTGCAAGTCTACAACCTAGTGGATTTGCTTGAGGCTGCACGTGAGGGCCCTGCGATTAAAGGTCCCAATTTCGATGACTGATTGTGTTAGATTATGAGATACAAATTTGAAATTTTTTCTCCTTTGGGTTGGATCAGACATGTTATCCTATTTTGTCAAAGGATACGAAAAACCGAAGAATTTAAATTTGAGTATTGATGCCTATTACAATTAATAGGAGACTTGAAGGATCAGCCTACAGTTGGCATAAATATCGGTGATGGATTTGCTGACAGGGATACATTTGATTGAATGCAGATATAGAAAGAAATATCAGCGAGTAGATATTCGAGCTGTAAAGATTTGGGCACGCCAAATTCTGGAAGGTCTCGTTTATTTACATGAACATGATCCGCCAGTGATCCATCGAGACCTTAAATGTGATAACATATTTGTTAATGGTCATCTTGGACAAGTAAAGATTGGGGACCTGGGGTTGGCAGCAATTCTTCGTGGATCACATAGAGCACACAGTGTTATAGGTATAAACTTCAATCAAATATAAGGTGCATTAAAGTTATGTTAAACATTCCACAATTACTACTAACTGTTTATTATTTCTATTTAATGCAATAGGAACACCTGAGTTCATGGCACCAGAATTATACGACGAGAACTATAATGAGCTTGTTGATGTATATTCATTTGGAATGTGCATGCTGGAGATGCTTACTGGTGAATATCCATATAGTGAATGTGTTAACCCCGCGCAAATATACAAGAAAGTGATCTCTGTAAGATGCTTTTTTTTTTTTTTTCTTCTTCTTTAAAATCTTTTCGACAGTTTTTATCAGTCAATCAGAAACTTACTTGCATGTCCTTTTATTCCTCGCCCAGGGTAAGAGGCCAAGGGCATTTTATAAAGTCCAAGACTTGGATGCACAAAGGTTTATCCGGAAATGCTTGGAGCCAGCATCAAAGAGATTATCCGCTAAAGAACTAATGCTTGATCCGTTCCTCATGTTTGATGATGTTGATGGTGAGTCGGTTACAATGATGCGACTTCAAAAGCCTATCTTGAATGATAAAATTTCTATTGAGGACCTCCACTTGAATGACGATGTTCCAAGGACTAATATGACCATCACCGGGAAATTGAACTCTGAAGATGATACCATTTTCCTTAAAGTGCAGATTGCGGATAAAGAAGGTATCTGCTGCTCTTCCATCTTTATCAAATTTCCAATTTCCTATTACTCAGCTTTGTTATTGAAGAATTAGGACTTTTTAGGAAAAAATATAGATCCAATAAGATAAAGAAAATTTATGTTACTGGTCCAGTGTCTACATAAATGCATGAAGCTGAATTATTCATGCACTGCGACTCCTTCCATGCTGGTGATTTATAATGGCTTTGAACGACTAAGGCTAAAGTATTAATACTGTCCGTGCAGGTGATGTTAGGAATGTGTATTTCCCATTCGACACTCTGACCGACACTCCCACGGAGGTTGCAAATGAAATGGTGAAGGAACTAGAAATTACAGATTGGAAGCCATGTGAAATAGCTAATATGATTGATGGAGAAATATCTGGCCTGGTACCTCAATGGAAGAAATGGAATCAGTTTGAATCCGTTGATTACCATGTACTAGGCTATAAGGATGATGATAACGATCGCCATAACCCTTTCCAAGGTTTCTCTTCTTCTTCATCTTCCCAAGTGTCGTTGTCAGGTATGCTCTCCTCTCAAGTCATGATTGACGCAGACACCACTAAAAATCATTGGCTTCATGGTATTATGATTTATCTAATCTCGTGTTATTTTATCAATTCCATGTACATTGTCTTTGCTCAATCATTGGCAGATTTTGTTTTATTGGTTCGTGTTGTTGAGACTTGAGAATGAACTACATATGTTAGTTGAGTTATAATAAACATCTTTCGACCAGAAAAAGTTAACATGATGCGAATATTTATGCATTTGTCACTACATTTTAATTGCCCTTGTTATTTTGAGTGAATGTTAACATTTCTTTGATTGAATATTTAACTGTTTGAATTATATCTAATCACAGTGACGGAACCAGGATTTTCACTAAGGGGTTACAAAATATGAAGAAGTAAACACACGAAAAACTAAGGGGATTCAACCTCTACTATATATGCACAAAAATAATTTTAACCTTATATATGTAGTGTAATTTTTCACCGACCCACTTGGCTCCCACTCTATCTGATCAAGTCATCACCTACTCTTGCAGGTGATATGTTTGATGACACGAGCTCTCAAAGCTCGTCACACACCCCAAATTATTCCAACTTCAATTATTTCTCTGATGATGAGAATGATCACGTGACAGCCTCTACAAGACAAAGTCAGCCAGCTAATGCAATTAGTCACCACACGTCCCGGTTCTGTCCCGAGGAAAACTCAAGCATCGGGCACTCTTTGGGAAGAACATGTTACAAACAATGCAAAGGTATGGTAGAATTAAAAGGAAAAACTTCTTCCACTTCTAAAGGGAAGGGAAGACTAACTAGGAACAGGTCCTTAGTGGATATGCGAAGCCAATTGTTGCACAAGTCATTAGTGGAGGAAGTGCACAAGAGACGAATGTTCAAGACAGTTGGTGCTGTGGAAAATATCGGGTTCCAACAACCTTACGAGGATTTGAAGAGGATCCCTCGATCCAAGAATTGTACATATACCATGAAATTGTCGAGTGATGGTAAGGGACAAGGTCACAAACCAAGAAGACATTGATTTCTCTCCTCCAAAATATGTTTTTTCTTAAATTCTAAGGTACGAGTATATATCTATACATATCTTAGTTTTAAGCAGATCCGAGTTTTGAATTAGGCAGCTGATGTAAATGACAATAAAAGTGGTTGTTCGAATGTTGTACATTTGTACATTAAAGCAATGCAACAATAAACACCCTCTTGCGTTTATGTGCATCCCAGGGGAAATGCTGGAACTTTTTTTACCTGCTTTTAATTATTTTTAACATTGAGGGTTCACCCATTGGCAAGCGGGATCAAAATTTCAAGACCACTCATTTCCGAAATCATTGCATGTAATTTCCTGGGAATATTAATTGTTTTTCCCGACCAAAGCCCAAATGATGTGAATGGCATCAGCCTTCAAAATTATTTTACCCTCAAATAATTTTTTTACCCACTAAAATAACTTGCTCAAAAAAAAAAATGACAAAAATAATTGATAATTTTCCACAAAAAAAAAAAAAATTTTATTAGACTCAAAAAAAAATAATTTTTTTAAAAAATTATTTACTCTCCAAAAACATTATGACAAGTCTCTTGTTACACCTAATTGTTGGGCGTCAAATGGGCGAGTTAGGATGAAACTATTTTTGAGTTCGAGTATTTTGGCCTTTTTCCGTTTAAAATAGATATTAATTGTTTTTCGACCAAAGCCCAAATGATGTATTTAGGCCCAAAAATGACTCTTGTATGTGCCACTTACAAGACTCCTTTTTCACTTTACTCTCCAAAAACATTATACTCGTCTCTTGCCTAATTGTTGGGCGTTAAATGGGTTGATTTGAGCGGGTTAAAATCGATGCTATTAACCCGTCTAAATGTTCAAAAGGTTGGATCAAAATGGGCTAAAACGGTTATAATCCAACCCGCTCAACTCTTATTAAATTTTAACTAATTTTTTTGTTAAAAGATCTTAAAAACATTTGATAAGATTTTTTTATGGGTCAATTTGGGCTACATATTAGCTTAATTCTTAAATGAACTAAATTAGACGGATTAAAATGGGTTGAGTTAATATCGGCAAGTCGGGCGGATAAGTTTTATTGTCTACTTTTGCCCCCTACCTAAGAACCTAATTGTGACAGTAAAACAGTTTTGTGCAATAATAATATGCCAGCATTTTTGTTAATGGCTATGGCATGCTATGTGAGTTATAATTTGAATAATTGATTTAAGGACATACAAATGCAAAGTAATGGTATATTTGCCCCATGCTTGTTACACTTTTGTGAACATAATCTTCATGGTGGATCTTTGATGAATGATGAGGCACCACTTTCCCCCAAAGGTCACTTCGATTTCCAGGTATAGAAAGGACGCTATAGTTTATCTGTTGGTGGATGCATCTTCTTGGTTCTTCCTTTCTTTTAAACAAAATGGATAAATGCATTGTGGTAGATGAATAAAACCCTTTATCTCATAATCAGAGGTCTTGGGTTTAAGCAATGGGATTGAGAAATTTATGGTAACGAGCGCTTTCCTCTTATCTAGACCCAATGCAACTTGAATCTGAATTACAATAAATTCTGGATACCAGATGATTAAAGTAAAAAATAAGAAGGGATAAAACTGAAATTCCTTCGTCTTAGTTTTCTTACTAATATTAATTAAGGATGTATTTGATATGGAGGGAAACATTTGCTAGATTTTTTTAAAATTTCTCATGTTTGGGTTGGTTAATGTTTTAAAAAATATTTTTTGAGGAAAATAGGTTTCTTAAAAATTAGGAAGAAAACAAGTTCCATAAGCATTCAAAGCTCATTGTGTATTCTTAGATTAAGTATAAATATTTTTGGAATAATATCTCTTTGCTTACTTACCAAATATCAAAATAAATAAGCAAAAATATACTTATTTTTCACAAAACAATAATTTTGTGATGAACTCAGGTAATAATATCTTTTTTTTGGTTTGTCGACTATTTGAAAATCTTAATTCTTATTTCCGTGACTTCATAAAAGTAAACTGTAGGAGAATTGAAATGTATCGATTTCATGCAGGGTATAACTAGAAAGATATGCTTTAACATGATTAGAAGCTAAGGTCCAACAAGAATTAATCAAAAATAAATTCCTTTACCCTTTAATGCACAACAGAGCATTAAATTATTTACTCACAAGACTAGAATGCTAAGGTCTTATAAACAAATGTCTAACATATCGCAAGTCATACTTTACTTGATTGCATTTTATTGAAATTGAGATAATATCCAGAGAAATTTGACTTTACCTTTTTGTTTCAGAAGTAACTCTCATCAACTAGCACTAATTTAAGGTGAACTAGCACTAGTTTGATATCAAACTTTAGAAGTAATTCATCAAATTGGTTAAATCTAAAATAATAACACTCTTTATTTAATACCCAATGGCTTTAATTAAAACTTTATATTTATCTGAAAAAAATTCATTAAATATGTATAAAATTATTAACTTAAAACCCAATAATTTAAGAGAATCAAAATTTCGAACTCATAAACTTCAAATTCTAGCTTCGCCTCTGCACATGCATATATCTACAGTTGGCTACAACTCTAATCAGAAATTACATTTCACTAATCAGTTGAAGAACTGCGCCCTCAAAGAGAAGGATATATAGATCAGGATCAAAAATAGGGAGCATCGCATGCCAAAATAAACAAGCCTAATTACGCATGCCATCATTTACACTAACCTAATAAATACACAAAATGTATTTTATATGAACGGCTATCAATTTAAATTATTACTCATTTTCACCTTATTTTTGTTAATAGTGTTAAATAATGTAGTTTAGTGTAAATCTAGAGTAAATATGAGTAAGTTTTTTTTTCCGGTCACTTACAAAGTGAATAGTAAAAGGTAAATTTTTGATGGGTTCAACCCAAAGGCGTAAACAATCTACTTAACACAACAAAGCTTGTCGTATGGTAATAAAGGTGGTTCAAAATTTACTTTAGGTCACACGTTGAAAACCTACTTGTGACATCTTTGCAATTTTTGAATCCTCTTTTAGCAATATATAAATATATATTATGCTGAAATTGATGATATACTCCATCTGCCTCTCGTGACTAGATCTAGTTTGGTACTAGTAGTTCCCTAACAACCCTCCCCTGTTTTTCGATCAAAAACAAACCTACATTCAACGCAGAATATTCGGGTCGGGTGTTAGCCTTGTCAATTTGTCTCTCTCCTACGTGTTGCCCGGAACTTATGTAACTGGCTCTAAACTATGGTACTCATCTTCAAGCAGAGTTTAATTTCTGGTGCATGCATGTAGTGACTGCCACCGTCTCAACTCAAACTTTTTATGTATGCTAAATACATACGCGGCTCGTTAAATTTGTCCAATTTTTTCACATAGTAGGCGTTTGGGGATTTCATATTTTGATTTCAAATCAGCATTTGTTTACAAAATTGGCACAAAATTTCAACTTCAACTTCATTTCATGATTTAAAAAAAAATTAAATGTGAAACTTAACCAATAAGTTTATATTTTGTAAAAAAAGATCCATAAGTTGGCAGACGAAATATTTTTTAAATGTAAAACTTGACTCGAAGTAACAATGTTGGTTCGTCTTCTCGGTCATCTGATCGAAAATGCATGCTTGACGTGAAGAGATTGTCCTTACTATGTCGGAAGATTATAGTATTAAAGAGTAGTTACACTACAACTAATCATGTTCAATTTTCCTTTTTATTGAACTACAATTCGATTCATAGACATTGTATTTTTTAAAAAGTCATTTTGGTAGCGTATTAACTTTGTTATGAACTATGTTTGCTCATTTGGTAAGATTGTATAAGAGTTGGCGAAGTTTTGATAGTTTTCACAACTTGTGGGGTTTCAGGTTTATGAGAATAAAATACAACTTAACAAATCCAAATTGTATGTCCAAATAAAACTTTAACCTCAAATCAACTTGATTTCCTATCATGTCCAAACGGGACCTTAAACCATGTACTAAAGCTTATAGGCGAGTTAAAATTTGAGTTTATTTGTTCTGGTTTCATTAATTTCATTATTTATCTAGTCTACAGTTTAATTAATCTCGTGGACTGGGTGATTGGGTGAGTTAAGAGGGTTGCATTAAACTCCCTTCGTTGCAAAAATATATTGCACAAATAAGATAATAATATCTTTTTAAATTTTATATAAACTATTGAATAGATCAGAGAAAATTTATTGTAGTGGTAATTAAAGAGGTTTTATAAGTGTTTTAAGTCCGGGCTTCAAATCCTTAGTATGATATACATCGTTAGTACAATGAATTTGCACACAATCATATCGCAATTATCTATCATAGCAGATAACTTGTGTTATTTTTAAGATAACAAATCTCACATTTTAAGAATACTTAGTAAATCTTACAGCTTCCATAATTAAACGGACATATCCCCATGGGTCAAACTAGTAAGTCTACTACCCATAGACGAGCAGCTCACAAGATTCTACATGTCTAACACAACTGAAACACGTACTTCTTTGATTTGGCCTAATATGGTCCTTTTGGTTAATTAGGCTATGGTGGCTCCCACAATAACCATGCAGAATTAGGCTTAACATTCACTCTCATTCTCTTTGATAGGCAACATCTTTTTGATGAGTCAATTAATAGTGTTCCCCGTTATAGTAACAGTAGTGATTTTTTAGACTGCCCATTTATACAAGTTAAATTCATTTTTAATCGATGTGGATACAAATAATTTAATATTCCTGTGTAGAGCCCCCCTAAAAGAGGAAACTTGCCATCAATGAACAGCTATAATTGATTGTGCAAAGGCGGCCAATAGGGTACATATCTAGGTGTTCACTTATTTGACAATTCTGTAATTGAGACGCCGCTTTTACTTTATGATCAAAACCTTTACTTTAGACAACAATGCTAACTTTAAAGTTGCTTTCTTTATGATTTCCAATCTTCTTTTCTTCTTCACATTCGGCATTTGCACTACTTTAACAATGTGGTACTCCTCTGTCCACACCCAGATGAGGATTTAGAATTTTGAGTTAATGAATTCTGGATAAATTATTTATATACATGAAGTGCATTTCTTAACAGAAATACATAATTTTGACCAAAAGTACTAAAATTATGCCAGACTCCTTAAGTAAACTCTAACTTTACTCCTGTCCACACTCACAAAGTGAAAGATTTACCAACTATTTGGGGGAGGGGTACTAGAGAGAACAATTAAGGTACGATTAACAAGAAGGTTAACAATTTGAGAAAAGAATTTCAAAGACTAAATGTATTACCTAAAAGTTTCAAGACAAAGGAGACTTCAATTTAATGGTATCAATGTGAGTTTACTTAAACGTTGTGCCGTCACAAAACTCGGCATCATTAAGGGTACAATTCTTAATTCATGACCAAACAGTGTTGTTCCTTCCCGCGGTATTTGTAAAGGTACATTCCTTAAAGTTCCTGCACAATTTTGTGTCCTTAAAAGCAGCCTTCATATGTAATTTGTCTATTTCTGGAAGAACTGATTTTCATGTCTGCACTAGTACAACTAAAAAGATTCAGTTGACCGAGCAGGATGTAAAAGCACCTAAATCCAATTTGTGGAAAATTGGGATTTGGCACTGAAATTCTTAGTTAATAGTTGCTCCTTTGTTCCACAAAATTTCCTAAAGATAATAACATCATTAATTTTCATCATGCTTGTTCCCTAGGTTTACTTGCCATATAATCTTTTGGCCCCATGATGAGAAAGGATAAGGGGAAGCATGTTTTAGTAATGAATTTAACTCATATACATTAATATATTTTACACTGTAATTTAACATGTTATCTACTTTATTTTTTTCAGGTTTTCATTCCAAAATAAGTGATTCCAATCGACGTTCTTCTGATTTTTCTCGTCTGCTTTCTTGCTCACTTACACATAATTATCTTTTAGGTGACGTAATCATAGTAAATTCGTATACGGTCACCATTTAGAAGTTGGACTCTTTAGCAATTAATCCTTAGATTTCTAATACTTTCAAGTTCTAGCTTAATACTTCTCAAAGATTACTGCAAAAAAGGGAAGGAAAGTACAATGGTGCACCTATGAACAAGCTAATTAACTAAAAAATCAAAACCAGGAGCCTAAATAGAAATTTGCATTGTAAAAATTTACATAAAATTTTCAGAAGGAAAGAGAAAACTAAAATAAGAAACTATTTTACAAGTGAAGGTCAGACAAGTTGAACCAAATTTGTTCAAATGCCTTGATAATAAGATCATGATATTCATTTGAGTTCAATGAAAGGTAACAAGCAAGAAGATCTTCCAAGTCTTTCGATGCCCTTATATTATTCTCGACAACCATCTCGATCATAGATTCTCTAAAATCTTTTTCAGGATCAACTGAAGCTTTCACTATAGCAAAACTAGTCACTGTCGAGCAACTCTCTTTCTTTGCCTTCGAACGCCTTTTTGATGACACGCTATTTCTCTTGCTCGCAATTTTAGTCGAATTTGTTCGCAGTTTTACACCAGAGAAATGTTTTTGCGAAACAGGGGAACCTACTATGTTTTTAGGTTCTCTGTTTTCTTGCCGAGCCTTAATGTTGTCCTGTTTTATGTTCTTGATGGAATTTGAAGGCTTGGTAAGAATTGGAGGGAGTTGATCAAGTTCTGAAATTGTCGCGTACCCTTCATCTAGATTGTTGAATTCGCTGAACTGAGCTTTATCGTTCACGTCGATGATTATATCAGTTGCTGAAGAGCTGAATTGACAACTGCAAGGATTGGGCCAATTCGAGGCAAAATCATTGAAAGATTGAGCATCGGAGTCCAATTCTGAGGATGGAGAATTAAGGAAATCCAATTCAGGGAATTTATCTTCTTCTGTGGAGGAAACAGAGAAAGCAGGCCCTAACTTGTTTGAGACTGAAATAGAGTTACTGATGTTGTTGGAGGAAGGAATGTGTATAGGTGAAGGCTTGTAAATGGTCTTTCTCTTGGATCTTTTCTTTGATGATGATTTTCTTGGTGGATCAAGAAAATTATGAGAATGAGAATTGTAAATCTTGTCAACTCTAATGGACTTTCTGGTGTAAGAGAAAGATGATCTTGGCTGAGAATATTGTGGCTTATTATTTGAAGAAGATGAAAATGGGGTTTTATGGTTTTTGGTTTTGCTCATGTCTTTAAGCTTGTAAAACCAAGTGTTTGGCATCATATCTGAGAACTTGAATTTGTGATTGCCCATTGAGGAAAAACTTTGCTTCTTTCTATTTCTTTTCCCAATTCCCACTATATATGATAGCAAAAGAATAGAAGTTTGTGCTAAATAAATAGATATACATAGTGTTTAAAAAAGCAAGGGGGGCCCAATAAGAAGATATGTCATGAAGAGCAAGTGGAGCACAAGCTGAACAGTGGTTTCTATTGTTTTTATTTATGTAAGCCAGCTGCTCTTTACTTATTATGATTTTGGTCATACATCTTTTGGGCAGGTTATGGGGAAGTTTAGTTTTTCATACTTCAGACAGTAATGAAAAGTCAAAACACAAATTGCCACACTTATTTTAATTATTTTGGTTATAACCTGACTGATTATGGATCAGCCTTGGCCCGTTATTGGTGCTGGAGACAGATTTTTTATCAAATAAGTTCATCTACTATATATAAACATTGACTTTATATTTACAATGAGCCCTTCCGCCCCTCTGGCTCCGCCTCTGCCCATCACACCGCCTAGGGTTGGAGCTAGAGGGGTGGCCCTTCAACAAAAAATCACATTGTAATGCAATGTCAAAATTCTCTTATATATAACAAATCTTGAATTCCTTAGTGAAAATTCGGTTTTGCAACTGTCCCACCCCATAGGCAAAAAAAAAAAAAAAAGAGAGGGCAGGAGGTGAAAGGAACCACACTGCTTAGCACACTATCTTTTAGAATTTTATAGAGAATAATAAAGAATTTGTGTCCTCTTTTTTACTTTTCTGTCACTTATGAAGGATACTCTGAAGTCTGGCCTGGCCCCTTCATAAAAAGAAAAAAAGAAGAAGATGAAATGACAAAATGATGATTTATCATTAGTAACAACACACGCCCATATGTCTAAGGAAAGGTTGTGGTCTTCAAACATCTAAGTCCCCCAGAAATTATGACAAGTTGTCACATTTTTTTAATAGTAAAATGTAATAATATATACTCCACATTATATGGAGACACATATTGCATGTAATGGAAGTCTCCAAATTAGTTGTCTCGCATGTCATCTCATGGAAATCTGGTTTTCAATGTTTAATCATACTACTTCATAATTTTGATTAGGGTTTAAATTATGCTACTTCACAATTATAAATTAGGGATTAAATCAATCGATCTATCAACTATTCATCAATTCTAAATTAGTCGATTCCAAATTCGAATAAAGAAGTCCCGTAAGTTGACGATCATGCAAATTTCAATTTAAAAGATCAATCAAGGTTTAAAACAGGGGGAAAAAGTGAGAATAGGTGTATGGAGTCCCGTGATAACTTTTCTGACTGCCCAAGGTGAGTTCACTGATTCAGGTGACAATTCTTTTTGATAATCATGGTGCTTGGCCAGCTTGCGCGTAACTCGACTAATTTCACGGGGTACCTGTCATCTCCCAACCAACAACAGGTACCAGATAACTTTATTCACCGAGGCTCATGAATTTTCTGACTCCTCTTATTGAAATGAACTACTCAGTCAATATGGAATTTGTTGTGGCAGAGACAAAATTCAATCAAGCTCTGAATCTTGTGTTACTGACAAATGTTGCTGATGTCCTTTACCTATCATTCTGATTTCTTCTTTCAAAGTCTTTAATTTAGTTTGACGCTACAATGATATTGAGGGACTGCACATTGCAAGAATAAAAAAACCTATTTCCTCTACAAATTTGAACGGACTTGATGGTGGTACATAATTTACTTGAGAAAGGGAACTTAATTTTTAACCCAATTATATGTGAATGCAGGTTGTTGATGAGGCAGATTTGGGATCCAATGCTCAGCCACACTTACAAGGAGCATAACAGGATATCGAACATATTAGCTAAGGAAGAAGAAATGACCAAATTTTGTGGTGACATAATTCACTTGGCAGTTCCTCCTTCGTTTGCTCTAATACGGCCGGTAATAGCAACAGTACGCTTGACTTGAGTACCCAAACGTATTTTAGTCCAGTGTGACCCTTTGTTGTGACACATAGTTTTTGATATAATTAAGTCTTTTATTATATAAAAAGAATGTTCCTTTCCAGGTTTGTTTTCAATCTGACAACACAAATCTTAAAAAAAAAAAAAAAAAAAAGCATATTTCATATATTGATGTATTATAAAATCTCATTGCTTCATATGTTGATGTATCATAAATTCTGTTTAAATCCTAACGAATTGCTATAATTATAACAATGGAATTTCTCAAAGGGAAAACTACATATATATATATATATATATATATATATATATATATATATATATATATATATAAGGAGAAATATTTACAAAATGTGACGATAGTTTTCCTTATTTATGAAACATAACGATATATTATGAAACATGACGAATTTTCATATATTTTTCGTTTTTTATTTTTTTTCCAGAAAATATATTTTTTTTAAAAAAATTAAAAAAATTTATTTTAAAAAAATATTTTTTTAAATTTTTTCTTAAAAAAATATTTTTTTTATTTTTTTGCTCAAAGGCTTAAAAAATTACCTCAAATTTTTGTGTATGAAAGCTCTATGAAAAATTTATGAAATGTGTATGTATGAGCGAAATTTTTAATATAATTTTCATACACAAAATTGTGAGCGAAAACTTTAAACTTTGAATATTGTATGAAAGTTGTTACAATGTTGTTGTAGTTGTATTAATTTTCCAGAAACCTAATATGAACATTATATACAAAAAATGTGAATGAAATTCTAAGTCTTGAGCGAGATATACACATTTAATCCCATTCTCATGCATAAAATTTTGAGTTTAATGTTTAAGCCTTGATCGAGATATACACACTTCATACATAAATTTTGAGCGAACTTTTTAAGCCTTGAGTAAGATATACACATTTCATACACAAAAATTTGAGCGATTATTTTAAGTCTTGAATGTTATATCAAAGTGGTGTACAATATTGTTGTAGTTGCATTAATTTACAGAAATCTAACATGACCTTTATACACAAAAATGTGAGCGAAATTTTAAGACTTGAGCGAGATACAAATTTCATACTGTTTTCATACACACAATTTTGAGCAGATTTTTAAAGCCTTGAATGAGATATACACATTTCATACATTTTTCATACCATTTTCATACACTAAATTTTGAGCGAACTTTTTAAGCCTTGAACGAGATATACACATTTCATACATAAAATTTTGAGCGAAAAATATATATAAATTTTAAATAAAAAAACAATTTTTAATTTTTATTTTTTTTATTTTTTTAAAAGCATGTTTTGTATAGGGTTTGTAATGTTATGTTTTGTAAATATAAAACTATCGTCACGTTTCGTAAATATTTCTCCTTAAGATGTATATATACGTAGTTGTTCCAAAAAACATGTACAGAGAGTATGGAAGGTCTGGGCTAATAGGCCCAGGATGATATAGATTATTGGACTCAAAACATGGGTCCAGGAAATAGGTTTTGGGCCGAATAGTGAAAAACATTTCATGCCAGTAAAAATTCTTGGATTAGAAGATGCAAGGATAAAAAAAGTGTGAAGACTCACCGTATCATTCAACTTGACTACTATGGAAGAATTTGAAGATTTATCTGATGGGGAAAATTAAAAGTTCAACCTATCCAATTGAGTTGTAATATCAATTAGGAGATGTCTTATACAATTAAATACTTTACGCGCATCTAATCTATTTCACCATATAACTATTATTGACAGATGCACTCGCCGTCTCAAAATATTTGTCGTCGTTGCTATAAATACTTGTCCAAAAATTTGTAGTTTTATTTAATCAAGGCAAAATTAAGTAATTTTTTTCCATTTTATCCTTGTATTAATTAACAACATTTAAGAGGTTCTCACCATAAAATATGTTAAAAGGATAAAATAGTCAAAATGCTACCCTTATAAATGCTTTCTTAAGGGGTATGTAAATAAAAATGCGACTAATATTTTTGAGATGGAGGGAGTAGAATATTATCTGGTATTCGAAATCTACTGACTCGACTAATTTAGATTCTCATAACGTAAAGTCCATAAAGGGGTAAGTATTCCTTTTCAGAAGTATCTTCATTCCTTATACATCAAATTACGATGGAAGGAATCTCATTCATCAGCCAGACCCTTGGTGGTATCATCCTTAATTGTTTATCGCTCTTTCGTATCTTAATTAACAACCATCATGTCCGTAAACAACTATAATGTAGATCAAAACTATTGTATTAGCAATAACAACTAGCAATTAAGAGTTGGTAACATTTCTTTCATGGTATACCACCTTTTCTTCTTTAAAACCAAACGTGCAACCCACAACTAATTATATTCTCCCACACACCTTAAAAAAGGAGTACCCTTTTGCTATTCTTCACCCCAATACACCAACCTCAACAAATTTAATCTCACAGCACTCCACAACTCTCTTGTCAATACCAAACTGAAAGCAAAGATAAGCCGTAAACCATCATTCACTTTTTATACTTCATCCACACTCTTTCATCAACCGTTTAAAGTTAAAAAAAATGAAACTGAACACTTCATGTTGCTTAAAATTCAAGGCTTTCAATCCATGCAAGAAAATACTAAAGCTTTTTAAGTTCAAATTAAGAAAAACCCTCTTTATAAGAAGGCTTAGATTTCGCCCTTCAAGATGTGAGAGCAACACAGGCACTAGAAAAAACCAAGCTTCACATGTTCTATCAGTGTTTCGTTCGATAAGGAGACAACCAAAAGAGGAGGACCAAGTCATGGCGCTCAAGAGTTTCTCTGATGCAGGTACGGGTGATAAATACGTGTGTTTGAGCAAGTCAAAACATGGCTCAAATTAATAGGGAAGTTACACATCTAGTCAGTTGGCCAAAATAATTATATTCGCTAGCCAAATATACAAAAACTATATACTATTATGTATAAAACAGGTATATTTTATGTATATTATGCATTAATTTACAAAAAGTATACATTCGTTGGCTAGCTATTATTTTGATCGGCGGTTATTTATATCAATTTTCCAAATTAATAAACAAGCCATGTTCAAAATTTACTTGAATCAAAATGAGTTGGGTCAAGTAATAGGTCATAATTCAATCCGCCAAACATGACCTAACCTCCATCCAATGAATGCCTTGGTGCAATAGTAACGTTGTCACTCTGTAACCTATAGGTTACAGGCTTAACTCGTGGAATAAGTAATATGGTTGTATTAAGGTAGGTTACCTGCATCATACCCCTTTGGAGGCGATCTTTTCCTCGAACCTGTGTGAATGCGGGATCAATGATTCGTGCGGCAAACCATTCTTTTTCGAAGAGAAAAGAATTAATGCATTTTTCTAAAATTATTAGCTTTAGATATTCCAAATTTACATATTTCTCAATTTCGAAAATTAATTTCGTATGTTCGGATTCAGATTGCATTTTGACCCGTCGGATGACATTATTAAACCTGTTTTGATCCAATAACTTGATGGATCATTTTGGGTTCAACCTGTTGGATCAAATCAACAGATTAGTCATAACCCAACTCGTATAAACTTCGGCAGATTGAACGAATTACTGAAAAAGTGTTGTTTTTACCATGCAGGCCATATTAAAGCACCAGTTCCTTCACCAATTACTCCAGCTTATGTGAAATTCAGCGAAGCTATTAAAAAAGAAGTGCTTATTCAGGATGATGTGGAAGATGCATGCAGAAGCTTCGAGAATTATCTGGCAGAGATGATAGTAGAAGAGGGAAATATGAGGGATTTAATGGATGTAGAAGAATTGCTATATTGTTGGAAGAATCTGAAAAGCCCTGTTTTTATTGACTTGGTGTGCAGATTCTATGGTGAACTTTGCAGAGATTTGTTTTCCAATAGCTATAAGGATGATAGCAGCAGTCCAGATAAAATGCTGCAATGAAATTGTCAATTTTATAGTCTTGATCATTTACCTTAGTTACAGCCTTTTCTGTCTGTAACACATTGAATTTTATCAAGCAATAACAGGGCTGCAGTAAAATATATACTTGGTGAAAAAGCAGCAACTCTATAAGCAAGGGATATTTAGGGGTTGTTTGGCAGAACAAGGATATGCCGGGATTATAATCCCACATCCTATAGGGGATTGATAATACCGAAATGTTGTAAACGGAAACCATTATTTCATACACTTGAAATATATTTCTCAAATCAAGCATTCGAACATATGTTTCTCAAATCATGCTTTCAAATTTCAAATTCTCTATTTCAAGTCTTGAGACATTTGTATACGGTAAAAACCGAAGTAATTCGCATACGGTGAAAAACGAAGTAAATATCGCGGCAATCCAATACGAGGTCGAAGAAGAACGAGATCATTAGCCTCGGATAAGATCAAAGGGGACGAGGGGCCAAGGAGTTGTGAGTTTTTCCAATTAAATGTCAGAAACCGAGGGTATGTTAATAGGCATAGAAAACCCGAGCCTGAGGGGAAGACACTCGACACAAGTTCGGAGTATCCATTACGAGCCATGTGACACGTCGCCTAACCGCTCCGTGATTTGTGCTGACATCCGTACGGGGCGCCCTTTTATCCATTTTAGGGTTTTTTAAAAGGCTTTTTTAGGGTGGTACAAAGACCCATCTATTATTTGCTATATAAATACGGGTGAACACCCTTCATTTTAGCGCTAGTCTTTCATTCATATTCACACTTGTAATCTAAAAAATAGAGATAAAATCTTTCTTACTGATTGGCTCGGGCTAGAGACATTACTTCAAAGATCGAACCAAATTCACAGAATCTATATTTCGGTTTCTTAAGTTGTTTTCTCTCTTATTCATCAATATATCGCTTATTGTTGCATATTATTATTATACGTAAATCACTAATCTAACCACATATCCTATAAACCACGTATAAATTTAATTGTTACCGTTTTAAGGGAAAACAACATTATTTGCAAATCATAAGCTTTAAAGCCTACACTGTTCATTTTTCTATCCCACACGGATAAATATATCTACCTTGAGCGAAATGCATATATACAGTATGAACAAACAATGTTCAGTTGATCGATAAATTGCATATGGAATTCTTCAACACGTCAAATCTATGTAAACTAGCAATACATGATGCACGGGCCGAACATGTCTATTCACTTTAATTAGCTAATCTTTAAGGTTTGTATTTTGAAAATAACTTTTAAAAACATTCTAATTGTTATTATATATAGCAACATATAAAAAATATATTTTATGTACCATCACTTTAGTTATAATTAAAAAAATAGAGTTTAAAAATAAAAATCATATGATGGAATTGAGTCTTTGAGACGGAAAGAATCGGACTTTTTCCTCATTGCCATGACAATAAAAGTTGTTCATCGATGTGAAAAAGAAAATTAGTAAGAATATAAGGGAAAATTAATATTTTGATTCTAGAGTTTTTCTTTTAAATTCGTTAATATCTTATATGTATACCGACATGTTAATATCCATGTCAATTAATGTATATATTGAATTTTTTAAAAGCAAAACTAATAATTTTTTTAAATTAAATTACTTATAAAATATATTATAATTTTTTATATTAACAATTATAGATAAAAAGAATTGTTACAAAGAAATCAAAATTAGAAAGATATATGTTATATCGTAAATGACCAAATTTTTAATTCCGAAATGAAAATATAAAGTAATACATTTTATAAATGTAAAGAAACAATAATCAGAAAATGCAAAGGAGAGTAAAATAAATAAAGTATTGACAAAGAAGAAAAACGGGGATAAAAGTCACTCCCTCGCTTCACTTTTACTTGTCCACATTAACATACCAAGAGAAAGAAATTTTTCTTCTTCTTATTTTACCCTTCACATTAATTACTCATTTTCAAATCATTTTTACGAGACTATTGAGACTATACACCAATAAATACGGATATTTTGATAAAATATATACTTCATTTATTAATTCTTAAAGAACGTAAAAAGTCAAAAGTAGACAAGTAAAAGTGCATGGAGGGAATAAATATGTGTCGGAGAATTCAAATTGAAGTGCATACGTGTATACACGAGAAGAGAATAAATATTCAGTACTATGACATATATTTACGTGGGATAAAAAAGTAGTTTAATTATGTGGCCAGGTAATATGGGACAGAGGGAGTACTTCATTTATTCAAAGTCAACAAGTATAAGTGCACGGAGGAAATAAATGTGTTGGAGAATTAAAATTGAAGTGCATATGTGTATACATGAGAAGAGATAAATATTCAGTACTATGACATATGTCCAGTTTTTAGTAATGTGACCAAGTAATATGGGACGGAGAGGGTAAGATGGGAAAGATTTAATTAATTTTATCTTGGTTTTGTAATTAAATGAACAAGTAATTTGGACATATATTTTGAGTAATATTGAGTACTTCATTTATTAATTCTTAAATAACGTGAAAAGTCAAAAGTGAATAAGTAAAAGTGCACGGAGGAAATAAATATGTGTCGGAGAATTAAAATTGAAGTGCATACGTGTATACATGATAAGAGAATAAATATTCAGTACTATGACTATATCCACCTGGGATAAAAAAGTAGTTTAGTAATGTGGCCAAGTGATATGGGACGGAGGGAGTACTTCATTTATTAATTTTTAAAGAACTTGAAAAGTCAAAAGTCAACAAGTAAAAGAGCACGGAGAAAATAAATATGTCGGAAAATTAAAATTGAAGTGCATACGTGTATACATAATAAGAAAATAAATATTCAGTACTATGACATATGTCCACGTGGGATAAAAAAGTTGTTTAGTAATGTGACCAAGTAATATGGGACAAAGGAAGTACTTCATTTTTCTATTAGTTGGTTAAACTGTTCAATTTATATAGCTTGTGGTATAAATTTGTATTGCTATGTTAGTCCTCTCTTTACGTGTATATATATATAATAGAAATAAATAAATAGAATAGAAATTTGTGTAGGAGAATTAAAATTGAACTGCATACGTCTATACATGAGAAGAGAATAGATATTCAGCAAGAACCGAAAAAGTCAAAAGTGAACAAGTAAAAGTGCATGGAGGAAATAAATGTGTCGGAGAATTAAAATTGAAGTGCATACGTCTATACATGAGAAGGAAATAAATATTAAGTACTATAACATATGTCCACGTGGGATAAAAAAATAGTTGAGTAAAGTGTACAAGTTATATAGCTTGTGGTACAAGCATTAATTACGTGTACAAGTTGTAAAGCTTTTGGTACAAGTTGGTGAAGCTATTTTAGTCCTCCTTTGGCACTTATATATAATAGAAAAGTAATTAATCCCTTGTTGTGGTCAAAACCACGCTTTTGGGAGTTAGATTTCACGCACTAATTTAGTGCGTGAAATGACCAAACTGCAAAAAATAAGAGTTTGGCCTTTCACGCACGAAATTTGTGCGTGAATGAGCCCAACAAAATATTTGTATATTAAGTCCAGATGCTTGAAAGCTTCAACTTTATATTGATCCAAGCTATCAATGACTTAATTGTAAAAATGGAAGTATGGAACACGGCATTTAGTGTTGAAGCCAGCTATCCACCTAGTAAAAGGGTTCTCAAATGACATTTATTATATGTAAATTTTGTAGTTATGATTTCTGCTAAAAGTTACTCCATATAAAATTGATCCGATAATGGTAAACTTTAAGTTTAATTAACTCAAGCTCTGTATTCAAAGATTCTAGTTCTGAAACCATGCATTTCAGATCCGTGAAGCCAAAACCATTATGTGTAAAAGAGTTCAGCATGGAGTTGATTATGTCAGTCCCATATTTGTTAAGCAGCCAAGCATCTTTCATTATCTGTGAAGACTATCTAGTGAAAAAATAATGACTTCCAATTGCCTCAAAATGCATTTTACGTCGCATTAGCTAATATAATGATGAATTTTTAACCCAAACTTGATACTGTTGTGTGCCACACTCCCAGTCTAGAGATCCAATGCACAGAAAAATATTGTACATGAAAGCCTCATCAACTTTAGGTGAATGTTTCTGCTTTTGACAGGTAAAATACTACTAAATGCAACAACAGAAAAAGCACACCGAAAAGGGCAAACTCATTATACACGTGTTTTGATAAACTGAGAAAAGATATAAGTCAATTGAATTAAACAAAATCAACCCATTGATAGTAATAGTACCTGTAAGTCCTCGAAAGCAAACTATCCCCCTATAGTAAATTTGTTCCTGATTTGACTGCTGTTCACCTGTTATAATAATTTATGCCACGCTACTGGCGCCTTTACTCTAGATTTGTTTTCTCCTTGCCTTTTTTCCCCTGGTAATTCCTTCCAGTGCTTATTAGCTTCTATTTTCTCACTTCAAACACTTGCAATTTCTGCTATTTGCAGCAGGATCCATTAAAAGAAACTCCAGAAAATGACAGCCAATCACCGGAAGTAACCTCAAAAGCTGCAACCATTGGTCATGAAGCCGAGGAAAGTCCAAAGAAGTTGATACAGAAGTTATCAGCTGCTCTAGTTAATGTTAGTGCAAAAGAAGACTTAGTTAAGCATGCTAAAGTGGTAGAAGAATATTTTGTTGGGCTCATTCACGCACAAATTTCGTGCGTGAAAGGCCAAACTCTTACTTTTGCAGTTTGGTCCTTTCACGCACTAAATTAGTGCATGAAACCTACTTATGTTTTTTTTTTTTTTTTTTTTTTTTTTGTGTTAGTTTGGTTCAACATTTTTTTTTTTTGTCCTACAAAAGTCGCGGACTCCGCTTTTGGGGCAATTTATCAGGCCTGGGCTGGACTTGCATTTTATGTCTATGTAAATCCATGAAACATGCTGAACTCAAGAAGGGATTTGGGCCAAGGAAATTATGCAGCTCAATCGACTCTCCGTGATATTTTAATCGCTATCGGTACAAAATAATAGAGCACCCTTGGTAATTTTACACAAGCATTTTATATTCCTAGACTTGAGAAATAATCAGTGGCGGACCCAGGATTTTCACCAAGCAGGTTCAATATAACAGAATAGAGAGGCAGCAAGGAAAAGCAAAGACAGAGGAAAAAGGTTCATTATCATTAACTCTTCTATTCTATTATAGAGTTTTAGTGTAACTGTAGAAAAAATGGCATCATGCGTGAGAACTATTTATTATGAAAACTTTGTTTTCATTCTACCTATTCCTTCCATTACATGCTTGTATTCAGCATCCAAAATCCCGAAATCAATTGAAATTTTCTTCAATTTCAAGTGGTAGGGTTTTTCTCAAGTGAAAAAATAAAGAACAGGCACAATAATTTTATTTATTTGAAAGTACAGAGTAAAGGATAAAGAGGCGAACTTGATCGATGTTTGGTGTTGTGTTGATGAAAGAGCCGAACTTGATGATGAAATTCCCGAGACTTGAGAGAGAGACGAGCGAGGGTTTGGGATTGGGGATTTCACTTTTCAATACTTTTTCAGATTGGGATTTGGGTCCTTTTGTTATTTTAAGTTCTATTATATTAGAAATTGAAAAAAATTTGGAAAAGGGAGTAAGGGACGAATGCTGCTCACACGTTATACTTATAATATTACTTTGTGTGGTGAAATTTTAATTTTAAATGACTAAAAGAAAAAAAGATTACTCATTTGTTGTATACGGGTTTTGAACTCGCGACCACTCAGAAACTTTTGAACCCACTAGCCACCGGGCTGACCATCGCACTTGTTCAAAGTGGAGTCAAAAAATAAATATACACGTCTATTGTTTCAAAAACTGAATAAATATACATATATATACACTGTAATTTTTTGACAAGTGGGTTCATATGAATCCACTTGAGACCATGTGGGTCCGCCCCTGGAAATAATAGATTGCTCTTCAGATGAGTCAATTGTTTGCCTTTTTAGCAGTATTTAACCCCCTCGCCCACCAGAAAAAGAAAAATGTGGAAAAGGAAAAAGAAAAGTAAAAAGAACGAGAAGAAGGATAAGGACATACATTAATGTATACAAGCTAGAAAGATACATTAAGGAGCCAAGGAGGAAAATTTAGGTAACACAAATGAAAATGACGAGTTTCACTTTGTGAAATTTGAACTCTAGCATAATGATAATTTTTAATTACAAAAAGAAAAAAATAGCTAATGGCCATTATTTCTAGTAAAATTCAAGTGTAATTTAAGCAGAGGCGGCTCAAGAGAGCCGGTGGCCTAAAGCCGGAATTTAAAAGAAGGCCTTATATTTATTTAGTAAAATTTTAATATATTTTATTTGTTATTTATTCTTATAGCTTTTTTAAAGTGTATTTTGTTTTTCAATTGACGATATAATCAATTCGTGTAATTTTTCATGAGACATTAACTAAATCACGAGGCTTATATTCTGTGTTACGATCATTTCATCGATTTAGTTTTTTTTTTTTTTAAGTTCAAGCGATTGTTACAAAAAACTTTTCAGAATTATTTTATGAGCAATGGAAACATTAAAAAATAGAAGTAAGACTTGAAGCAAATAAGAATATCATCTTCTACATATAAATATTTTTGTATCACTTTAACTATAAAGATACATTAAAACCGTCAGTGACTATTATGCCTTAAAAAATATTTAAGGGCTTAATAATGTCTTTTCTATTCTAATTGTTTAATAATCTACTTAGCTTGAGCTTGAAAAAAATCTAAAAAGGCATTCAAAGAGTTATAGAAGACCTTACAAAGTCAAGATTATAAACTAGATTGATTTAAGTTGAAGTGAATTAAACCATATTACAAAGTAGAAAGTAATTATAAATTTAATTGACTACAACTTCTAACTGTAATTACATCAATCATATTTCTAAAAAGTAGCATAAACTTTGAAAATATATATATATGTAATAATTGACAGTAAAATGGTCCAGAAAATTATTTATCACAAATAATAATTTTTTTTAAAAATCATATATATAATACAAATTATTTTGGGGCCCTAATATATGTGTCCTTAAAGTAGCGCCCCCCCCCCCCCCCCCACCCCAAAAAAAAAAAAAAAATCAATGTCCTTCAAGTAGTTCTGCAAACACTTTTTCAGAAAGTTTAACCATAGTATACAATTTACTTCATGTTGTATATTAGATTGGAATTATATGAGAATATATAGCTCGAAAAAGTTCTTTAATTTGAGTTATTTAATTTAATTTTAATATAGAAGAATCTATAAACATATTGTCAAACAGGAGATTTCCGATTGTGTAAGGCTCCAATTTGATAAAGTCTTTTCCTATATTTAAAGCTTTGCAAGTTTGTCAAGGGGCTACATTGTTTTCGATAATACTTAACCATATCAAATATATACCAAACAAATAGACATATGACACTTATTTGTATACATAAAGTTTTCTCTTAAACCACAATTATTCACTCTTTCTGTTTTAATTTGTCCGCTTTAGTTTTTGTTTTAGTTTGTTTTAAGAAAAAATTACTTTCTATATTTAGAATAACTTTTTTAACTTTAGCATATCAGATATCATGTTCAAAACCACAAAATTCAACTACAATTTGATATATTATGACACAAGCTTTAGTTTAAGACATATATAGGTTTAGAACTTTTTCTTTATTCTCTTAATTTCTGTGTCCAGTTAAACTAAGATATATAATCATGTGATGTAAACGCTATATGCAATTATTTTTGTTATATCTCGCTTTCCATAAGAGTTAATGTGTGTGGAAAATGCATGGGTCATCCTTGGCTACAGGGGCGGATTTACCTAATGCCGAGAGGTGTCACGTGACACTGCTTCGTCGGAAAATTTTACTAAATAGGTATATGTATAAACTAAAACGCAGAACCAAAATAATGACACTGCTTGAACTAAAGAGCTACGCAGCTCACTTGGTCAGGCGCTTAAGCTTTTAGCTAAAGGGCGCGAGTTCGAAACTTTGTGGCCTCATTTTGGGGTTTCTGGAACAAAAAGGAGCTGTGCTATTTGTTTTCTTTTCTTTTTTCCTTTCACTTATAATGAATTATTTATTTATTGTTTAATGCACTATATATAAAAAGTGCTACTATTTAATACTCCCTCCGGATTAAAAAAAAAAAAGTGTCCACTTAGTTTTTTTTTTTTTTTTTTTTATCAAAAAAAGTGTTCACTTATCAAATCAAGAAATAATTAACCTTGTTTTTTCAGATTTGCCCCTATTAAGTGTTGTATGATCAAATCTCAATGCCTATTTAATTAGGGTAGTTTAGTCAAATTACTTGTTTTTGTCTAAGAGATATATATACCGGAGGGAGTATTATTACTAATATGGTTATTTTTAATACATTTAAAAAAAAAACTATATATAAAAAGTGCTACTATATAATATTATTACTAATATGGTTATTTTTAATACATTTAAAAAAAACTCATCGAGAAAAGTTGTAGTAATATGCGTGAAATGTTTTATTTAAATTTCTTTTTAATATGATGTTTCAGTGTTTTATTTATTTGTTCTCGCTATAAAATGCGACACCGCTTTTAAAAAAGAGACGCTAACGTTTCGGCTAATCTAAGCACTACGCGTTATTAGTCAAATAAACCGCGGACACTCGTCATTTTTTGCTTTAATAATAGTATTCTCTACTGTGAGGCTCTGTGTGTTGTTCCCTCCCTCATTTCTTAACTGCATCAACAATCAAGGAACTAGAAGCTTTAATACCCCGCATGACTAATAAATTACTATTCAATTATACCGACTTTATATTTTTATGCATTACGTGTTGGACTAATACCGTCCTTATCCATTAAAATAATATTAAGTCACATGTACTCGGTCTGATTATTAATTAACTAATGCTGTTACTTTCCAGTTTTTGTGGTTGTTACGCCGCTGTAAATTTGTGACAAATTGATAATATAGCTGAATAATCTATATATATTTATACTACTAGTCTGTCTGTACAAGGAGTGGTGGGACAATCCTCATCCAATGCCCGTCAATTGATATTTTTTGCGGTCAAAAACTTATATAGATAGGATTTTTTTTTTTTTTTTTATATGTATATATGCAACTTTATATTTTTTGGGTAACTATAATGCTACTTTATATTTTGATTACCTTTAGTTTCGTAATTGGTCGCAGCAAATCATATCATAATTACATATTAGTTGGCCAATTGCAATCTACATTCATGAAAAATAAAATCTTTACGTGTGTGAAAAGGATAAGGAAACAACAGATAAGAGGGCGGAAACTATTTTGCTTGGATATAACCAAAATAATCTCTTTAGCTAAACGAAAATATAGTTAATTGAGATTCATTGGATGACTGAAACGTGTAAACCACAGCAAAACCGACCATTAATTGGTTGACTAAAAACATTGAATGAAAAATCCAGCCTTATATGATAGCTACTTCCAAAATAGAAAAAGTAGCAATTCACGTGGAAATAGTAAATTCTTAAACTGGTTGCTAATAAAAAGGGAAAAAATTGAAAACAAAAGACCAGCTATATAACACAAGTAGATTCTGTAGAAGACATTTAACACAAAAGAAACTTAAACAACAAGGGTTCTGTCTTTAGAACTAAAACCCTATATTTCAATTCTTTCATTGAATCCCGGCATTCGTTCACCGATGCCGGAAAAGCCATTATTCGGTAAATATGAGCTTGGAAAGGTACTCGGATGTGGCGCATTCGCTAAAGTGTACCACGCTAGAGACATCAACAATGGCCAAAGTGTTGCAATCAAAGTAATAAACAAGATCAATATTTCCAACAAAGACAATACTCTTCCGGACAAACACATCGAACGCGAGATCACCATTTTACGCCAACTACGCCACCCTTACATCGTCAAACTCTATGAAGTGCTCGCCACAAAGACGAAGATTTACTTCGTCATGGAATACGTCAAAGGAGGCGAATTATTCACACAAATTTCCAATAAGGGAAAATTCAGCGAAGATCTCAGCCGCAAATGCTTCCAGCAACTGATATCCGCAGTTAATTACTGCCATTCACGTGGTATTTACCACCGTGATTTAAAACCGGAAAATATTCTATTAGATGAAAACGGAGATATAAAAGTCTCCGATTTCGGTCTCAGTGCCACAACTGAACAAATTCAATCATTCGATGGGCTTCTACATACAGTTTGCGGATCTCCTGTTTACGTGGCACCTGAGATTTTGACGATTAAAGGATACGACGGAGCAAAAACGGATATCTGGTCTTGTGGAATTATTCTGTACGTAATGATCGCCGGTTATTTCCCGTTCTACGATCAAAATCTGATGCTAATGTACAAAAAAATCTACAAAGGCGAATTCCGGTGTCCGAGATGGATGTCTTCCGATGTTAAGCGGATATTATCTCGTCTTTTGGATATAAATCCGGCAACGAGAATAACGATTGAAGAGATAATAAAAGATCCATGGTTTAGAAAGGGATTGAAATTTATCAAATTCTCTGAGGAGGAAGAAAATAAGATAAATTCATCATCGAATTGTTTGAATGCATTTGATATAATTTCTTTCTCTCCAGGTTTGGACATTTCCAGATTGTTCAGATCGAACAATTCAGTGGATGATTTGGAGAGGACGGTAGTGGAAGAGTCCCCGGAGAGTGTAATAGAGAGAATTAAAGAGCTGGCAAAAAAGGAGAAATTCAGGTTGAAGAGGAAAAAAGAATGGGGAATTGAGATGATAGGGCAAAATGGTAAATTAACAATGAGCCTGGATGTATATCGATTGACCGAACAATTGGTAGTAGTGGAAGTTCAAAAAAGTGGTGGTGATGGTGATTTGTATAAAGATGTATGGAGGAATAAATTGAAACCGGTAATTCTGGGCCAGCAAATAGCAGAGATTCAGGTTTCAGAGAGCTAGTTGTTTTAGTTTAATTGTATTACATTGCAGAAAAGAAAGAAAAAAGATATACGATCATGTTGTTTGTTTTTAAAAAAGAAAAAGTTAGTGTAAAGTAAAAAAGCATATACAGTGAGGAAGTTCATAATGTAAATACATTTTTTCGTCTTATATTTGTGTGGTTTGAAGATATTCTCTTGCAAAAAATAAAACTATAACTACTAGGTGTTCATTTTGGATTAAATTGATGTACATTTACCGTATCATGGTTAGTGAAAATTCATATAAGCGATGATTCATAGCAGCTACTATACCCCAACTTGAAACTGGGGCGTAGATAGTCTGTCAATACAAATTAATTACCAAAATCGGGCACAAGTTTACCCTAAAGCATACTTACTTGTACTTATCATATGAAATTTGTTATGAAGAATAGTTGTTTCCGTAGGACAATTTAGCCTAATTGTTTCGATTCAGGTTGGCTGGTCGGGAGGATATTCACATAGAGATTATAACTATTATTCGGGATCTCTTTCAATGCTAACTAGCGGAGGCAACCTTTTCTATGGTAGTCCTGTTGCGGCAGATGAACATACGTCTCATCTCATCTTGATTTGGCTATACTAGTATGTAGCCAGTATGTTAGCTTAGCATGCATTTTAAAATAAAGTTTAAACAGGCACTCATCAGTTAGCTTGCCATTTCCTATTTTGTTTTGCCGCCTAGTTAGCGGTCCGCCTTTCATCTAAATCAATGTTATAAATGCAAGAACCAATTAATAGAAAGGATTTGGATTTCGATGTCCCTTTCTAGATGAGAAGCAGAACTCGTCATTAACATTTCAGATTGATCTTAGCTAGGAAGATCTTCTCGTAAATCTCTTCTTGCTTATTAGAGAACCTTGAAGAAGACTATGCAATTGATCCCTTCTTGTGATCAATTTAGCACTAGCATGGAAATTACTAATTAGTAAAGTGATGGTTCATTGTTTCAATTTAATCAAGTTTTCTTTCGTTTTTCTCTTTCTTCTCCACTATTCATGAGCACATTTTCCTTCCAAGATATTTAAAGAAAATAAATGTGTTCATCAATATTGTGATGTTATTACTTGTTAGAGTTGATGGTGCTGGGCACGAATAATTGGTACTTTGATCTTTTGAAAGAGATAATAAATTTTTAAAAAAGGAGTTAAAAAGAAGTTGTTTATGATGATATAGGCACAGGTCATCTACTTAGAGTAATTGGCTAAAAAGATCCAACAAGGCCACAAGTGCTTGAATCATCCCTTCTCTTTCAGACAGACATTAATATTTATTGGGACACGATTAATTAATGATCAAGATTTAATTGATTAAAACAAAACTCTAACCATAGTTTATATAATTAATAACTTATCCACTTTCTCTCTCTTCATATTTAATATTCCATCTTTTTCTTTCAAAATTAACTCTTTAAGATACTTAAAGATACAATTAAATATGTGAATTAGTAAGCATCATAATTGAAAAAATGAAAAATATCACCAATTGAATAATGGGTCTATTAGGGGAAAAATTAAGTGGCAAAAATAATCTCAAGAAATTAGAAAAGATGATGTACGGATAAGTTATTAATACTTGTTAGAGTTTATAGTGCTGAGCACGAATAATTGGTACTTTGATCTTTTGAAAGAGCTCCCTCCATTTTCCCTCTCTCCATTTCCCCCAAAAATTAATAACTTAATGACTAAGATTTAATTGACTAAAACAAGGCCCTCCATAGTTTATATAATTCATAACTTATCCATAAAAATATTTTCTCTCTCTTCCTTATTTTAATATTCCATCTTTTTTTCAATCATGAAACTCAGGTATATTATGTGAATTAGTAAGCATCATAATTGAAAAAATGAAAATATCACCAATTGAATAATGGGTCTATTAGGGAAAAAAATTTAGTGAAAAAAAAAATAATCCAAAATTAAAAACGGGTCCATTAGGAAAAAGTAAATAGGAAGAAAAAAAATATTCTAATATATTTTACCGGAGAAGTTATTAATTATGTATAGTTATTAATTATGGATATTGTTTTAGTCAATTAAATCTAGCCATTAATTATAATTCATGCCATATGTCTTTTGTCACACCCCGATCTCACTAGGGGCGTGATGGGCACCCGACCCCGTAGCCGAGCGATCGACTCTTACAACGTTCTAAATTTTTTTTTTGATCTCTACGTCAAGTAAACATAATAAGATTTCTCGAAATATTCCTTTGTTGCTTTTAAATCAAGCAGTATCGAACTTGTATCATAACCGACTCCCCGAAATCCACGACCGTGTCCGCAAAGCTCTAACTTCGAGCAAGACATCAGGCCGGCCTTCGGGAACAACAAGGCTCGATCGTTCCTGTGTACCGCGCGCACGAAACGCAGCCCCCCGAAGAAGAGGGGTCGCACGAGCAATGTACCTAGCCATGAATAGTATCATCAAAATTAAAGTCTAATACCGTATCTTCGTCTATCTACCCCGACAATTATTATGCAAGTTTTTACTTATGCAGTTACGTAAAACAATAATTTGAGTGAGTCATCTCGAGTGCCCTCGGGGGCACGCCACGCATGCTAGCCTTTTTTTAAAAAGAGCCACGAACAGGCCCGCGTCCGTGCCTCCCGCCCGACCAGGCGGTCGCCCGCCGCCTACTGACCGTCAGTCCATATAGGGAACTGAGCCCGCTGCCATGTAGTAATTCCGCCCACCGCAAATAGAAAACGGCGGCTAACCATGGTCATCATGGTTAGTACTTTATCGTACGAGAGCCCAAGTGAAAGTATCGAGAGGACGTAAGGCGCAACCTCCGGACATGGAACAATCATGGTCATCATGTCTCAATCAAGGAACTAGTTGCGAGACCGTCAACGAAGAATAACATGGAAGGGAATCATAATCCTTATACGACTATATATATACTTTGGAGTTTTTAGAAAAATAAGATCAAGGTCTCTTGATACTTTCACACTCATCTTAACTCCTTAACTCGAGACTCTTAGTCATGGAATCATTAACGTCATACTCATCATAGACATATTCTTTTCCTTAACACCATCGTTACCATTGTTATCATAGAATTTCTTATTAGAATGGTTACAACACTTATCGTTGGTAAATGAAACGCAGTGGAAGTCCGGAACAATGGGCCCGCCGGTCGGGTCCGATGGCGCGTACACAATTTACGTACATTACCTTTTATGACATTCCGTGAGAGCTTAAGATAGTCGGGTGTTGTTCATGCAAGTTCTCGGTGTTTAGGAAGCTTTTTCAACATTTTACACAATTTCTAGTTCAAAGATAGTAACTAATTTCAATCTCGGATTTCTAGGAAAGGAATTGTCCCAGGCCGTGTTCAAACCTACTACATCAAAGACATTCAGCATGGTGATGCCTTACATACCCTTTCCTTTACTACTCCAACCAAGATCAAAAATCTTTTCCAGCCGGAAACGAAAACGGATGGCCTATCTCCCGAAACAATTATACCATGTAGAGGACCTCCATGGGTTTACAAGAAGAAAATGATTTTTTTGAACCATGTTCTTTTCACCAAACTCTCTCTCTTTCTCTTTTTTTTTTTGTTTTGTTTTTTCTTCTCCTTTTTAAAGCTTAATCTCTCTCATATATATATATATTAAGTCATTTGGCTCAATCTTTTTTTTTTTCTTCCTTTTTTTTTCACATGGTCAATATGACCTCCTTGGAACATCAAAAACTTTGAAAGACTTTCTCAATATTACCATTTTGTCCCCGACCTTCCGCATTATTTCCACGCCCATTTTTATTCTCAATATTTGTCCAATAATATTCATAAATAATATTCATAACCCACTTGTATATTAAAATAGTTTTACCTTGTCTTTCCACGTTCCACGCTAAGACTTGGGGGAAATGGAGAGGAGCCCAATCCCATTTTCGTGCTGATCTTAATTATTATTTTAGTTTATGCATGGCGAAAGGGGGCATTGGAATAGTCGCTGAATATTAAAAAATAAAAAGAAAAACGGAAAAAATAAGATTGAGACAGTTATGAATTCCATTCATTTTCCTTTACTTGATCGAACGGCCCAAAATTCAGTTATTTCATAATGATCATTTTCACCAAATTGAAAGTTTATCTCTTCTTATTTTCTTTGGCTCAAAATAAAAATTTGAAAGCTTACCTCTTCTTATTTCTTTGGCTCAAAACTAGTATGCTAAGATGGTTGAATTGCAAAACAGGAATACGCTTTAAACATCCAATACACTTTCTTCTTCTTCTTCTTCTTCTTCTTTTATTTTTTATGTTTTTTTATCCAATACACTTTCTATAAAGGAAACAAAAAAAGTATTTTAACCTCAAAATGTACATTAAGCCCAATCCGAATTTTGACCAAGTGAAAACCGACTCTTATTTTGTTTTGAACATCCGGCCTAAGGCCTGTCAAGACAGCCGAACAAAACCAATTAAGGCCCAGTTGAACTTGCATAGCATTTTTGGATAGATTGAATAGTTTTTCGTTGTATCCCTAAATTAAGCATATAGGCTATAGTCTCTAGTTTTCATGAATAAACAGTATAATAATAATAAGAGAATTTTAAAGGCCGCATACCACATGGCAACAGATTCCCATTTATTTTATTTTAGAATAGAAATATGAACAAAACTATGGGAATGCATGGGGGTATAAAACTGGAAGTTAATGGTACGACGATCAATGAGGCATGTGAAGGAGAGGGAAGAAAGAAACAAAGAGATCAGTGAGATTTAGTTAAGTTAATATATAATAATAATTGAGTTTAAAGTTAAATATTTATAGATATTTAGTGGATTTACTTATGCAAATACAAAATTTGAGCAAAAGCTACTGAATTCAGGCGAACCAAATACTTTAACACTAGATCCGCTTATGATCTGACTTAAGTCTGACTTTAGAATATAAAATATTCAAGTTGAACTAAATTATAAATAGATCTTCTCCTCTTTGATAATCACGAGCTTTTCACAATTCCTCTTGTATGTACAGAGTTACAACACTAAGCCATAGTGATTTCTGCGTATCTCCATTATTGACTATTGCGTCCTTGTCTCCTTGAAACGAGTTAGGTTAGATTCTCACGAACCAAACTTTGAATTTCCCCCTCCCATGTCAGGCTTAAGTTTTAGTCAAAATTTTCACCCTTATGAATTAAACTCTACTTATAAATTATAATATATGAGTCACTGTAATTGTTGAAGGTTAATTATTGGTAAATAATTGCTGAGGATGTAAACAGGAGGGCGATTTCGTAGCCTAAAAATACGGGTCAAACAAAACTTAGATCTCTGCATTTGCCTTGCATTTAAAGCAAGGCCTTTATCACTCTTCACTCTGTTTTTCTATAAAATTAAGAAGTCTTTTATCCTCCCAATGCTTTTCCATGTTCCCACATCATATATTTCTCATAGTTTAACTTGTATGATGAGCCTAAAAGTGGTAGGAGTATACCCTATTATAGCATGTTAAGGATATATTGACTCTGTACAAATTCTTTATACTGTAGTTATAACTTGTGTAAATAACACAAGCTAAATCATATTCCCCCACCTTTTAATTAGTGGTTCTGGTTTCCCTCTTTTTTTCACACGTACTACGTCAGAGATTGCCAACTTTCAAACCATATTTTTGTTTTTAGTCCAAGAAATACCAGTAAATAAAATCAAATTAACTGAAAGACAAAGGAGAAATTAAAAGTGAGTAGTTAAGTGTCCATAAATGATCAGGGGCGGATTTAAAGGTAGGCCAGGGTGTTCGGGCAAAAAATTTGACTGTATATATAGGATAAATTTTTCTGAGTTTATGTAGATATATATGTTTTGAACACCCTCAACAACATGGAAAGGCTATTACTCGGTTTCGAACACTTGGATGAAAATTCGAATCCGCATGCAGATAAATGATACTATTAATACTTCAAATATAGTACTCCTATTTAAGAAAAAAATTGCCTAATAGTCATGTGTAAAAAATTGCCTAATAGTCATGTGTTGTTGTCTTGAAAGTCATTGAAGTAAGAATCCAAGAAGACGTGTAGCCTATTAATTTTTCAACGAGTAGAGGAGTTGGGTTATTGACGCTGACACTAAGAGAAAAAAAGCAAAATAAATAGGAAGTAGATGCCCACAAGAAATTGGACTTAGCTTCCTTGTTTGGCAATTGGCATGGATATACCTGTCTAAATTCATCTCATATTATTATCAGCTGGAAACGAGAATCCACTCACATTAAGTCATCCTATTCTGTTTACCATTCTCTTATACAAAACATATAAGTTCTCAAAATTTTGTATATTAGATATGTTTTTATTTGATTTAAGTTATGTACACCAACAATAATGTAATTAGTGCAAGAACATTTTATACTACACTTAGTTGATAAGTTATTATTATTTTTATCATCAGATTACCTATATTTATCATTAGAAATGTACTCATAACTACTTATAACTTACCCGATTGCGTAAATATTTTTAATAGCGACTTTACATAAAACTTCATGTTTTAAAAAAGTTTATTATTTTACTACTAATAACAAGACTAGAGACAGAAAGAAGAAAAAGAAAAGGTGTAGCAAACCTAAGTTTGGTTGGAATGAAAAGTCAATTGGTGCAATTAGTCACACGTGAGCACGCTTTGACTCGGCTGGCACTCTATAATATTTCACCGTCTCTCTCTGATAGAGAGTAAATTTATTTTTTTTAAATTTCTTCTGAAAGAACATTAATTATCTCTCAAAAAACCTTTGTCTAATTGCCTTTTAAGAACTCCTTTTCTCCATTTCTCTTCTTTCTTCTTTTCCTCTCTCACTCTGAAAACTCAATCTTCATCTTAGTTTCCAATTTATCTTCAACATCATAGAGGCTAACCTAAGGTCTTCTCGAATGTCAAGAGAGAGGTACGTAACCAAATTTACATGTTCAAATCAATAAAGTTTCTCTTTTTTATTTATTTATTAAATCCCTTTCAAGAACTAGATTAATTAGGTCTAATGTATAGGACAGAGCTAGGAGCACAGGGGTTCATTCGAATCTTCATCGCTGGAAAGTTGTATGGTACATTCACTATAAAAAAAATGGGTAATTTGCGAAGGTTGAAAGTTGCAATTCGCGGAGGTTTTAGCCTCCACTATTAGCTAGCGGAAGATAAAACCTCCGCGAATTGCAACTTTCAACCTCCACAAATTATTCCAGTGTAATAGATACGGGTTAGTAGAATACAGGAACTTTGAGCAGCTCAAACCTTGTATTTGTATGAAGAAATTTATTTAATGTGTTCAAATAATCCAGTCATAATCTAGTAAAATAAATGATTTGTATACAGAGCGTGTAAACTAAAAATCTGGATTCCGCATCTGATTTACAAGATTAAAATTATTTTTCATGTATAATAGTAGAAGTTGAATCCCTCGTCTTCTTTGTGCTTTATTTCTTCATATTTTGAATTCCCTAGTCGAAAAGCCTATCTAGCACGGCCGCCGCTAAATGAATTTATTTTTGACTTGTTGTGATGAATAGGGAGAGATTGGATGAGATCGGAAAGAAGTTAAAGACAGAGATCGATGCATCTAATTCACAGTTATATATGCAACACCAAATGGGCAGAAGACAGGTATTAGGGCCTGCTGCAGGAGGAGCAACGTTGAATAATGTTACACCTTGTGCTGCTTGTAAGCTTTTAAGAAGAAGATGCGCTGAGGAATGCCCTTTTTCTCCTTATTTCTCCCCACATGAACCCCAGAAGTTTGCTGCTGTCCATAAAGTCTTTGGTGCCAGCAATGTTTCCAAGTTGCTCCTGGTATTTTTTTTCAATTCAAATAGTTCCAACAAATACAGTTACTCACAATCAGTTAGTGTTTGTGATATCTAACTAAGCATACTTAACCTTCAATCAACTGAAACATAGACTTTTGATTCATTTTCTTGTGAATAATCATAAAATAACCTTGATTATATGCCGATTGTTCCACCACTAATTGATTAGCGATTTGTTATGTTAAGTTTGTACTATTACTTTATACACCATGTATTTCACAGAAATATAGTTCTAAAAATATTTCAAATATAACATACTTCCTACCTAATAGGAAGTTAAATGTGCTTTATCGAAAATCACAAGGACGGAACTCATAATTTACCAATAATTGAGAGACCAAAATACTATTATCCCTTTCTGCAATTTGTCTTTGAGTTTATATTAACTTCTACACGTGTGATAGCAGTGAAATTCTATTAGATCAGTTAAAACAATTGTTCATAAAAAGTGACACTAATAATAGCCTGAAAAATAAAGCCATGTTACTTGATAGAACATGTAAAATACATTAATAGTGATAAAATTCTTGCACTATCAATCAGTTTATACAAGTTAATATAGTCTCTTTCCTTCTATTTTCTATATATCATTTTCCAAGTTGTTTAGCATAAGATAATTCAAACCCCAGTTTAACCATTGACAGGAAAAAAAAAAAAGTTTAACCATTGACAGAAAAAAAAAACAAGTATTTAGTCATATATATCAGAGTGATCGATCCAGAATATTCATTTCTTTCGATGTGTATAGAGTTCGACTTTGAAACACTGAGTTCTGATATTGTGAACACAGTATTGATTCTATTACCGTTTATCTTTTTCCTCCTTTTTCTCTAACCCGTTTTCCAAGTTTTGGCTTATTTTCTTTCTTTATTTTTTTTTTTGTGGTGAAAAAATTGATTAGGAGGTGCCAGTGGGTCAAAGAGCGGATGCAGCAAATAGTTTGGTATATGAAGCAAATGTGAGGCTAAGGGATCCTGTCTACGGATGCATGGGTGCAATTTCAGCTTTGCAACAACAACTTCAGAATTTACAAGCTGAGCATAATGCAATTAGGGCTGAAATTCTGAGATACAAATATAGAGAAGCTGCCAATAGTCTTATTGCATCTATTTCCACTTCAGTGGCACCTGAGCTGCCCCAAGCTCCTCCTACTCCACCGCCACCTCCACCACCACCGTCCGTGGTGGTGGTTTCCTCCTCCTCTTCTTCTGCTTCGTCAGCTTCATCTAATTTGTACACACCTTCTTCTAGTGTGGCAAATTTTAGCGCCATTACCAACAATAGCCTATCGTATTTTGATCAGTAATAGTGTCACATAAAATGAAACACAGATAGTATTGATTTTAGTGCTGATGTGGGGGTGGGAGAAGGAACGAAGCAAAGACATTTGGAGAGTTTTAGTTTACATATTTTTCCTAATTTGTCACTGATAAGAGCATTATTATATATACATACCATTTTGTATCTCCAACTATGACAATTACAGCTAGAGAGATGATGATGAAGTATCTTATTTGCATAACTTTTGTGATGGACAATTAGACATGCATATTTTCTTGCTTGTTTTGTATCTAGAAGTGATTGTTCTTACAAGTAATTTCCAAACATGCAAGCATAGCCCTTTGTTTTATTTGGGGGAAGTCATTTCTCAATTCATATTAGAAAAGGACTTCTAGTCTATTTAACAAGCATTAGTAACATTGAATAAAGCCAAATAATTGATTAAAAGAAAAAAAGTAAATTATATTGATAATGTAAACAAAATTGTACTCCTAATGTATTCACTACAACAAAATATGCTTTTAGCGGCAATTAATTTGCGGCAATAATTTAATTGCAGCTAATTATATTCTAGAATTAATTATTCGAGTTAAGAATACCAAACTTTAGTTCCTAACAATAAATGTATCGGTTAAAGGCTGTTCGACCACTTTGATCTAACGGCATTAACCAATTCTTGATAAATATTTTTAATTACAATAACTATTCCATATATAAAAAGAAAAATATATTGCCACTAAAAGCCTCTTTTGGTGTAATGATTACATCCGTCCTAATTTATGTTAAGATGTTTGAGGGGGTGTAGAGTTTAAGAACAAAAGAAAGATTTTTTTTTTTTTTTTAATTTATGATTTGAGTAATCTTTTTGGATGGCTCCAATTGATCGAAATCGATCCACATCCTTGCCACCAAGTTCTTGCTTACCAAAGAGGCTAATAGTACCTTGTGAGTTGTGAATTGATTTATTGATGGTACATTTTTAAAATCGGAGCACTTTCTTTTAGCTACTTTATTCATTTTGCATCTCGTTAAAATGGGTTCTTTGTTCTTGAAATTTTTTTGTGTGATATCTTAACGGTTAAACGGATAACCGAACCGATACAAAAAATTAACCAATTAAACGTTCTTTAACGGTTTAACATGTCTACAAACCGATAACCGATAAGTTTAATCAATAACTTTCAAATAAAACCGAACAAGATTGTAGAGTTTAAAAACAAAAGAAATATTTTTGAAATCTTTTTTTGAAATATCTTGATCCATAGAAAACTACGATATAAAAGAAAAATAAGTCATTGCACGTGTGAGAAGCTAGTCATGCCTTTAAATAAAGCTAATAAAAGGTCTAGCATATTGTATTATGTTGTATCCATATAGTCGTATATGGAAGAGAGAAAATGTAGAATAGCTTCCTCCTTTCTTAAGTATGATACTGTAACTTGAAAAATGGAGTAATATCGAACTATAAGTAGTTAAAGAAAAGTACATTGAAAATGTCAAATTTCTTTACAAGATCGATATATGTTACTTAAACTCTAATAATTTACTTCATCCACATATACACATTGTATTTCTAGTTCTGTTAAGTTTGTACCTTACTTGCTTTGATGGATGATGTAACTTTAATTGGTTCTTCGCTATACGTGGTTATTACTTTTTTTCTTTTTCTAATTTCCATATTAAGACACATGATGCAAATTGAACTAATCTTCTCATCTAACGAATGATGATAAAAAGTTAAAAGGAAGAATAATAGAACCGCTAATTTAAACATAACAATTTTGCAACTCTCGAGAGATTCCTTAAGCAAATGAAAATCTTTTTTGATGTCAAGACAAAGTAGTGACCATAAATAAATTATTTAGGCTTCTAAATTAAAGCCCTATTAGCTTATAACGTTAATTAGAATTTTCATGTTTGAGTTTTGATTTGTAGTAACGATGAAAAGAATCTCAAAAGCACATTTTCCTAAGCAACTTACCATAGCATATAATTATTTGTTAGTTATGGAGTCAATTAAAACGGAAGCAATTGTCTTTCACACTAATTATTTAAATACTTTAAGTTAACATTGGGTATTGAGTAGTAGGTAATTAAAACTTTAGTTGGATGAACAATTAACGAGGGGGTATCATTAAACCTTCAATAGAGTAGGATGGTTCAATGAATCATAGGCTAGCCACTCTATTGACATTTCTAAAATCACAAGATGTAAAAAAATTTAATTGTAAAAGATTATGAAGAAAATTTCTCTGGACAAAATTTTTAACATTTCCCACAAAAATCTATCAAAGAAGTTAGAGCTGGAATTATATGAATCTATGAATATTATTCATCCACTAATTTGTGTATATAATTAAATCCTAGAAAAAAATGTAATTAATTAATCTTGATTATTTAAACGAACTTTATTAGAAATACGGGAAAATACTCAAAGATCTTATTTTATAAAATAAAAGTCTAAAAAGTCTAAGAACTGAGGATCTTATTCTCAATTAAAACGAGCAATTGTCTTAGATTTTAATACATGGTTGGGTTTTCTCTGTATATATATAAGTTCATCTACTCTAGTCGAATTTCTAAATTGGATCAGTACAAGAAAGAAAGAAATTATGCCAATAAAGAAAGAAATAATCTCTTGACAAGAATGTGACCCATAATCTCAAACTAGGAGTTAATTTCTTGAATGGTCATCTAAGTTTAGAAAATTTTTATACTTTTATTTCATAGAGGACACCGATTCACTCGTATCACCACTTTCCCAAAAAAGTTTTCCTTTCTATACCAAAAAGATTGTCTCTTTCTATATAGAAATAATTTAAACTTTTGTAGATGATTCACCACAAATATAAGGCTTGTTTTAAATATTGTTCAAAAAATATTTTTTATTTCTTAAAATATATCATGTATCAAAAGAAATATTAAAATATTTAAACACTGGTAATCATCAAGGAAAAGCTATTGGTTCTAAAGCCCCATTTTTTTAAATTTTAATAATAACATATTTAACTCATCAAACTATTTATCAAATTCATATTTTATACCCAATTAAATATGACATGGTTAAAAAACAAAAGAATCAAACCATACTTTCTATTAAGACTATTTCAAATCTAAATTTTCTTTAAATTATTTCAAATATATTATCTTTCAATTTAAATTAAAATTCAAGTAATTTAATTCTTTTTCTATTCAAATTCAACTTTTTTTAAATAGCATATTTTTCCACATTAAACTTCATATTCTTTCCACATTAAAATGAATTACATAGATAACACAAAGACTAATTAAGATTTTAACTTTTAAAAAATCTAATAAAATCGTATATTTTAAAAAATAAAAGTGAAAATTTCTTCTGCTTTATTTTTAGTTATTTATTTTTGTAGTGTATAATTTTTGGCATCTCCATTCCATACCATCGAGATCATTTTATTTCTCAGAAATATAATATATTCTTAATTTATTTCATGTTATGATATAGATATTCCGACTTGTCATGTTAATGTCTAGCAAAATATAAACTAAAGCTCTAAAGTAACTCAAATTCATTTTATTTTTATTTTAAAACTTATTTATAGATTTAAATAATTCATCTTTTAATTCTAATTCATTTAGATTGCATGCTAATTGTTAACAAGTCATATTTGATTGGATATAAAATATGAATTTAATTAAATGAGTTTGATAAGTTAAACAAATCTATTATTTAAAAAATATGGGGCTCTAATGATGTGGCATGCCAACTAGTTGAGAATGAGACTTTGAGGTGTTTAGGTACTTTTAGAGGAAAGTAGTGATACTTAAGTGACTTTATTGTCCCAAATGAAACAAAAATGACTTTTGTAGGAAATTCCTTAAACTTGAGTGACCATCCAGGGAATTAACTCCTCAAACTAGTTAGAGCTAATTATATGAATCTAAATATTATTCATCCACTAATTTGTATATCTCTTCCTATTAATACTCAATGATTGTCTTCTTAAACGAACTTTATTGGAAATACGAGAAAATACTCAGAGATCTTTTTTATTTCCTTCTAAGAACTGAGATCTTATTCTCGTAAAATCAACATGATAGATTTTAATACTGCTGTAAGTTCATCTAAGTCGAATTAAAGTTGGATCAGTCAAGAATGCTGCAATTGTATTATACAAACCTCTACAATTGCCATAGAATAATAGTAGTTAGTATATAACGATATGATTTTATACCGATTTTTCATGTTATATTTTAATCTTTGAACAATTTGGCATTAAATTATAGCGATACACTCTTTGTAAAATTAATCCATCACATGGGTCAAATATTGTGTAATAATATTTTGTAAGAAATATATCATGTATAAAAATAAAATATTAAAATATTTATGGTAATCTTCAAGGAAAAGCTATTGAGTTCCTTTTTCTTTGAAAGTTTGGACAAAACTCTTCATCAATTCAAGCGTTATATTATCACTAAGAGGCTGAAATTTACTAAACAACCTACCATTGTGGAATTCTTACGTCAAACTTGAAATATTTAAATTTTTAATTAATTTTAAATGCATATGTTCCTTAGATTTTAATTCTTTATATCAAGTCACTTCAATTTTTAATTAATGAAATATGAAAATCAATTTTTTCAATTTTAACAAGTACTATTTTATTTTTTGGTTTATAACATAAAAGTACAAAAAAAAAATAATTTTCGTCACTTTTGATACAATCTTAAGGACATCAATCAGAAGGTTACCAGCTTTTGAAACGGAATGAATGATAATATGATGATAATCCTACTATAAGTAAATTCCATCAAAATAATCTTTGAACAATTTTAAATTAGGATGACACTATTCAAATATTAATCCATCACATGGGTCATTAATTAGTTTCAATGCAGTCATTAATTATGGTACCTATTTTGTCTTGAAATAGGCCATTGAATTCAAATTGTTTCAATTGTGAGTCAACTTAGATGAATAGCAGAAGAACAGCGTAGACGTACACATTATATGTGTTGATTCAGGGGGGAGTCATCTTTATTTTTTCTTTCTGTATCAAGATTATTTATATAGTTCTTCAATCTCAAGATGTTGGTTGTCAACTGATTCAATCTGACTTTTCGTCATTGATAAATTCAATTAATTAAAAAGCTTACCAGCTTTTGAAACGGAATGAATGATAATATGATAATCCTTTTAAAAAGTAAATTTCACCTAACCCCTTAACTTTAAATAGTCAAAAAATAATAGTATTTCCTTTACCTTTTGAATTGAATTGGTAACCAGCTTGAACAACATTTTCCAGTGGGCTTTAAAATTTTAATAGGGAGATAATAGTTCTTTTGGTCTCTAAGTTATTGAAAAAATCTGTTTTTGATCCTTGTGATATGTATGATTCAACATATCTAAACTTCAATTAATTAAAATGTGCATTTTTGGTTCCTTCATGTAGAGAATATGTTATATTTGACTATTTATAGAATAAAATTTAGTCAAATATCATAGGAACGAAAATTAAAATTTATCAACAATTGAAGGATCAAAAGTGCTATTAACTCATTGTAATAAGTACAAGGAAGAGAGAAAAAAAGTTGATGCCCAATAAGGCGGGAGTACTATAATAAACACAATTGGAAATCAAAGGGGTCATTTGCATTTCCCCCTATTTTGTGCTGGTCTTTAATTTTTGCCCTTCAAATGGGCTGGTCTTTAATTTTTTGTCTTCAAAATCGAACTTATGCCTAGAGGGGCATAAGTTACACATCATAATATCCACAAATTATGTTAGTTCCCCCTTAGGCATAAGTTTGATTTTGAAGGGGCAAAATTAAAGACCAGCCCAGTTGAAGGGAAAACATTAAAGACCAGTCCATTTAAAGGGAAAACCGAGCGATTACTTCAAATTAAAGTCTTCATTCTCGCAAACAGTTATTTAAGTCCCCGCTGAATAATCAATTAAGTAATTGATTTTCCTGCAATTGGTACGAATCTGGCCATTGGGCTTAAATTCCCCATTTTCACTATAGCACTTGCAAAATTTGCATCAAATGTTGCATACTATAAGATTTGACCTGAGAATCCATAAAACCACCGCTAAAGAGTTGTTGGTTGTAGTGAAGAACCCCTTTATTTCACTCCTTTATTGTTCGTTCGTTGGAAATACTTTAAAAATCTTCATCACGAACACGCGTGTAGGGACTTTTCTTCTTGTAATAATGGTTATGGAATAATTAGACCGTAGTCTAAATAGTTCATAAATTGCAAGAGAAATAAAAAGAAGATCTTTTACTAAACTAACAAATTATTTCACAAAAAAAAAAATGATGTAAAACCCAAGACTACAAAATGCGAGTATACGTTTTTCCTACTCAAATAAACACAACTGGAAATTTATATTATATATTATTATATAGCAAACATTTGTTCTTAAAACAATAATACAGACAGATCATAACCCAAATGACGGATTTAATTTAAAAATTTTGCAACTCAGAAAACGAATTCAAGAATAATTATATAATCATATAGGTGATTAATGGCTAGTAAAAGAATAAAGATATTTCTTTTGTATTAAAGCCAATAAAAATTAATAAGTTTATTTTTGAGATATTAAATAGAAAATAATATTTTCTAACAAATTCTTGTAATAAGCGGGTTTAAATTTATAGGGTAGTCTAAATAGTTCATAAATGTTATAGGTAAAAGAAGATCTTTACTAAACTAACAAGTTTTCACAAAAAAAAAAAAAAAATGATGGCCTAAATAGTTGTAATAAACACAACTGGAAATTAATGTCTTTATGGTCACCAAGTTCTTAAAACATAATGGTTATCAAATATTTAAACAATTCATATAGGTGAATTGGCTGTGTATAATAAACTCATAATTAATAAGTTGATAAATCTGGACATTAGTTCCATTTAAATTTATAGGTGGTGCAAAATCTGCAAAAAAAAAAAAAAAAAAGAAAGTGTTTGGCCAAGTTCTTGTAATAATGGTTATCAAATATTTAAACACAATAAATTCAAGAAAAATAAAAAAAGGGAAAATGCAAAAAAAAAAAAAAGAAATGTTTGCCAATAACAGTACTATAATAAACACAATTGGTCAATAAATACCTTTATTCTTTTGGTGAGGGTGAATTAACCCACGTTGTAATTCCCTTCTCATTTCCCCTTCCCCTGCCCCCTATGCAATAATAAAATAAAATAAAATAAATAAACACAATTGGAAATTAAAGTTTTTATTCACGCAAACAGTTGTTCTTCTTAGAACAAAATACAAACACGTTACAAACTTAGAACAAAATACAAACACGTTACAAACTTGAGTTCACTGACAGTTACTTAAACATTGCTACTACCACAACTTATATAGGTGCACCCTGATTAATTAATTAGTTTATTTTCCTGCAATTGCTCCGAATCTGACCATTACTTCCAGTAAGTGGGCTTAAATTTCCCATTTTGACAATAGCACTTGCAAAATCTTCATGAAATGTTACTGGATGAGTACTATAAGTTTTGACCTGAGAGTCTGTAGAACCGCCGCTAAATAGTTGTTGGTCTGAGTGAAGAACCCCTTTATTGTCCACCAAGTTCTTGTAAAAATGGTTGTCGAATAATGAAGGGGTGGTTACATCAAGTGATGAAACGGTGTCGTCTCCGCCTGTACTAGGACAGTTTGATTTCAACGATGTAGCCAGGGTTGAATCAAGGTTTGTTTCGTTGTACACACGTTTTCGGAATGTTGAGCATTGTGCTTTGCCTATAGTGTGAGCACCTATATGAAAAATATGCATTGCATGATTAAAAGGTAGTGATATATCCATGATAGTTAAATACTTCCTGTAATAGTTGGAGTCGAATGGATTAAGTTATTGCATAATAACAATTTAATAATTTGTTCTGCACTATATATAATAACAAGAGTTACGCAATTAATAGCATGACACTACAAGAAAAAAGAAAAAAAAGGGAGATTAGTTACAAAATTTGTTGCTAATCTGTCGTTACGTAGTCCATTGCTAATTACTTTTCTGATAATTCGTCATTAAATAGGATTAATGATGATTAACATATAGGTAATTCATTATTTTTTCAAGTTTCCAATCAATTCTAATTATAAAAAGTTTACCTATAACTATGTAAAATGACCGGATTGTGTAAATTTTTACGCATCTAATCCTATCAATGCATAGAACTTAAACTCGAGCGAATATCTGGACTTTTTATATCCATTTGGCTATATTCGGCCCCCAAGATGCATTTCGAATGATTTTAAAAGAAAATAATAAATTACACAAAATGGTCTTAAAATTAAATAAGTAAAAAACTTTTCACCTGCGAGGGCAACCATTTCTTTAGCAGTGAACCCTTTATTGGCGAAGTTAGAAATAAGGTCACTAAGATCCGATAAAGGAGAGGGGATATCGCTATTTGCTGCACTTAGACTTGCTGTTGTAGAATCTCTTCTGCCTAATTGGACTGTCCACGAAGGCCCACCTAACTGAACCAAGAAAAAAGGAACTCCATTGAGCTTATGGGTTACATTTTTGTTTCGGGAAAATGACACAAATGGCCATTCGGGTGAAACTATTGACACCCGATGGTCCAAGAATCTTAAAAGTCATTTTTTAGTTTTTTCAAAATAATTCCATTTTCTAGCCATTTTTCAACTAATTCTAGCATAGGTATATAAACTGTATCATTGTTGTATGAGTATCACGACTGTATATGTATAGAAGCTGTATCATTGTTGTATAAGTATCACGACTGTATATGTATAGAAAATGTATCTTACGTATAGAAACTGTATCATTGTTGTATAATTTATGTTTAATAAATGTATAATTAATGTATACTTATAAATTATACACATATTATACATGTTTTGGGATATTTTTTGAAGGCTCAATATGAAAATTTTTTTGTCGATCTTTAGTGGCGACTTTTCCATCTTTAGTCGCCACAAATCACTACAACATAGTATACTTTTAGCGGCAATTAATTTGCGGCAATAACTTAATTGCTGCTAATTATATTTTAGAATCAATTATTACCGGCAATACCAAATTTTAGTTTTAACAATAAATACCGCTAAAGGCTTTAGCGACCTTGGATCTAATGGCATTAACCAATTTCCGGTAAAAGTTTTTGTGGCAATGACCAAAAGAAAATTATATTGCCACCAAAAGCCTCTTTTGGTGTAGTGAATAGTCCTGTTCTTTTTGTAGCGAACCTTTTAGTGACGACTTTCCGCTCTTTTGTGGCGACTAAAAATCTGATTTTTTTGCAGTGAACAGGCTGGGCGGCTAGCGCCTGGTATTAATTTGGGCCGAACGACCAACTCGGGTCATTTGCTTAAAACGAGGCCTTTTGGGCCTTTTTTTCATTTTTTTGCGCGGATTGTCCTCCAAAGGCACTGGTCTTTAATTGTTTTCCCCTCAAATTGTTGATCTTTAATTTTTGCCCTTCGCCTAAAAACCCATGGGTTTCGGGTTCGAAACCACTCTCAGTCAAAAAATTTTAAAAAAATCAAAAGACAGAGTTTTGGATTCAAACTCTACCTATGCTTGAAGGCAAACTTTGCCTTAAGGTAGAGTTTTGCCTGCCTTACGAATCCATACTCTACCTTGCGATTTTTTTAAAAAAAATTTGATTGAGCGGGAATTCGAACCCAGAACCCATGAATTTTTAGGTGAAGGACAAAAATTAAAGACTAGCAATTTGAGGGGAAAAAATTTAAGACCACCCCCGAATAAGGGAAATCATGCAAATTGCCCCCTTTTTTTTTTTTGGCTGGTGGTCACACCATGTACTTCCCTTTTGTTTTTGTGGTGGTCTTTAATTTTTTCTCTTCAAACGGGATGGTCTTTAATTTTTGTCCTTCAAAATCGAACTTATGCATATAGGGCATAAGTTACATATTATAATAGCCACAAGCTATGTCTCGCCCTTAAAAAACTCATGCCCCTATAAGTATAAATTCAATTTTGAAGGAGACCAGCCCGTTTGAAGGACAAAAATTACAGACCAGTTCATTTGAAGGACAAAAATTAAAGACCAGTTCATTTTGAAGGATACACCGTGCAATTACTTGCTATGATGACCATTACGGCCCAAATCCTTGTGGAAGTTGAAATTGTAAAAATTGCACGGACTAGCAGCATTTCGGACAAGTTTGAAAAAATAACCAGCATTTCGAAGTTTGTCCCAACTTGAAAGGGGTTGGTAGACTTCAAGCTGGGTCAGCTAGACCTAAGTAAGTAGGCATCGAAAGAGGATTGTAGTAAGGAGTTTTGCGATTTAACTACTTTTTAGTTGAAGAATTTGAAAATTTATCACTTTTAGTGCGGAAATCCATGACAATTTTATAGATTTAAAATTTAACAAGTGAAAATTAATTTCAGGATATTGCCATGAAATAGTCATGGATTTCGAACTTTAAAAAAATAAAAATAAAAACTCCATGAAAATTTCCTAGGTTTTATTCTAGCGTACTGTAATAGAGTTTCACCTCTTAAAGTTTGAAATCCATAACATTATGGATTTCAAAAATTGATTATTTCTCAATGAAATTATCGGGCAAGTTTAAGGGGTCAGTCGTGTATTTAGCCAGTTATAGACTTGTTTTATGGCGAGGGAGAAGATTTAAATTAAAATACTTACCTCTGCAACAGAATCCCGTGCAGCAACAGCTATTATATCAGCACAAGAAACAATTCCAGGACATACTTTCTCTACTTGAGATTTGATTGTATCTATCACATCAAATCCTCTTAGCGAATTTGAATTTGGTGTTGCTGTTTTTTCTCCGGTGAAATCTGAAGTATCATCCAATAGTACGGATCCATCACATCCCTGTCAAAAACAAATAAATACATAAATATTTTGAAAGAAACAAAAATGAAATTGTTAAGATTATTAGTCCAAAACTTAATCGTAATATGTTCAGCCATAAATAAAGTTGATCTTGTCAGTGTAATTTAAGGATTAAAAGACTAATCGATCTTCCTAGCTAATATCTTGTATCTACATAGCAATATTACTGTGTACTTTTATGATAAGCAAATAAGTGATAGCCCTAGGCAATTGCTTGTTTCCTAGCTATCTTTTTTATATCAATAGAATGTAACGGGAAAACAATAAATAGTGTAGTATAATTATCATATAAGTTGGAATTACTCTCAAGGCATATATGTAGAGTCTCATTCTATACAAAGAAATTTTGTCCCTCCTTTTATTTTGACAAGAAGCAACAAAATAAAGCGTGACAGTATTAACAACTAATCAATCAATCGACTACACACCAAATCAATACTCAAGGTGTGTTATATGAACTCTATATATTCATTTCGTTCTAATGTTAATAGAACACAAATTTTATCAACTGAAAAAGCAAAGTTTAAGAGAGAATTAACGTGCATTAACGAAGCAATCATGAAAATGAAGACGAAGCAAAGAGGCCCCCATGCGGCGGTCCTTCCACACAGCATTTGCTACTGCGTTTTTAATGGTATACATAGCTTTTGGACATGATTCCTCATAGTAGTCCGAAGATAAATCTGCCGAACAAAGTCTAAAATTCACTGAAAACAACATCATTAACACAGACAAGTAGAAACTACAATGAAGTAGTTGTGAATAAAATGCCATCTTAATTAAGAAGATTGAAGAAAATACACAGCAAGTTAATTAGTTACTACTGGAATGATGAAGGGTATTAAATTGCTGCATTTTATAGATGATGATTATGATTGAATCTTTGACTTTTCCACTTAATCATATATATGCATTAGGTCAAAGTTCACCCGAGCTTGTTGATGTCCGTTTTTATATAGTAAATAATTGTTGGTGTCAAACAGCACTGAAGATTCTCTAGAAGGACAAGATAGCATATTCTTGCTGACAATGTAAAATTGGTTTATAAAGCACAAAGCATATTTTAACTAGGATCCCAACTACTATTTCCGAGATAAAAACAAGCATATTTTAACTAGGATCCCAACTATTATTTCCGAGATCTTGGATTCAAGCATTGTGACTAGAAAAATTCTGTGGACAAATGCATATATAGCCACTAGCTTTTGGAATCAATATTTAAGTCATGGTTGTAGTCTATTAATGTTTAATGTTTGCAAGTTTTAATCACTTCGGACTTCAGGTATACACAATTAAAGTTGCAAAATTTTTCATATGTATGAAGTTTGACATATCGATTTTGAAAGCAAACTTTCAATATTTTTGTCGAAGTTTGTTTTGCCAAGGCAAAACTTCAAACATGTGTTTGTGCTGAAGTTTCAAACATATATGTTTCGAACTAAAAGTATTTTTTTTGAAGTTTGAACTACCAATTTATCTTCTTCTCTGCCAATATTTCCAAGCTTTTCCAACAAAATCTACTTTATTTAAACTCAATTATTAAATTCAAAATTCAAGATCCACTTCTTCAAGCTTGCAACAATGGTGATTTTAATGCTGAAAACCTTTAATTACTTTTGGTTGGAGATGAAAAAAAAATGGTACGCCTTAAAATGGTGTTGTCAAATAGGTTGTCTGTACAAATTTTCAAAATTCTGGATAAGGTATGCCTTTCCTAGCTGGCTTTATTCTAAGTGAATTCAAATTATTCGGACTAAAAAATTTGAAATACGGGATTGTTATTTCACCGTGCACCATAATGGTGTTCTGTTTAACGTCAATCAATGGTTATCACTTATCTCTTTTACTTATTCCCTTTCACTATTCAAGAAAAGTAGCTTTTGAAAATAATAAAAAAAGATAAACAAATAAAGTCTAAAGCTATCTGATAGTTGGGGTGTTCGGGTTTCATATTTGATACGGATAAATGGATTTGTTGGGTTTGTTCAATTTCAACTCAAATAAAGAACTATTGGGTTACTAGTTTGGTGACTGGTGTGAACAAGCTATTTGTCGAAGAATCTGATAATTAGTTGACACATACAAGTCAAAAGATCCACCTTATTATATAAATAATTGCTCTCTATTGATCTTGTGATGGAATTTAAATGCGTACAAAATTTTAAAAAGAAAAGAAACTTTTGAAATTTATGGGAAAACATTTGTATGGTAATAATTTCATTAAAAACAAATTTAAATTAAATTATTTTCAAATAATAAAAAAACTCATTTTGCATAAAACACACTAAGAAAAATATGTCAAATAAATTAAAATAATTGAAATATTAAATACATGTAAATAATACAATATCTTTATCTGTTTATCTTTGGGAGGACCCCCAACTTGAGAACCTTTCCTAATCGAGTGAGTATACTTCCACCAGAAAAGGAGTTAAGTAAATTTTTCCTTTCTTTTCACATCCTGAAAACTTTGTTAGCTGTTACTTTAAGAAATTTATCAACTACAAACAAAGATTGTATTTATTGATTGATTTAATAAACACTCCGAGAATAGATGGGAATTCTCTGAACTTGATGATTTTTATTCTAGTGCATACTTGAACTTTACCAACAGCCTAATTACCCTGTTAGTGATGAAGTCCACAAGGTTTTATTGCAAGTTTGCAACTTGCAAGCAGAGACTAACGCAGTAGGGTTACTTTTTCGTATATTGAGTAAATTTTATGAATATGTTTCAAGTTTAACACTATTCATGATTAAAAATGATTTGTAGTATATGTATATTTAGAAAGTCAATCTTATTTCGAGATCACAAAGAAAATCAGATTTTTTGACATATCATGTTCGAACTATATAGACAATTTAATTATAATTATTGTTGAGGTAACATGACCATAATATAGAAACTTTCATACAAGGGCAATGTATTCAAACTCGAAACAAAATCTTTTAGGTTCAAATTAAGGACAACCTAGAAGTTAGAATTCCCAAGTCCTGATTTTGTTCAAGCAACTGCTTCTTCGTAAAAAGCTAACCTACTTTTTTTTCTTCTTGGATACCTGCCTATTAATGGAGTAATAAATGAGCGAACAAGTTAAAATGAGTTGAATTAAGAAATAAATAGTTAATACCAAATTTGAGATAGGTTATTTCTAGATGGGATAAACATGGGTCACAACCCCCACCTGCCCAACTCTTATCAAGTTTTAGTTTTCTTCATTTGTTTCTTATTGTTTGTTTGGTTATCAAACAAAACTATAAAACATTTCTTTATTATGTCTATTCCTAACATCTCAAATAACTTTTTAAAAATATTATACAAGTTTTTTTATGAGTCAACTTAAGCTATATATTTAGACCAAATAAGTCTAATTTTTAAAAGGGCGGTCTCTGATTGTGCCCAAATTGACTCAGAATGAAAAAATTGTCCAACCCAACCAGTCCAAGCGTAAGCAAGCACGAGCAGACAAAAGTAGGGATGGCAATAGGGCGGGTTAGGGGTGTTAGGGCGGGGCAAGCCTTGACCTGCTAAGATTTCGACCCGCCCTGCCCTGCCCTGTTTAGCTTTTTTCAAAGAAATTACCCTGCCACGCCCCGCCCCGCCCCGTTTATATTATCTTTCATTTTTCCTCTTTATTTTTCACTTTGAAGCATGACATATTTTCTTAAAAACAATTAGATGAATGATTAGTTCCTAAAATTGGATTTTTTTCTTTTGATAGTTCAAATTTCAAAATAGAACTAGAATTTACATATTTTACTATGTTTAGCATGAGAATACACAAAACCAACTTTAATATAATTAAATAAGCTTGAAGGAATGTCTGAGTTAAAAAAAAAAAAGATTTGTCTTAATTACTAAAGACCAACTTGTGATGTAAGTATAACTAGCAAGTAGTAGTATTTCACCTTTTTGTAGATGTCTTTTTAGTGATTTCTTCTAAATGAATATTGTTAATCGTAAGATCAGTTAATTAGGCGATCACTTTTGTGATAAATAGGAAAGGTTTTGTACAAGCTTAAACAAATAGAATAGTTCTATTACTGGGTTTACTTCGTAAGTTTAGTTTTATAATCAATATTGATTTTAATTTATGCTAGAAGTCACATTTTAACAAATAAGAATTTAATAACAGAAATGAGAAATCTTACAAACTTCCAAGCAATCATGCTTATACTTTTAATAGTAAAGAACGACGCTTCAAAATGTGGATTCAAACTAAGGAACAAGAATAAAATAGTCATTTTTTACTCAACCCACTTATAACCCATTTCTTGCCCTACCCTGCCCTGCCCTACTAAAAATTTTCAAAAATTAAATTTTACCCTGCCCTGCCCCACCCTGTTTATATGTTTCCTTGCCCTGCCCCGCCCTGCCCTAATTGCCATCCCTAGACAAAAGCAAAGAACTTGGAGGAGAGTACCATGTGCTAGTTGGCTCTAAAGTAAAACATAGATGCCTAACTCTTAATAAATTGTTGCCCACTTCACTTTTGGAGTTCGGTTATTATTAATAAATTTCATCCATCGACTTTTTCTTTAAATGGTCCTCCATTAAGAATTGCTCCCAAAACTTGAACTTTGTCATCCCAAAATTTATTATTTGCATCACTGTTTAGACTTTAACATGAGAAAAAATTACTATTTCTATTGTTGTACCAAATTGTGGTTGAAAACTTTTAGGTTCATTGTATATGTCTCTAGAACCTATAATATGGTTCGAAGATCTTTTTTATCATGGAACATATAGATATTCGGTGTCTAGTACTTGCATTAGGGTTCGACTAATCCAGATTCGTGCTAGAAAGTCTCTAAGGGTGAAACACTTCTTACCAAAGACAATTTCATTCTCAAGACTCAAATTTAAAATCTCTAATTAAGAACAAAGGGGTACTTACCACCCGTGTATGCAACTTGCAAGGTTAAGAACATTGAGTGCATTTAGTTCAAAGGTTTACTTTTAACAGCTAAATTGCACTTTAAAGAACCTACCCTAATAAATCAAAATCAAAGGCTAAAAGGGACAGCATAAAAAATGTGAAAAGGAATATCGGAGATCAATCAAAAGAGATCAGGAGACTATATAGAAAATGCGACGATAGTATTTTGCAACATAAGTCACCAATCAAATAAATACAGTATATGTGTCTTGAATATAATTTCTATTACTTAACAATTATTTTTTTCGCATCACTGATCATTGTTAAATTAACAGATATTTTCACTATAACATGTGAGCTTATAGTTAAATTGTTGGTTTGGTGTAAACATTATGTTTGAGTAAATATTTTAGTAGGACTATACTTTTATTTTTTTTAGCAGTACGACTATACTTGAATAGATGTGGGTCGTGAAATATTCCTCCAAATGTTTGGTCTCCAATACTTAATGTACGTTAGATTTTTTTGGGGCGGGGGGCGGGGGGGGGGGGGGAATCACAATTTTGATGTCCAATCATGTAGGAATAGGCTGCAATGATGCTTTAATCGGGCTTGATTTTGAAGTACCTGTATTAAATGTAACACTGTTAGCAGTGGGTGAATGGGTGGTCTAAGTAAATAGTAATCACGTCACAACAATAATAGTACGTCTTATATTCTTTGAGTTATTTCTCGTCTAGATTTGGAGAATAATGAGTGGAGTAACTAACAGTTAACACTATAAGAAAGTAAGGTCAATTAAATGCTATACTTTTGAAAAGATAATATATGGTCATTTTTTATATATGTGGACGAAAATGCTTAAGAGAATTACGTGACAAATTTTTGTTGTTACTGTTAATGAATAGCAATGAGTGGAGTACCTAACAGTTGACACTATAAGAAAGTTAAACAGGTTAATTAAATGCTATACTTTTGAAAAGATAATATATGATCATATTTTATATATGTGGACGAAAATGCTTAAGAGAATTACGAGACAAATTTTTGTTGTTGCTGTTAATGAATAACTCACATGTCTTTTTCATACAAAAATGGTTTTATATGATAATAGAAATAGTACGTAGTGTGTCATAATAATTTCAGATTAGCCCAAAAGTTGCATATGAAAATGTGCATCTCTTGAAAATGACTTCACTTAGGACCATTTGGACATGATTTGAAACCATAGTTTGAAATTATGAGATGAAACCATGATTTGAAATTATATTTGGACGTGCAATTTGAATTTTTTAAGTTGTATTTTTTTATAAACATAAAAACTCCACAAGTTATGAAAATTATCAAAATATTTTCAATTTTTATACAATCTTACCAAATGAGCAAGTCATAGTTCATAACAAAATTAGTACCCTATTAGAAGGCCTTTCTAAAAAATACAACATCAATTGATCAAACTTTAGTTCAATAAAAAAGAAAATTTAACATGTGTAACTACTCTTTAATATAATCCTCTCACATGGTAGACATAAATAAAGGTTGGTAAATGATTGATGGGAGTAATTGTTAAAAATATCTACCAACTTATGGGTCTTTTTTTACAAAAATATAAACTTATGGGTTAACTTTTTTGAAACCCCAAATCATGCCTTTTTGGATGATTTGGGGTTTGAAACCATGAGATGAAATGCACGTCCAAACGCTGGTTTCATCTCATGGTTTCAAACCGCATGTCCAAACGTCTACTAAACCATGAGATGAAACCAGCGTTTGAACGTGCATTTCATCTCATAGTTTCAAAAATTTTAGATATAAAACTTGACCCATAAATTTATATTTTATAAAAAAAGACCCATAAGTTGGTAAATATTTTTAACAATTACTCCCACCAGCCATTTACCAACCTCATTAACTTCCACCAAACTTTATTTATGTCTACCGTGTGGGAGGATTATATTAAAGAGTAGTTACATTACTATTCATGTTAAATTTTTGTTTTTATTGAACTAAAGTTTGATCAATTGATGTTGTATTTTTTAGAAAGGCCTTTCTAAGTAGCGTATTAATTTTGTTATGAACTATGACTTGCTCATTTGGTAAGATTGTATAAGAATTGGGAATGTTTTGATAGTTTTCACAACTTGTGAATTTTTATGTCTATAAGAGAAAATACAACTTAAGATATTCAAATTACATGTCCAAACGTTTCCTTATATCGTGGAACTGTTAATAATACTGACAAATTGTGAATAAATTCATAAGGGATCAATTGGCACATTTCAAGTGATTGAAGGTTACATGTGTTCAGTCAAATATTGTAAAGATTAAAATTAGAATTTATCCACAATTAAGGGACAAAAAGTGTTATTTACACTTTTAAACCACTAGCTATAGCTATGAAAAAAATGAGAGAAAAAATCTAATAGATAAAGAGTGATAACTTGTTGTATTGATTCTTGCATTGTTTCCTGCATTGAAATTAAGAGACTACATCACTATTTATAGAGAAATAAAATAAAAGGAAATATGTTATTTTCCTTATAGATTCTAAACTAGAAAAAAACTAAATATTATGTAATTAATGTAGATCCTAGACTTAGAAGGAAAATAAATATTCTAGACTAAAAGTAAAGTAAAATATTTGATCATTAATGTAAAACATAACATAGATGGAATGTAAATTTTAACACAAACTAGTTCTTATAAATATTTTTTTAATATCTTTGAATTAATGACATGGCCAAACGGATTCCAATTTTCTTCTCTATAATGATCATACGTAAAACATGATTAGCCTCCCACGTACCCTTCATCATTTTTAAAGCCATGGACAGGGAACTTTAATATGGTCTTACTATTGGGTCCCTAAAGCTGCTTTCATGAAAAATGCAGTTGGCACTGAATTTTATTTAAGGTTCACAACTACCTGAAATTCCAATACGTTAAATTTGAATTCTCTATTTAATTATATTTGACAGTAATCTCATGACTCGTGATTTGGGGTTCAGCAGGAGAAATTGACATTTCTTTGTATTATTCTAACAATTTTTCGTCATCGATAAATCCTTCACTAGAGATTCTCTTCTCGATTTTACCTAGCCAAATCAGAATTAGTTGTGTACGCAGAATTTTGAACATTGTTGGCACATTGTTACAGTCTTGCAATTAAGTTTGGATCTAGGCGATGTTAGTTTTGAGTGTATTAATTTCCTGTTCCAAACTGACATTTATTTGTATCATATTTAAATGGTGCAGAATTACTTCATATATGCATATATTATTTATCAGAAAATAATATTTACATACTCTTTTGCGTAGCGATGTCAAGTGAAACCTTTAAGGCATAATACATAAACAGACCCTTTAAACTTCAAAGTAAAAGTATGTTTTCAGGTGTCAAGTAGGTAACTCAACTTGCCAGAGTTAAACGCTAACACAAATGTTGACGCAAGACATAAATTTTGGAGGGTACGTATGTCAGTCGTAAAGCATTTGTGTTTACGTGTTGCTCAACTTTATACAAGCTTAAGCGTTTTTACTACTTGCACATACAAAGTTGAAGAAGCATACTTGTCGACGCCAAGTTTAAAGGTCTGTTTATGTATTATGCCAACCTTTAAAGGTGCATCCGCCAATGATCAAAATGGGAATCATCACTATATAGATCATTCGGCAAAAAAATTCATTCGGCGAAATGCCATTTATGTCATAGTACATTGTTGTTTAGAAAATCATTTTTTTTACATCATATCTCAATTTATGTACGTAGGTATACATGGATGTTACATCTAACTACTAAACAACGTGACAATAACGTACTTAAAAAAAAACAATTACATAAACTCAGTTTGTACTGTCCAATAAGCTTAGTATAAGGTAACTCTATAAGTTAATACTATATGTAACTCCTACTAGTTTAATTTCCTCCACGTAACTGTCTATAGAATTTTTGAGTTCTTGTATGAAGAATAAAAGCCAAACAAGTTCCTAGGAAACAAAGACAACCCCATATAACAAAAGATGTCTGAAAACATTTCATGCCCGAACAACTTCCATCATTAGTTGATGTTGAATTTTCTTGTCTTCTGTAGAGCATAGCTGCTAAGTCCCCAAATAAAAATGAACCAATTGGGATATTAGCCACCACAATATTGTGATTAACACCAAAATTCTTGGTCCCAAAAAGCTCAGTGGTTTGCGAAACAGAAATAGAAGTAATGGCTCCTGTGCAAATCCCAACTATAGCTGTGCTGATATAGAGAGCAATGTGACTACTGTTGAGTAGCAAAAAGAAAGCTCCTGTCATTGGGGCTAGTATCACTGCTATGGTAGCTGGTCTTGATATTGCATATTTACTCCTGAAATAAACAACATACAAGTTTCAGTTTGCGCACTGACAATATATAGACTTTTTACACTACCCTATTAAATTGATATTGTAATAATGCATAACTCTTCATAATAACAATGATATGATTAACCTAAAAAATATAACAATAACCTACCATAAGAGGTATAAACCAATAACAATGTTTTTTAGAGTTGGCCTCCATGGTCCACGATGATCACTCATCATTAAAAAGAGAAGTTTTGCACGATCAGGTTAAGTTATATGCCTACACCTAGTAACTCTATACATCAAATTGATAGGGTAACTGAAAAAATATAGTACTAATAATTAGTAAGAATATTTTATATTTTCAATGTATATATGTCTATATTAACTTAAAACTTTTTTGTAAAACGGGTTTAGAGACCTAGTTATTTTTTAATATAGAGATTGAAACGAGTATATAAATGGAAAGGTTAGACATATGTATACTTTAATCAGTATTTGGGCTAAGACATGCTTTGAGTATATATGCATGATGGTGAAATTTCAACCATCAATATAAACTATCGATAAAGTAAGTTGAGAAAAGCATAAATTCAAGAGAAACACATTAATTTTTGTGTCATAAATCCAAATTGAAATATCCAGTCAGATATTATTTGATTTGACATTTGTGCTTGAGAAAAGCATAAATTCAAGAGAAACACATTAGTTTTTGTGTCGTAAATCCAAATTGAAATATGTCATAAATCCAAATTGAAATATCCAGTCAGATATTATTTGATTTGACATTTGTGTTGCTTAAAACCAGGCAATTCTTATAATCTTTTTGTGCTTACAATAAGAACACGAAGTACGTACCTTACCAAACTAAGTTATTACTCGTGCTGATATTTGTTTAGTGTTTAATGCATGAAATAGTTGGTCTAAATTAAAATTTCGGAAGAAAAAAGAAATGAATGGTGATGATTATACTCGGGCTTTCCCATATTAACACACACATTAATATCTTGCACGTATACAACCATATAAGCGGCTCCTTAAATTTTACCAACTAATATTCTTTCAAGAATCAATTTTGCATTAAAAATCAAAAAAGAACTAGCAAGAAGTGTGGTGCAATAGATGCCCATCTCTCAATGTCAGATTTAATCTTCGAAAATGAATGAAACTCTTGGGTGTGGAACATTTATCTTCTAAGTTCTAATTGACCATATGTGGCTCCATGACGTGAATTAATGTTAGTCCGATCAGTAAATATATTTTGCTAGATAATGAAAAAACATGAAGGGAGAACCAGCAAGAAGTGTGGCGTGTTGGGCTAAAACAATTCAATAATATTCTTAACATGATGTGACATCGTTCGCTTTGAGTCAAACCCGCACGTTATTCCCCAAAAGATCTGACATTATTAAGAGTATTCAACACCTTAGACTTTGTTCACGCACACCCAACATGGTGGCAATAGATATGATTTCTCAATACTAAATGTTTCAGGTCTGAGCTTCAACTTCTGGTAGGGAGCACACTTCCATGAAAAACTGAGTACTACTTAATATACATAGAATATACACACACACGCATATATATATATATATATATATATATATATTAAATCTTGAACATTTTTAGCGAAATTTCTCACTTCGCCACTAGTAGGGAACGTGATATGAATCTAAATTAGTCGGACCAAGAATTTCAAATACCAAATAATGAAAAATAAAAACTCCTATTTAGAGAGATTGTTTTACCTGGAGAAGAGATAGTCGAAGAGTGAAGGAAGAAGGCGACCAAAGAAACCAAATGAAGATGATAATGAAACCAATGAAGAAGTGGCAGTGCATCCACGAGTATCAGCAATTTGTCCCAAATTATTCAAATAAACCAAACCCAATGTTGCACCAAATAAGTATACAAAGAAATACAACCAGAAATCCACTCTCATCAACATTTTTTTTGCTCCAATTTCCTCCATTACAGCAAATCCAACATCATTATCCTCTTTATTAGCCCCATAATTAATCTCCTCTTGTGGTGTTCTAATTTCTTCCTCCAAATTACTTAAATCACAAATTCTTGGATCTCTCCTTATCCAACATTTTCCATGCCAATGTTCTTTGATTCTTTCACTCAATGGGACCAATATTGGAAGTACTAAAAAAATCCCCATTCCCATTAAAATCAACAATCTTGGTAACAATTTCGAATTCGCGGGCCCCATGCTAGTGATCACAGCAAAAGTCCCCGTTGCCAGCGTTATAACGAACATCACTCGAAATCCAGCTGATAATTTTCTTGATTTTTCAACCTTAGTCTCACGAATTAGTGGTGCAACAATAATCGCAAAAAATAGGGGCAAAACAGAGTTTAAAAGGAGATAAGTTTTAGCCCTGTCACTCGGGGTGGAAACGTTAATAACATCAACTATGTCTGTAATAATCTTGGCACTTAAACTTATGTAACTAGTCGATATTCCAACAGCAACTTGTCTATCCAACGGGAAATTCTGAATCGATACTATGTAAGAAACAGTATTGATCCAACAAATGCTGTTGCCAGCCAAAAAAGTGAGTGAAAAAACATGCCAATAGGATAAAGAGTGTATGTGATTTGTAAGAAAAAGATATTGCACCCCATAGCCAATTAATCCTAGTGATGAACCAATTAAAAGAACTAGCCAAAGGGGTAAATAATTAGCTGCAATTCCAGCAAACCAACCGAGTAATTTTCCAGCATCAGAAGCAAAAGCTAAGTTGTTGAGTTGAACTTGGGATATGGATAGGAGTTTTTTTATTTGAGAAGAATAAGCTGGGAAATTTGTGTTTGTTCCAGCCATAGACTGTAACCATAATGCTCCAACTAGGTTCATCCATTGCTTAGACATTTGAGTTCTTTTTTTTTCGTTGGGAAAGAACTAAAGATGTCTGAAGCTTAATGAGTAATTAAAAAGAAGAATTTGAGCAGCTTTTATAGATGGGGATGGGAAGGTGAAACTGGTTTATATGGAAAATGTGGTTGGCAGGAGGCAGGGCCTGAGTTACATGTATTAAAGAGTGTTCAATTAAATTTCTTTACTGAAAAATTGTATGTACTATGTAAATCGGGTAAAAATAAAATTGGCACCTGTATGTAAAATTATTGTTGAATAGCAGCAAAAATGACCCAAAATTTTCTTTAGGTCGTGCGTTTATATTGCATCTTCATCTTTTTTTAGGTCAACGAAGTGGAGAAAATTATGAAGCCTAGTTTCTCTCAAGGATTTGCCCTGATTTTTTTTACCATATTTGAATTTTACCTTTTCTTGAATGAAGGGCGAAGAATTTACCATATTGAGTTTTATTTTCCCAAAAGGAAAATTTTAATATTCTATATTTGGGTAACCTTTTTCTTGGAGAGAAAAATTTTAGACCTCTATAAAGTGAGGAATATTATTCTCTTAATAGGTTTTATGCTTTTTAGTATTATTTTTTCATATGTAGGTTAATTGACCAAATTATATTAACATATTATTTTTTTATTATATTTTCTTTATTGTCTAATTTATCATCGTTCAAGATTTACAATAGTTAGCTTCCGCATGACGCCCGATTATTTCGATCCCAACAGGTTTAGATCCTACTAGAGACGACAAAAATGTTAGCTAATCTCTTCTATATGTCCAAGCATGGATGATTCAAATTACCATGTACATGTCCTCAGGAGCGGAGATAGAGCTTCGTTTACAGGTTCGGTTGAATCTAGTAACTTTGGTTCAAATCTTATATTTAACTTAAATATTCATTTAATATGTACAAATTATTAATTTAGAATCTACTAACTTAGATGGACTAGAATCCCCAACACATAAATGTCAAATTCTGGTTGTGCCTCTGTATATTCTGGTGAATGATAACAGACACTCGATGAAATAATCAATGTATGCATAAATTGATCCGTGCATCACTGTTATAAAAAAGATGTGGTGCCAGGAGAAATAGAAGATGTGTGGAGTTAAAAGCCGCCAAATAAGGTTAGGGGCCATTAAAGGCTGATTACAATTGCGTATATTTTAGAAGTATGAAAAGTTTGCAAATGTGCGGCTGTGATGTGAAATACTTAACAGAGGAGTATAAAATTTGTTGGAAACGCAATATCAAAGAGGGAACAATCTGTTTTGCAGTTTGGTTAATTAACTAAGTGTGTTAAGAGCCTTGGACTCTTTAACTTTGTTAGGCTCACATTGATTTATTCATTCTTCTTTGGAATATTGACTTCTGTTTTTGGATATTAGTTAGTTCTAATAGAGATGGAAAAAAAATTGTTTCTTAGTATGGCACTATGGCATGTGAGACTTAGATTGCATGATACTGGTTTCGTCACTCAAATTATCAAGAAATAAGCCAGATTAAGGAGCATATATACTTCAAGTCATAAAACTTCTAAAATTAGAATTCATTTTATGGTCTCGGATTTTCCAAATTTAGATGCATCGATTTTATTTAAACGGCTCTCTATTTTCTAACCATGAAACATAGATATATAATCTTATTTATGATTACACATAATTTTCTTATTTCTAATTTAACCAACATAAAATTAGAAATTACATCTAGCTATCCACACATAAAAGTCCTTATTTTGTGAATCAAACCCTTTATCGTAACAAATACTCGACAATTATTGGATGCAAGTCCATAAATTCTAACAAGACATCTGTTTCTAGATAATAATTACTAATTAGTTTTAGTAGCACTAAAAAAATTAGTCATTTTTGTTTACCTTTATATGGCACTGTGGCATGTGAGACTCTTAAATTACATGATAATAGTTTCGTCAAAGTTATTGTTCTTGTAATTTTCGACATTTATAGATGCATTCCTCTTCCCTTTTTTCCATTTCATGTTCGTTTGACATAAATTTTCTTGTTTAGAATTTACAAGGCAGTTTTCAACATGGCATATTGTATTTGTTGCTTGTGTGTAGGGAGGCACCGAAATAACACTTCATCTGATAGTGATATATAGCAACAAGATCATTCCAGTCAATAAAACATCAGTACTGATTTGATGACTATCCAACACATCTTTCATTCAATTAATTCAATCAATTCATGTTTCTTGTGTCATGCTGACCTAATTATTTCGTATACTTTTAATTTTGTGCTCTTTTTTTTTCTTTCTTTCTTTTCCTGTTGATATATTGGTTTGTCTGAACTTTTTAGATTACTAATTCTGCTTATTATAGGTAGATACATGTAATTATCTGGTGATCGACAGTGTAGAAATTCGTTTATATTGTGTGTCAAAGTTAAACCCTTTTTTACTTAAATTCCCATTTTCTACCTTATAGGATAAACTCTTTCCTCAAACTAGAATAACCAGATAATCCCTCTACGTCATCCTATGCGACACTAGTCCGACAATATTCCCTGTTTAGTAAGTTCAATAAAGAATGATACCATATACATTTTATAATGGTGGTATTTGGATATCTCCCACCGCATTCTGGCATTTGATGTGAATGGCTCTATCATGCTAATGACAGATGAGAAAAAAATAACTTAATTTTTTTTGTCTCTGCTAAAATATGAACCAAAGATCTCATGTGTTCTTAATCCATTTCATTGACCACCAAACTACGACATAAGACATTGGATGCATGTCTTTTTTCTTGCAGAGGTATGAATCCACCACATATATACTAAGAGCCTATATCTTGGCAGATAGTTATCATAATAAAAGGGCCGTGCTGATATATGATTTTCTTGTAGCTGATCATATTACTTGTTGGCTTTGTCAGTAATATTGATGATATTGGTTGTATCATAGTTATTATGTACGTAATTATATGGTGGAGTCATCAGAATATAATTACTCCCATGGGGTATGGAAGTTAATGGTCCTTCGATTGGTAGACCTAGCCTATAGCAGATAATTCTGGTAAATTCAACTAGTCAATTACAAAAATCAGTATTCACTGATCACTATTATATGTGAATGGATAATTCTGGATTTCTCAAGCAATTAATTAAACCTTTCCCCATGTTCCAAGTAACTGAAGAGTGTAATCTGATCCTGGACTTTTGGGACTCCAAAATTTTGTTTCACTACCTGTCATGATTCAAGATTGGAAAAAGTCTAATGTTTATCATCCTCTGCGTTAAACTTTTAACCTAGCAATGGTGAAAAATTAATCATGACTAGTTAACATATAAATCTTTAACATATATTTTTATTTTGAAAAATTACTTAACTATAGTAAGGTTGATATTTAGTTGATGTAATCGCCCAGTATGAATAAGTTTTTACCTTATTATAGTTGGATTTTAAAACGGAAAAGGGTCAAAAATACCCTTAAACTATGTGAAATGAACAAAAATGTCCTCCGTTCATAGTTTGGTCCAAGAATATCCTTAAACTATATGAAATTGAACAAAAATGCCCCTATTGTTACTTAATTGGGTCAAAAATGTCTTTTTCCTAATAAACATAAACACATTATTTTTATAAAAAATATTATTTTTAAAGAAACCTTTTCTTGTTTCTTTTCTTTTAAAAATCCCTTTAACTAATAAAAAAGTGGGAAGTAATTTCTTTTACTCTAATCTCGTTTTATCAATTAAAATAGAATTACCTTATGTACTTTGTTAACTGATAATATAACTCATACATATAAGTTCATAGTAACCCTATCACAAATTATAATTTATTAACGATAAAATTCTTTTTCCTAATAAAATAGAAAATGTTTTTATTTTTTAATCTTTTCCGAATTGAAGTAGGATAAGCATTTGCTGATATAATCCTTGGTTTTAAAGTTAAATACAACAATTATAATGCCATAAAACAAGAAAAGTTATTACATTGCTTCAAATCACAAAATATCATTAAGATATCGTCGATGGAGTTATTGTTGACCTTTTTCATTTTAACTTTAAATCCAAGGATTATATTAGCAAATGCTTATCCTACTTCAATTCGGAAAAGATTAAAAAATAAAAATATTTTCTATTTTATTAGGAAAACTAATGTTATCGTTATCTAAATGAAGATTAATGATGTGGTTATTATGATCTTATATATAATGTATATTATCAATTAAAAAAGTACATGGGATAATTTTCTTTTAATTGATAAAATGAGATTAAGAACAAAAAAAAATTATCTCCCACTTTTTTATTAGGTAAAGATATTTTAAATGAAAATGTTTCTTTAAAAATAATATTTTTATAAAAATAATGTGTTTAAAAAGAAAAGAAACAATATGTTTATTAGGAAAAGGGCTTTTTTGACCCCATTTAGTAACAATAGGGGCATTTTTGTTCAATTTCATCTAGTTAAAAGGCATTTTTTGATCAAATTATGAACGGAGGATATTTTTGTTCTTTTCGCATAATTTAAAGGAAAATTTACTTGTCATAACTACTTCTAAGACCTATTTATGAATAATAACTACCTTTGATTTTATTTATTGTTCATAACTAAAATATTTTCTTAAATTACACATCATAACTAGTGTCCGTATTTTACAAGTTTTCTTTTAAATTAGTTTTCTCTCACCTCTCAAATTTATTTCTCCCTCACCCTTCTCTTTCTCTCTCTCTCTCTCTCTCTCTCTCTCGCCCCCCGACCGTCGGATCTATTTCCCTTGCCTCGATTCCTTCAAATATGTCAAGTTACTTCATCGGGAAAATTGTTCAAGATTGTGACGGTGGAAGTGTCGAATGACAAGAACTAATGTGAACTCTTCTTGATGGCATAGAGCACATAATCTACGCAATCCTCGTCGAATTTACGAAGAATAACACTAGAGAGCTCGTACCCTTCTCGATTTAGTTATGGAGGCAACTCTTGTTTGTTGATGTTGCTATAAATCGATTCCTTTGAAACTTTTAAGTTTTCTCGATTTATAAATCTATGAAGAAAAGGAGTGACGTTTTGGTTTGTTCTTTACTTTTTCGACACTGCCACTTCTTCTCCGCGGTGGCAGCGGTGGTTCACCGGTGGTTAAACGCATATCCACCTCCGATGAGAGTTGTGGAGCTTCATGCTCACCAAGTGTTTGATAAAATGCTTCAGTATATTTCATTGTATTCCATTGTATATATGCATACTACAATTTTATATTTCTTAAACAATCAACCATATTTTATTGTATTCCAGTGTATATTTTTCTGTATTTGGAAGTATTTAAAAGTTTGGAATGGAGTAATTTGAGAGAGAAACGTGGGTTATTATGGAACTTCATGATTATGCGTGATACATGGTTGATTTAATTTGATTTACCATTTAAAATGAAAGAAGAGAATGCGTTCCATAGATACGCCTATTTTGACTCTCGCTTAGATTTTGTATTTCGGTGTATTTCAAAAATGCGAACTCGGCCGAACTTTGTATTTAGTGTATTTACGTATTTCAAAAACGCGAAATACAACGAAATATAACAAAACTATTACGATTTGTAAATATAGAAAAAGTAGTATAAATTGTTAGTGTTGTTAAAAAGGTATTGTTTATGTAAGTTTCCTAATTTAAAACCATTTTGTACCCTTTTCTGTTTTGAAAATGACGGGCCACAGATATTTTCAAACTGTCCTTGTTCTTTTCTTTTAAATAGTAAAAGCATAGCCAGACTCTATAATTCTATACTATTACTCTGATTAATTAATCTCTTTCTACCGAGACAAATCTGCTGCTCCCAGTTACTGATGTGATGTTTGCAAGTTGCAACTTTAGCTTTGACATGTAATTTAGTTATTGCTTTTGATGGCCAAACTAGGTTTCTATTACCATGATTTTTTTTATTCCCAATCAAAACGCCAAGTGTTTTGTTCATGCATAAGCAAAGTATAAAAGATGAGTTACTCATGTACAAGCCATATAGAAAACTATTATACCTCATGTATTAGAACCTTGAAGGCTAAATGTGCTCAATTGAAAAGCACAAGGACCAAAACTATATTTGAGAGAACCTGAAACTCTTATACCTCATGTATTAGAACCTTGAAGGCTAAATGTGCTCAATTGGAAAGCACAAGGACCAAAACTATATTTGAGAGAACCTGAAACCGTTATACCTCATGTATTATATCCAGCCTGCTATCCATCAAATTTTATAAGTGTAGACTGTAACTCGCACTCTGATACCAGTTTGCCAAACTTAATTTGAAACTAGACAACTAACTTATGGTGTACTTGGGATTGGAAACCAAAATGAGATTTACAATACTGGCGAGATTTGTTTTAGCAAGTTAGGGAAATTTTTTTGCCCAATCACACTAAATTTGATCAGCCGGCAACCTAGATAGCAGAAATAGCCAGTTCAAAAAACATAACTAGATGCCATTCACAACGGAAGGTAACTATAATCTGAAGAGACATATACAGTTATGCACGAAATAGGTGTACTTGATGAGAAATTAAACAGGGCATGTAGCGATGGTCACCACATGTCTTCATCATCATAATCATCACCGAAAGCTTCACCATCGGACTCACCATCTATACCACCGTCAAGGATTGGATCTGCATAATCTGACCAGTCCTCGCGGCGCACATCCTCATTTTGAAAAGAAATTACATCAACAGTTTCAGATCCATATTGTTCCTGAGAAGTGCTGCTTAAAACTTCTGACTCGTCACTTGATGACTGGGTTCCATCTTCATCCTCATCTTCAGATTCCTCTTCATCAGGATAATCATTCCAGGGATTATGTTCAGCTGAAGACCAAAAATGCCAATTACTAAACCATGTCTGACAAAAAGCACCTTAAATAACAAATGATACCAAAAGGGGATGGAAAGGCAAGGGATATATGACCATTGGAATCATCCGATTCGTAGTCTGAATGATCAGGGCCATCATAGTAGTCATCATCCTCATCAACCTGTATCCTAAAACAACCACATCAACTATTTTAGTAAGAATTTAAAAGGAAAAAGTACCATCTGAAGAAAAACTATTTTGCTTTATGAATCCTTACAATGGGAAAGGGCTAGCAATATCCTCGTCAGTGTTGGTATTGTTCTTAACAGCATAATAATCATAAACATAACCATCTGAAGATGCTGCACGGCAATTAGCAACACTTTCAATAAACTCACAATAAACAGTAAACATGGAACATAGACAGTATGTTCCATTGCCCATTTGCCCAAACCCACAATAGTGACCCTTCCACAGACTCGGGAATGAGGATTTCTACCATTTCATTTTGTTTCAGAATATGAAATAAGATGAAGAAATTTCTCAAACTGATGAAACTATAGGGATTCTGTTGCCGGGGAAAGCAAATCATGATATTGAATTTGAAAAAAAAAAAAAATCCCTGGAAAAAAGACAAGCAATATAGGACCTTGGTTTGACATGTAATTATGAATTTCTGACTCAATTTCTTCAGCAGCACTTGGCATGACTTCTCGTAAAAGAGGCAAATATTGGGACATCATCTTGTGATCTTCGAGCTCGGTAGTCCTGAATTGATGTCATAAAACCAGCTTTTTTTTCACTCGTGCAGGAAAAGGATAACACTGCATAACAGTAACTTTAAAAAGGTAGCATGTAATGACAATAACACTTACTCCTCTTGCACTTCATGGCTTTTTTCTTCAGTATCAACACGAATAACATCATATAGTCGACACATCTCACTCAGCTCTTCGTCGTGCCTTAGTTTTCTCTTTTGTTTTCTGCTTTTCCATATTTGCTCAAATCGGGCACTTTTTGACGAATCCTAAAAGAGGGAAGAGCATGATAAGTTAAATCGTAAACGGCCTTGAAGCATTTAATTAGGAGAAAAGATAAGTAACTCTAACAAACAAGGAATTACTACTAAGGTATTCAAAACCACTTGAAACCCAACGTTAATAGCATGAATCAATTTTGATATTATCATAATAAAGAAAAGAACAAGGGTGACGCTTTCTGCACAAACTTCAAAACCCAATATGTGCCATTGAATTCAATCACAAACACAAAGTTCTAGAATGCAGCAACTAATAGCAACTCAGATGCGGACTTCCTTAACTACCAATACACCTTCATAAGCTAGATTTAGCAACAAGCACCTACAGATGCAGAGTTAAAAAGGTTAGAACTTTGTTTGAGAGTGGGCATTGAAGCTTATGACCGCACTGTAATATACTAAAGAAATGTTTATTCTTCATCCACTGTTCCACACACATAATACTCTGTATATTATTCCTTAGCTGAAATATATCAGATTGAAAGGAATATATATAGTTCCACTTGCTTGTTTGTTCAGATAGATAGTCATGTAAACTGTTCTTATAGATAGTTTTGTTTCCTCATATCAATATAATCAGATCTGTTCAAGTATAATCATCTTCCCTTCTTGAGGTATTCCAATTTTTTTCTGAATATGTCATCAAACAGCATTAAGAACGTAAGTTGGTATTATTTCTCTCTTTTTCTTTTTGTCAGTTAACATTACTATTATTATTACTCCTATTAGAACGACAAACCACTTCAAGTAATTCTGTTTTATTCCTACGATTGTTCTTCTATCAGCATAATGACCTCCCTCACTAGAAATAAATACGAAAGATGAATTGGAGAAAAAAAATCCACAAATAAAACATAGAATAGCAAGTTACACACTGCGTGGCGAAAATGTTATTAGCTAGTAAAAAAGGAAAGATTCCATCCACGAATGTAGCTACAATAAACAACTCCACATAATATAACCATCTTCTGTGTAATAACAGTTAAACAAATATTGAATTATTATAGATAAGAAGATCTGATGGTATAGAACTCTGGTAATACCTCTTGCTTTTGCTTAGCCTTGGCAAGTAGTTCAGCTTGTTTCTGCACATACCACATTAAGCGCATACACTCGTCATTTATAATTAGACTGAAGCTCTGAGTGATGCAGATTTCTTATACATTTATGCACATGTCTGTAAGTAATCAAGAAAGAGCTTACCTTTTCTGTCCTAAAACTTCGCCTTATCTCAGATTTCTCTTTGACTTCTGACAAATCTGCTGGAGCCGACTGCTAAAACACAGCTATTAGAAAACTAATAGTAGCTAACTATCAGAGCGAGAACCAAGCTAGTTAAATAATAGCACGTGCAACCAAGAGACCCTTCTAAAAGTTATGGCTTGATAATGCAAGTATTACAAAATCTCACACTTCAAGCATATTACTCGAAAAATACGATGCGTACATGAGAAAGTTAAAAATGTAGAATATATCACACTTACCACAAACGACTTCAGGATATCAACAGTGACCTCTGAGCTAGTTACTGTCTCCACATGTCGCACAAGTACCTTTCTGCTCTTCAATTCATCTACTGAAAACAATTATTAGTACATAAAAGTGAAAAAGCCAAAAAATTAAAAAGACCTGGTGTGTTACAATCATACAAGTGCATTTGTTGCCTCTTCAACTACAATAAACATCAGGAATCCACAAAGTAACCAATTACTTATTTCAGCAGATATGTTCGAGATAATCCTCCCTCAACCCAGCTTTGTCTTTAACTAAAAATTTTATCAAACATTTTTTGAATGCTTTAAGAGATAATGGTCAATAACACACCTGAACTGTCAGCTTTTTTTGTGAGTTTCACACCCCAACTATCACATGATCGCTTTTCCTACTTGGAACTATCACTATCTATGTAGGAAAAGGGAACAAGTGATAGTTCAGTGTGTTTTTGACCATTAATTCTACTTTTAACTATAGAAGTATCTTTTAGATATGCCAATTCTACATTTTTTTTAGAAAAACTAAAAGAAAATCAATGTCCGAATTATCATACTAAAAATTAAAAGTGTTAAGTATTGTATATTTAACAAACCTTTACTCGAAGACTCATCAATTGAAAGCTTAGCAAAGTCAAGCAATGGTCGTTTGACTGGCCTCTCATTGATTTCTAGCCCTGTCAGTCCACAACACAGTTAGAAAATTTGAAAATCTCTAAGGTTGGAAATAAAGTGAAAATAGCAAAGTTCAAAACCCTAGTAACTCACAGAAAGCGTCAAGGCGAGACTGGAATGCTTTTCTCTTAACCCTAACAATGACCGGTTTGTCTTCCTTCAACGGAACTGAAGAACCCTCGCCGGCGACTGCAGCCATTGTTGCCGGAAAGAAAGTCAGTTGCGATGTGAGCTCCTTCGTCGAGTTATATATTGTGATTGTGAGTGCGTTTTTTTCAATTTTATTTTCCGCGATTCCGAGTATAAATTTAGCAATTTTAGTCCCTCATATATTGATAAGTTCTAGTTTTGGTCCTTGTCATTACTGGTTAACCTTCAATTAATTGATATGTCCACTTCTGATCTCTTGAATCTTCACATTGTTAAGTGCTAAACCATTTTGATGTATTATGTTAATTTTGTACTACTTACTATACAATCCATATTTTAGAGTAATATTCCTATATAAATGATCAAAAACACATAATAGAATTAATTGAAGGTTAAATACGCTTAACCAAATATTCACAAGGAATAAATTCAAAAATCGAGGGACCAAAATTGCAACTATCTCATAATTTATATGAAACCTGGTGGCATATTTTAGCGAGGAAATGGGCGGAGTGAGAAATAAAGGGTCAAATTTACTACTCATTCAAAATTGAATAATTTCGCCCTCTAGTTGAATATTGGTCTAATATTATACTCTTAATTATTGAAAAAAGGTCAAAAAAAAAAAAAAACATTTAACAGATTTTTAGTCTAAATTATAATATTATTAGGAAAAGTATTTTTTTTAATTTACCCTAAACCAACTCTAACTTGAGTATAATTTTAAATTTAAAATCAAAACTTAAAGGTATATATTACATTCTTGCATCCTAAACTACTGTGAATTTCCACGTTCTTCATAGCAAAGTCGAAAGAAAAAGAAAAAAATACAATCAAAGGGTGGAATCATCCTTGTCCAAAAAGATTCAACTGACAACAACACTTTATAAATAGGTAAAAGAATATTATGTAATATTTATTTATTGAATTCTTTTGTTTTTCAAGTTGAGAAAATACTAAAATACTGGTGGACGTTCTCGTATTTTTATGTTTATTATTTGATTTTACATTTTATAACATACCTCTGCATGAAGACGAATCATCAATTGAAAGCTTAGCAAAGTCAAGCAATGGTCTTTTGAGTGGCCCTGTGGATGAATAATTGTAAATTTAAGATACCAAATAGACTGAAATCAAATAGTAAAGGGTCGACGGTAAATAGCCCTAGAACTTACTGAATGTGTCACTGCGAGATCGGAACTTTTTTCTTTTAGCCCTATTGATGGCGGGCTTTTCATCCTTCGACGGAACAGAAGAACTCAAGGTAGTTGCAGACATTGCCGGAAGAAAGTCGATCGGCGATGTTTCGGGAATTCTGTCGAGTACAAATATGGTGATCGCGAGTAACAAATTTTTAGGCCTTATCAAGTCATCAAAAGATATTTATTACTCCTGTTAGAGATAAGATTTGTGATGAGGAAATGGGTAAATATAACTTTTTATACTTGAATTAGATGAAACAATTTTGTGTGGGTAAAAAATGAAAATCTCTTATAAAAAGTAATACGAGAAATGGACATTCTGAAAATTTTCTTATCAAACTAAATAGATTTTTTCAAAATAAATAGCTAAATCGTATGTAAATGTGGGTGAAATTGAGCTCCCGTCCGGGGTTCTGTTTGACAGGAAGGTATTGCCAAGGCCAAGGTTGAAGGGTAAGTTATGCACAACGAGTGGCTTCCGTGGAAAATAAGATAAGGAATGCGAAGCTGAGGTGATTTGGACATGTGAAGAAGAGGTGCGTGGATGCACCAGTGAGGAGGTGTGAGCGGTTGGCTTCGGGTGTTAGGAGAGGTACATGTAAGCCAAAAAAAATTAGGGGAGGTGATTCGGTAAGACATGACACACCTCCAACTAACTGATGACATAACCCTAGATAGGAAGGTTCGGAGGTCGTGAATTTGGCTAAAAAGTTAGTCGATAGCCGAGTGTTCTGTAACTTCTTTAGTAATAATATTTAGTATTCGCATTGTACTACATTCTTCTTTATTACTATCTAGTTGTTTATCTTGTTATTTTTTATTTTATTTTTGTCGTTATTTTCCTTTTATCCTGTTTTGATTACACTTCTTTTGAACCGAGAGTCTATCGAAAAAAACATTCTCTCCTTCACAAAGCAAATAAATCTATTGAAATTTTAGGGGGAGCAAGACGTGTGTACATTCTCGACGGGCTTATGTCCTTAGAACCAACATTATAGTATATTGTTGGTGGTGGTGTATGCAAATAAATCTATTGAAATTTTAGGGGAAAAAAGTGCTTGTAGTTATATTCGTGAAACCTAATTAGATCGAGTTGCATCATCCAAATAGGCGAAGGGATGGGGATTAAGTATGGAGAAAAAATATACATTTTGGTAAAAAGGATATTGGTGAATCTGTCTTTACAATTTGAACAGAAGAGAGTAATTTTACAAAAATATGTGTATTATTCCAAATTTCTTATTAACAAAACGATTCTTGTAAAAAAGATATAAAATTATATATGGAAAGGACTACAGAGCTAATTGACCCAAAAAATTCTACAATTTCAATGGAATATGGTAAATTATTAAATAGATTTTTTTTTTTTTAAAGCATTATAAGCATGTCGCATATTGTTGTACTAGTTGCATGAGGCCCGTGCTAAGCCCGGATCCAAACTCATGCTCTAAAAATAACAAAATTTAATTATAAAAATATAAATTATTTGTATTACATTTTTCTATTGTATAATTAATTTAATTTAACAGCACATTAATCGTGTCTTATTGGTAATTATTAAAGTTTTTTAGTCATAATTGAATAATTTTGACGGAGAATTAGCAAATACAAAGGGACACAATATTCAATATTCACTAAAGAAGAAAAATTTTAGAGGTTTAAAACAAATAAAGTGTGTGTTTGGTATGGAGAAGAATATTTATCAAAAAATATTTTTTAATTTTTTCATATTCGCTGGTCAAAATTATTTAAAAACATTTTCTCTAAGAGTTAAGTTAGGAAATCAAGTTCCACAAATGAAATTCCACATTCATCAAGTTGCCTTCCCCGCCCTCCAATACACCTCATTTTTAGTACCCCACCCCGTAGCCCCCATCCCCACGACCCACCGCACCCCCAGCCCCAACCCCACTTCCCATAGTACTTGTTTAGATTATATATAAATGATTTTAAGATAATATTTTTTATTACGTACCAATACAAGAAAATAAGTAAGAACACACTTATTTTTGATGAAAAATAGTTTTAACATAATATTTTCCTTCATAAACACATCCAAAGAAAAGAATTGGGGTACTAAGTAGTAAGATCTAATAAATGCTCTAATTGAAATGAAACAGTGCCTCCAAAGTTGCATAAATTTTAGGAAAATATGTAATAACAAATAACGTAAAAGGTGCTCCCTTGATTCTTTTTTACTTGTCTCTCGTTGACTCAGCACTTCGCTTAAGAAATTTTTTATTAGGAGTAAAATATACTAATTACCCTTATTAATTATGCTTTGAAAATAAGTTTGATTATTAATACTCTATATAGTTACTTAATGATAAGGGTAATATAGGAAGAATTAATAAAGCTTTTGTGATTTGTTAAAATAAACAAGTAAAAAATAGTCCCCTATTTCAATTTATATGAACCTTTTACTGTTTGGAGAGTCTACGAGATGCTTCTTTGATCACGTTTTTCTTATATTTTTTCTAAATATATAAAATATATTTTTACCAATTTGAAAAATTTATGTTAAAATTTACAGTCAAAGTTATAAAGTTTGATCTCTCATATTTCGAAAATATTCACATAAATTGAAACAAGAGGAATATATTTTTAGACATCCATGAAAGAAAAAGGAAAAAAAGACATATGATCCATTTAGAGAGACCCAAGTGGGCATAGCTATGAAAGAAAGCAAAAGTAAGCAGCCACATGATGCAGCATCACAGGGCAAAGCATAATGGGAGGACTACAAAAAGTCTCACATTTGCTCTTATATATAATAGTAAAGTAATGAAGGGAACTACCATAAAAGTCCATAACTACTCTCCCTTTAGTTTACGAGTATTTCAAGCAGCTATGAGCTATCCTTTGGCATAATAATATATTTTTGCCAAATAAAATGTTTATCAAATTGTTAACATTTGGTTATCTTGATGTCTTTAATCTTTACCAAATTAAAATATCATTTACTAATCATCCCCCATATGCGCTTATAAAATATTCCCTCTTGTCACTCTAACGCCAGAAGAAATTTATAAAATAAAAAGTCCTCCAAATTTCAATTTGATTCTTGTCCAAGCAAAAACCAGTCATTGCCACCACCATCTCCAAATTTTCCATCTCTTTATTACAATTGTAACACAAAATTGATTCTTTCATACACAAACAAGATTAATTCACTGAGTTCGTCTTCAATATAAGTTTATTTTAGGTGGTTGATGGGAACAACTACCACGCCAGAAGAATGGCCGCCGGATGGGCAATTCCCATTTGATCTTTTTATATCGAAGAAATATAAGTATTTTTGGGATGTTGGAAATATCCAATTTACTGATTCTGTTGGAAATTTGTTCTTCAGAGTTGACCGTGGTCAACCACCTGATTCATTAGCTCGTAATACCCAAAGTCAGAAACTAATTCTTGATGCATCGGATAATACCCTCATTCGCTTAGTTCGATTAGTTGTAAGTTTTCTCTTTTGCTGTCCCTAATTTGTTGACACTGTGTTTTAGCTGCTTAATTGAGGAAGACTTAATTATGTTTTAGCTGCTTAATTTAGGATCATTACTGTTTCTTATTACTGATGCTTTTACATCTTTCCTTGAGCCAGGGTCTATCGGAAACAACCTCTCTGCACTCCCGCAGGTTGCAGTGGGGGCTCGCGTACACTCATACTCCCTCCCTAGACTCCACCTGGTGGGGTTTTACTGGGTTGTTGTTGTTATTGTTAATTTAGGAAGAATTAGGGTGTGTTTGGTATGACGGAAAATGCTCTCCTCGGAAAATGTTTTCCTAGAAAATGTATTTTTAAAAAACAAGTGGATTTCTTACTTATTTTCTAGTAGTCGGTAAGTAAACAAAAAATATTACCGCAAGAGTAAAATACTAGGGGAGTGGGAAGTGGGGGTGGGTGGGGGTAGGAGACAATAAACTTAAAATGTCACTTATGAAATTTGTTTTCCCTACTTCCATTAGGAAAGTCATTTTCCTCATTTTTAAGGAACTTATTCTCCTAATCAAAATGTTTTCCGACCAACCAAATATGAAAAAATTGGAAAATATTTTCCTCCATACCCAACACACCCTCAATTACTAAAATGTTGTTCATTCCTACGTGCAAAACTTGAAAAACCTAAAGTTTATAGTCAGCTCATTCCCATAATCAGAAACTGCTTCATTATGCATCTGCTAATACCCTCATTTGCATAGGTTCCATTGTCTTTCTCTATTGCTGAATATAATTTGTTGAGACAATGTTTAGCTATTTACATTAGGAAGAACAAATACAAAAACGAAGTTCCTTTCTATGTGCAAATGGAAATAGTAGAGTTGTAATGTTAATGGTGCTTGTTATTGGACCTATTAGAAGCTAATCAGGTGATCAGAAAGTAGATTTATCGGGGACTATGCCACAGTGCAATAGCTTTTCCAATTCAGTGCTTGTTTTCTTACTAAAAAATGAGTTAATCAAGTAATCAAAAAGTGGATTTACCAGGGAATATGCCACAGCGCCATAGGTTTTCCCATCATTGTATTGCTGAACATCTGGATGAGGTATTAGCTACAAGTACGGAACTAGGGGAGTATGAGCTCGCCCCTCTACTCTGCTCTCACTTAAATACGAGGCTTCAATCAGTGACATAGTTCGAACTTATGATGAGTGCCAAAACCACACTTCAGCTGTTGCGTCCTTATCACTGAACCAAAGCCCTGGAGGCTACTGATGATCAGTTATTGTCCATTCTAAGGTGGTCAAGTTCAGTACTGAGGGGTCTTTCCTCAAAGAAGACACTAGAACTGCAATCTTTTAGGGTTGATGTTTATTGTTGGCACTTGCAATTTTTTGAGTTGGACTTGACTAACAATTCAGAGGTGTCCAGGATTCTGTAGACACTTCGTAGCTAGATTCTATAAAATAATCTTAATGCATCGACATCACCTCTTAAATGATCTTGTCTATCTTCCTAATCTCTTTTCTCTAAGTACTTCGAATGTAAGATGTAGTATGATGCTATTTCTTTTCTCTTGTTGTAGAAAGGATCATGGCAAGGTTTTATGGTAGGCGATACTGAAGAGAAGGAGTTGTTGTTCAGTGTGAATAGGACGCTAAATACATTTACTAAACTAGAGTTTGACATATTTCTTGGTGATAAACATGGTGAAGGTGCAGCGGCTGATCTCAAGATGACAGGTTCCGCCCTCAGAAGATCCTGCACCATCTACAAAGGCAATTCCATAGTAGCTGAGGTATTATATTTTATAGTATAAGCAAGTTAAATTATCAAGGTAGAGTTACCCGGTACTTCTGCTAGTGGAAGGCAGTAGGGACCCAGAGGAAAAGTCGAGGTGTGCACAAGTTGCCCCCGACAACATATCATAACCAAAAAAAAAAAAAAAAAAAAAGGTAAGTGAAACTCAAGTTTTAGGGGAGGAAAATCACTATGATTCTAGGCCTTTATGGGCTGGAAAAGAATTGGTTTACACCTCTTCTGCTGCAACCAACATGAGCTCCATTAGGAATCTTTCACACAGGATATAGCTATTTCAATGTGTTTTTTCTAGTTAGGAAGAATATATTTGTAGTAGAAAAAAAGGACTTCCGCCGAAAAACTTCCCCTCCTATTGAAAGGTGCTCCCACCCTTGGACGCCGTTCGTTTGTCCTACGTAAACATCTATTTTCTCCCGAATTTATCAGGGAAAAGCTTAAATAGATTTACATCGTGTATCATACTTCATATCCTGGATTGTCATAGAAACAACCAAGTTTGAGCCTTTAGAAATATATAGCATGATAAAACACTTAAATTCTTCAAAGAGGGTTTTACTCTGTGTAAAAGCTTACTTCTCTGTTTTTAATTTACCCAGCAGGCATTTTGGGTTTGGTATAATATCTAGTCATTGGCCGTTGTGACATTTTGTCATATAGTCAGAGCCGGAGCCATAATTTTGAGTTTATAAGTTTTGAATTCTAAAAAAGATAGTTTACTAGGTTCTGTATAAAGTTTTTGTACATATTACGTGATTTTCTTAATATAAAAATACAGGGCAGCTCTCTCTCTAGCTCCGTCCCTGCATATAGTTGTTCCCTGGTAGAGCCATACTTGTAGGGAATTATGTTTGCATTTGTTGTGCTTGTAGGTGTAGGTTTTGACATGAACTCTTTAGATATACTCAGATCCTTATTGCCTTTTAGTTCTAGTTTTTGTACTCATGTAATTTTCGTGTGTTCTTGTTTCACGTTTGTCATATCTTGAGTTTTTAACCTGCTTTGTTTTACTTAAATGCAGACTAGTCTTATGTACACACTTGGATTTCGGAAGTATTTCATTCCGAGGAACAGATTTCGTGTAACCATATTTCCCGGTTTTGCTGAGCTTAGTTTGGTTGTGGCTCTGGTTGTAATCTTTTTTGATAAACGGAAATTTTGGGTATAAAAGGGGATCAACATCTCAGCAAGGTGGACGGCTTTATAACAAATATTATTGAATTTAATGTGTTGTCATTCCCCTTTTTATTTCAATGTTATTTAATTAAAACTTCATGTGACAATGTTATGATTTTATCTTTTCCTACGTAAAATTTCAAAAGATGAGCAAACAATATGATCGGATACTAAGAGACATTATTGCGGGAGCCATGAGTGAAGAAGTGGCATCTTTGCGGGGTAAATCTAAAAGCATCCACCTCGTTAAGGATAAATCCTAAAAAATCAGAAGGTTTAATATGTTGTGCAGTTACAACATTATTGAATACATACACCAGATCAGAAAAACAAGTAAAAGATAACGGACTGAACTATGCCCAGTGTGATGATGTATATATGAATCTTTGACAACGTTCTAGATATCAAAGCATTCAAACACAGGCAATATATGCCTGAACTATCCTAGAGTACAAAGCAAAATTTCCGGAGGTAAACCTCACTGTTTCTCCAAAGAGTTGGTCAAGAGAGCAGCCAGATTATTTGCCAAGAATGACCAGATTCGCAAAGCATCAGCAGATTCAACACTTTCCCTGTTAAAATCTCAATGTTATCTCTCAAAGTTCGATTCTTCGTGGCTCATCGCATGAAAGGAACCAGCCATCTCATTTCTGCGCCATTTCCATTTGCCAGATAATAGATTTTCTTCCAGCTTTCTTCTGTAAATGCCTCACGTTGAATGAGTCGTTGTCTGCCACAGAGAGGAAATTTTACAAGAACAGTTAGTACTAAATAATGGTGTTCCAGCTTTATGAAGCAGAACCTTCAACAACTAAATTCTATTCTAATAGAAAATAACTCTACGTTCCTCCTCTTAGCACTCCAGTTGTTTTTTCAAAAAAGAAATGGTTCAAAATTTTATTGAACAGGTCATCCCGCCGTTCTTCTTCTTCCCTGCATATTTGCTTATGTTCATTCCTTTTCCTCCCTTTTTTATAATTCAATTGTTCACTTCTTTTCTGTTTCTAACGGTTCAAATGTTCTCCTTTTTCTTTTCCCTGTTCTATCATAAGTCTGTTTTCTTCAGTATTTATGTGGGGAGTGAAGTGAGAACAGAATCCTCGGTATACACTCTTTCTTAGGTTTTACAAGGTATGAGCATACCTCAGGTAGTAATGACAAACGGCTGCTGCTTCATCCACACTATATCGTGGGAAATTGACGCGAGCATCAGCAGGAACATCTGGTAAGTCCTTACGCAGCTTCCCTACAGCAGTTGAATGCGAGAAAGCACCCACCATCATATTGTCATGAATCATGGACCTAAATGCATTCACCTGAATATGATAAAACTACGTCAGAAACCACACTTTAACCAGAAGGCTACAGTAAGAAGTGTTAACAAAATGTAACTATTCATCAAGATTTTTCCTAGCCATGCCAAACAAAAATCAGATGACATCCTTAGCTGCTTATCACTGATTAATTTCTTGTATTTGAGTGAAAAGGTATTATTAGAAGTGTATCAAATAATTGGAAGGAGACATTCCATAATATTACATATTACTAGCATTAATGGCAGCACAGAAGAAAGACAGCTAATTTGCCAGTGCCCCACCAAAAAATTGAAGGTATATATCAGGCTAACAAAAGCTCTGAGCTCCAAATAATCACCCTCAGCCATTTACGCATTGTGGTGTAGCCTCTTTGATCAAAAAGTACAAATCCCGAGCTCCTGTCAGTGAAAACTGACATCTCATGACTCTAGAGAGCTCTTTGCTTCACACCTTCCGAGTCAATTACATGAGGCAAAAAGGAGACTTTTCACATTAAATTTTGGCCTTTGCTCAGCCATCCATCTCCGTTCAAAACATTATATACACTAGAAGCATATCCTAATAATTCAGAAAAGGAACACATAATCACATTAAAAGCCCCTATCTTCCATATGTTTCAGCTATAAGGATGGCACTACAGGCAGTATGTCATAGAAAAATTTCGTTGTCATTTCTTGTAAGTACTACATTTTCATTGGTTACAGTACGTCAGTAGCTTTTTCCACCTCATGCATCTAAGTAAGGTTTATGGAGGCTGTCCTAGTTTCAAATTGACAACCACCATAAAAACATGCCAATGCATGATGAATCCTCTCAAGTATTCCACCAAAATTTCTTCGTAACATTCAGCGTTCATATTCATAGTGTTCTTAACCAGAATGCTCAAAAACCTAGAATCAAAAGAGGATTCTAGTTTCAAATTTGAGCCAAGGACACCCTCCTAGATCCAAATTAGCAGGCTAACATTATATTAAACACAATGTCTAAAAATTAAATAAACCGTTCGCCAAGACAATGAAGGCAGGAGAACTGTGTGAATAATTAATGAAGCAACATTTGAACACTTAAAAAACTTACAGTAGCAAGTTCTCTAGCATGAATAGGTCGGCAAGAACGAACAGTTACTGGCTCCTCATACTCGCTGAATGTGAACCAACTGTTGTACTGTCCATGACCAAAAGAAAAATCAGGAAAAGGGAATGCGTGATCAATATCAATTAAAAAAGGAAATAATAATAGCCCTATCCCACGAACAGTTCAAAGGACAGAAACAAGAGAACTTTTCTCACTTGATCAACTGCAATAAGAACAGGCATGTCCTTCACAAGTGATAATTCTTCCCTCAAACGAACTACCACCCCAACAGCAGCGTGAGTGGAATTAAGCCCGACCTGAACCAGGTCAAGCAGAGTATAATCTTCTGGTATTTGTACCACGTCCGCACCCTTCATCCATCCAACACCAGCTCCTTCTCCCAATGGAATAGGTTCAAAAATTTTGCACGGCAGCTTTTGGAGGTGATCCTTATTATACTTCAAAAAATCCTGAATTGAGAGAGAGGAATTAACTATCCCAAAGTTTAACTCTTAGATTTGTAAACAAATTTAGTCAATAAAGGATGCTAATATTTTTCCAGAACAACAAGCACAGGATAATATATGGACAATATCAGGAGTTTGGTATCAATCTTATTTTGTTTGAATATAGAAGTTACGTTAGACCTGCACATGTATATAACTTAATTTCTCAACTTTCATGTTTATGGAATAGTATTAAAATGAAAGACACAAAGTCAAGCACTTGATGGAGGAGATAGAGCAATAGTGAAGTCACAGGAAAAACATGCAGAAATCATGATCCATATTTACTAGATGACATTGAACAACTTCACATTCTTTTTCTAAAGCAACATATCAAGATCCACTGTCTATACACAGCAGTGCCAAGTTAAACAATTTCCAACTATATCATACAAGCAGATCTTTTTCCACTTCCTCGTGGACTCAAATAAAACTGTTTCTGAATTCTATAATCTAATATTTGAAACAATGAGCGAAGAGAACTTGGGTTCATTTAGTTACTGCAGTATCGAAAATGTAAGACGATATCAATTGCCACATGAAATTCATCTAGTCAAATTATGTCTCATATATTAGAAAAAGTACAGGTTTCTTACCTGGAGAACATTTGCTGCTTGCACAGGAGTATCCCATAATCCTGTTTTAGGATTTTTATAGAAAAAGCCTCCATGAGTCCATTCTCGGCCTTTAGGAACATAAAGAACTAGCCAACCTTCATCACGCGCCCAATGAACAAGCATTGCAAGGGCAATACTCTTTCCACTACTTACAGGCCCATCTAATACAACTTGCTTTCGAGCTTTAAGACCTGCAAATTGAGGAAGAGCCTGAATTATTTCTTCTAATCATGAGTTACAGTAAAACAGCTCATAAACAACAGACTTCTTAAAAAATCAAATGAAGTGAAACACATAGCAGGCTACCATTTAATTGTTCTTCTTAAGATAAATTAAGGAAACTTCCCACCAAAGGTTATGGTGTGATGGATAAGATCTCTCCTTATCAAAAAAGATAAAGTAAGTAACCTTCTTTACGCAACTATAAGTTGAGATATAAAAACCAGCTGAGTGTCACCAGGCCTCTGCATAGTCTTGACATCTTTAGGAAGGATTTCATTCAAGAGAAAGAAAAATATGTCCGAGGACTAGGAAAAGGCTAGAAAAATAAGAAAAGAAAGTGAAGCTAATGTGTACAGTTTATTAGGAAAACAGTAAAACCTGGTAACAGTAAGGATGGTTTTATTCTGGATGGATCCATTTTTGATCGAGTTTTGAACCGTCCGCCACCGGCATTCAAGGATTTCTTGGTTGTAAAAATGGTTCTTCCTAGATCAAGTCATTAATAATATTCCACACAAAAGCAAAACGTTTAAAAGGACTATAAAGTGAATCTTCCCATCTTATGAAACCATATTCTGCAACCATCTGATTCTGATTTCTGGAGAGGAGTTTATATTGCTGAATGTATCCTAATGAGTTGATGTTCTTATCTCCAATTTACTGTCTTTAGTCAGTTCCACCAAATGAGCTCAAATGGGCATTTCCGGCCAGTTTTGGGTTTAGGAGTCGGAGTTTAAAACTTGGCAAAGGCATCAGCCTAGCTAGGAACTTAAGTAGAAGTGTTATCACTTATTTGTCCATGTTGTCTGTTTTCCGCTAAAGGCAGCATGAAAAGCACCTATATTGTAATACGTAAGAGGAAGGACGACTAAGCAACTATGCTACTATTGGCACCCCAAACTAAAAACTACAACTGGAAATCCAACTTTAGGTGGTCATGATTCAACTAACCTTCCATTGAACACTTATTACTGATAATAAATCAACAAACTTAAAGAAACTAAATTCGCATTAGTCAATCAATTATGCCTTGATGCCAAACAAGTCGGGTCGCCGGCTGCATGAATAATATGTAACCATCTGGTCCATTGTTTAATACTAAGTATTCAAGGAAAATTAAGGGTTCTACTAGAAGTTCATACTCCACTAAACCACATTTCACATCAGTAATCCTGACAAATACAATTCTTCTCCATTATAATTCATGATCCATACAGAGAATAAAACCTTAAACATATGTAGCACCAAAAAGACAAAGAACACACCTTTAGCATTCGATTGCAAAGTAGGATCAACAACCCTTCTAAAATTATCTCGAAGATCCAGAAAACTCTGACGTATTAGCAATGCATCTCTCATTGAGTCCCCGAATTCCTTCAGCATCCCAATTGGTAATCCCTCCGGCAAAGCACTCTCCAGCTCTTCCCTCCTAAAACAACCATTTCAATAGTACATACACAAACTAGCTCAGCAACAAAGTGAATCCAAAACTTTAATTCCACACGTATCACTTACCACTGTACCCACTAATGCTTAGTTACAATTTGTACAGATTAGTATAAGCACATATTTTCAAAACCTTTTTTACTTCAATATATAGGACCCGTTTGGACATGGAAATTTTTCACTTTTTTCCGGAATTGTATTCCGGAATCATATTTGGACATAGAATTGTTACAATTTTCCGGTTCGAAAAAACTCCAAATACCTGTTTTTACATTTTTCACTACAAATCACTCACAAAAATTCAACATTTTTTCCAAGTTGTATTCATGTCCAAACACAGCTCCATTTTCGAAATACTACTTTTTTTTTCAAAGTTCACATTTCTTTATGTCCAAACGCCCACATAGTATGAGGGACATACAGTGGATAAATACGCACTCAAAATATAAATCAAAAGCATTTCGTTAATATACAGTTCAAGCTAAAGGCATTAGGTGTATCCACCGCTCAAAAATCTACACCATCACTCATCAATGATGACCTAATAATATAGGAACAAAGAAAGATGTACCTGAATTTCATGTACCCAATAAAATGAATTATTGGAACGAGGGTATCCAACTTCTTAAATGCATTATTGACTACAAACAACAACATACACAAGTGTAATCCCATAAATGGGATTTGGGGAGTATAGAATGTAAGCAGACCTTACCCCTACCCGAAAGATACAAAATAAATGCAGCAAAAGATAGGAATACACTTCAAATCATAGGAGAATATGCGATAATAATTAGTAAGCTCATGTATTAGAAATGAATTTTCTAACATTTGACTATGTACCTGAATTTCATGTAAGTAGATGTATCTTTTTTGGTTAATTCAGAAATCTTAGTTGCGTTAGTGAATAATGGACGACCATGTGGACCAATATCAAGTGATCTATCCTTCTCATCTTCTTTAAGAGCACGTGCACGAACTTCCTTATTAAGCGTATCTGCAACTTTAGCTCCTGCATTTTCGGGTTTTATATCGGGTCGGAAATTTGGTTTTTTCGGGTGTTGTGTGCCTGTAGCGAAGGTTCTAGAAGATGCTGATACTGCTGACGTGGTAGGGTGGGATTTGGCCGCCTTAGCGGCGGCGGTTCGAAGTATTGATCGGAGCATTTGAGGGTTTTGTGAATTCCAGGGTTTTAGCTGGGTAATGGTTGCTGTTACATTTGCTGAGATCGGGAAATTTGAAAGTTTTTTGAGGGTATTTTTGTCTTGTGAAGGAAAAGTGTTGGTAAGCCCAATCTTGAGGTCCATTTAGGAACTGATGAGCCCAAGTAGGATGGTACTCGAATTAATTGCACTGTATGTCCTTTTTTAGTCCATTCTTTAAATTAAGTTCCCTGTTAGTTTAGTGGTCTAAGTTGAAAAGTGATATAATCCAAAAAACAAAAGTTCCACCTTTAAAAGTAATAAAATTTACTTGGCATAGCTTACATTATTACCTATTTATGGAACATAACTAAACTTTACAATAATTATATTAGTAGCTAAAATATAACATATTTGCTTCCTATAGCTACCACTTTTTTACCACTCATGTGATAACTTCCCACACTCCTAAATTTAAGCAAAAAAAAAAAAACGTCCCTCTCTCCTATCTCCCTAAATACACGCCATTATGCCCAATATCCCTTAATTTTCTCCAATTTCAAATCAGTTTTACAATAGTTCAACTTCCTTATTTATCTCTAATTAACTACTCATTAATTTCACTCATAATTCAAATCTAATTCCCAAAAAAGGTAAGATTCTATCGATTTTTACGTTTCACCGTGTATTTAACTTATATTTTTTTTTTTTTTCTTCGTTTGAATCAACAATGCAACTCTAAATAATTAATTATCATGTTTGTTCTTGGTTGTTTTTTGATAGATTCAAGTGAAATGACTAAGAAAGCTTCGCTCCGATGAAGACTAGAGGTATAGAACCCGAATTTTCAAGTTTTGGATTGATATTTTAATAGTTGTTTTTCATATATATTTTGGCTATATTTTTAATTGTATTTTGATTATTATGTTCAATATTATTTATTAAGTTTTCGTTGACTATATTTCGGATATATATATTTTGACTATATTTAGAAAAATCTCAGAAAAAAATTGCAGTGAAACATTGCTACCTCAATTATGAACTCAATTATGACTATAGTTTGGCTATATTTTAATTGTATTTTGATTATTATGTTCAATATTACTTATTCTGGTTTACATGACTATATTTTATATATTTTTCATATATTTTGACTATATTTTTCAAAATTTCAGAAAAATCAAACAAATAAAAAAGTTGTAGGGAAAACGTTGTTACCTCAATTATGAACTCAACTTGAATTCGATATTTCAACAGATGAATTCAAATATATATTCGTCATTTAAAACGAGCTCTGTTCACTGGTTTGATATTGTTATTTTTCAAAGTTTTTTGATGAACTAATTTTTGAACCTTTTTTTTTTTTTGGTTAAAAATATGAATGTAACTTTTGAATTCAATTTTTTTTGAATTTGTTTTGTTTGAATGAGATATGAGATCGGATATGGAATGAGAGGATATTTGCGTGAATAGGGAACATTAAAAACTGATTTTCATTAAAAACTGACTATATTGATAATATAATTTATTTTATAATATCAGTATATATAACTTAAACTCTATATGGTAAATAAGAAAAATGTTAAATATGTGACAAATTCCCGTTGAAGAACCCCTTGACTATCTGACTATATTTTTGAATGTGCCGGTCAACAATTCAATATTATCGTTTATTCCAGACTTATAATGTTTAAACTGGAAAATAAAAGTGATAATTTATTATAGCGAATTAAACTACGTTAGTATTATATTATTATATAAAAAAAAAAAAAATTTATAATGGGCCGGTCGTCAATTTCAGCCCACTATTCCTTCCAGACCAATAAACCCATAACCCACTTTGTACTTTGTACTCACCTTTCTTGCAGCTCCAACATCTTGGAATTTTCTGGCGCACATTCAGAAATCACAGAGACAAGCAAAGCTACTCGGGTAATGATGCTTACAGGGGACATTCCACCCAACCAAACTATTTACATTAAGAACATTAATGAGAAGGTCAAGAAAGAAGGTAACTTTTTCTCTCTGTTTCAAGATTTAAGCTAGGGTTTTAGCATAAATTATTGTTTTCTTAAAACAAATCAAGAATTGTTAAGAATGTGAAATTTGAGCTGTTTGTAAGCTTTTCATAAACTTATGCATTGTTGGGTAGTTGTAAATGGCAGCAAAATACCCTATAACTCCATTGTGTATGAGCACTTATTAAAAAGAAGTTTTTTTTTTCTTTCTTTCTTTTGGCTCCCTGTTTTGGTTAGGGTCTATCGGAAACAGCCTCTCTACCTCCCACGGTAGGGGTAAGGTTTGCGTACGCTCTACCCTTGCCAGACCCCACTTTGTGGAATTATACTGGGTATATTGTTGTTGCTGTTCTTGTTGCTCCCTGTTTGGTTGAGTGGAGTTAGAGTTTGAGCAAAGTTAGGTCATATTGTGGTGGTTTTCCTGGTCCCATTAATCGACACTGTCAAAAGAAAAGTTGTTGCTAATGGAACCCTAGTATGTTAGGGCTCGTTTGGTATGATGGATAGAGAAAAATAGTCTTAGGATAAAAATTAGTACCGCCTTATCCCACGTTTGGTTGGAAAAAAAACTCGGGATAACTAATCCCGGGATTAGAGTGTTTTTTTATCCCACCTTGAGGGTGGAATAACTAATCCCGGGATAAGCTGTTTCCAACCAAACGAGCCCTTAGTGTTTATAGAACCCTATTTTGCTCTAAGAGACAATTTTATGCAGTAGTGGAATACAATTTTACCGAATAGAGTTGAACTGATACACCAACGGACACCAACTAGGGATTGAGAAGACAACAGAGTTGATTCATTGATTTCATTTGTCTTTCTTTTTTCGCTTTTGGCTTGTTGAACTCATTATTTGTGATGTTGTGTTCATAGCGGATCATTTCATGGTTCTTGCAGATACATGTCGTATCGCTGAAGTAAGTCGAGTTCATTTGCCCAGTGTCTCCATGATTGCTGCTAGTTTGTCGAGTTTCAGGAGGAACGGAACTTCTAGTAACTGGAAATCTAGACCAGCTGTTAAAACTGTAATGAGATTCATTGTCGTCTTGACCCTACATAGGAAGCCATTAATGAATATTCTCTTGAACTATTATGTACAGCAAAAACGAGTTTTTCTTGGTTAGCTGTTGAGATAGTTATGTGCTAAAGAGATGGAGAGTTAGTGGAGAAAGATTGGGCTAAAGTTCCCTTCTCTCTCTCTCTCTGAAGAAGCACACAGAAATATTTCTGAAATCTTCGTTGGCAGGAGATAAAAAATTAAAATCCTCATAGAAGTCCAACATCTGTCACTCGTCAATGCTGCCACTGCCTTCTCGCTATTATAATCTTAATATTTAGTAATTGCATCAAGTGAAAACAATGCATTTTGATCAAATTATTTTCAATGAATTTGCTGTCTCTTGCTTACAAGATTAAGAACTTGCTATACAAATGGCTTTTATTACCGATGGATAATTCAGTGAATATAGTTATGGGTTGCTTCGATACTCTGAAATGTCCTTTGCTGAACGATTTTGATCGTTAATGCGAGTGTTTTCATTTGGAAGGAATCACACTGTGACTGGTTATTATTTTATTATGCATGTTTATGGGCTCTTTTGGCTACATAATGTGTAATAAGTAGTTCGTGTGTGCTTCTTGTCCCTTTATTCTTATTATTGTTTGTCTACTTTATTTTTTAACATTCACGGATCCTGCATGATACTCTCTTTTTTCCAAGGTCCTTTCATAAACATCAGGGCAAAATACTCTTCATGTTCATCAAGCTGTCTGGTGATAATTTCCTTCTTATTTTTGTACATTTTTGCCTCAAAAGCCTATATTATAATTTCTGCATTGAGGGTTAAAATTGGCACAGGAAAAAAAAAAAAAGCACTTATCAAGGAGAAAGCTTCAAGATTCACTCTGTTAGTGTTTTTTTTTTTTTTTTTTTTTTTTTTTTGACAATGACTTTGTTAGCATTCTATCAAGTAACGGAACTTATAACTCTTACGTAATACTGCCTCGAGAAATGGTCCCCTAATTACAACAGAATTTTGCAAGTTTTCTGTTTGTTTATGGTGTGCCTGGTGTTTGTTATGTGTACCGGTGATGTCGCCATTTTGAACCTATTCTCTTTTCTAGTTACTGAAAATGCCAAACTGCTCTCTGGCTTGTCGTGTGTAGGTGCAAAATTATTAACTCTTACGATTTAATGTCTATGACAACAGCTGTTTCCGGGAGGGCCGGTGTTTGGCCTTTGCTTTATGCTAATGTTTTCTTGTTTTGCAGAGCTAAAGAGGTCTCTTTATTGCTTGTTCTCGCAGTACGGGAGGATTGTGGATATAGTAGCGCTGAAGACTCCCAAACTTAGAGGACAAGCATGGGTTGTGTTTAGTGAAGTTACAGCTGCCAGTAATGCTGTGAGGCAAATGCAAAACTTCCCGTTTTACGACAAACCAATGGTGAGCATAATGACAGTTGGGATTGTAATCTGTTTTCTCTGTGCATGTTTTCAGAATTAACATGGCTGTTGTGGCTTAACTGTTCAAAAATGTCCTGCTTCATTATTTCCTTATTTTCTCTAGCTATCTCCTGAAGGATGTGATGAGCCGAAATGGTTAGTCTCCTTGAGAGGCATATGCTAATGTTTATGTGATCCTTTATTAACTTGTTATGTTTATGTGATATCCTTTGTCCTGTCAGAAAAAGCTACTGCACTGTCTACTGTACTATAGTCTTCTAAATGTATCTTTTCAGCTTGGACTGCCCTGTTTCTGGTTTTATAGTGTGTCTTTAAATCATGTAGTCTTTCAAGATATGGAAACGTACTTCTGACTCCGCTCTATGCTTACAGATTAAAGCATTTCAATTTTTGGCTAAATACTCGGCGCTTCATTAAAACGGTATACCAAGTTTGGATGGAGGAGCTATATTACTAAAACTAATAATATTTGTCAAAAAGATATTCAAATCTTTTTTACCGAATGTGGTAATGCTCACGCTGACTACCCTGCTCAGGAGCCAAATACTGGTTTTTCCACTTTGCTTCAATGGTGACTCTCACTCCCGATCGCATGGTTGGAGGTGGAGGCCCTTCTCACTAGGCTATCCCTCCCTTGTTTGCGTAACTAAAGAATTTTGTAATTGATCTTTTAATTTTTTTTTCCCTCCTGATTATGGTTCTGGTGGCATAACGAAGTGAAAATATAGCTGCCTTGCCTGAATATTGATAGACTATGACCTTAGATAAATCCATGATTATTATTATTATTAAAAGATAAACGTAAACCCAAAATGTCACCATTCGAAGCCCCCAGGTTTTGGTGGAGTGGTAAGAGCGCATCACGTGATGTGTAGGTTAGGCGCAGGTCGCACGTTCGAATTCCTGTTGCTGGCAGAAGCCTGGTATTTAAGTGGAGAAGAGTAGAGGGGTGGACCCGTTATTCAACATAGTATCGAATCATGTGCCACTGGCCCTCGGGGTTTCTCGGTTATAAAAGAATGACTCCATTATAAAAATTAGATACATGTATGCTTGTGTTTTGTGTGAATGGGCTTTCTGTTCCAGTTAGAAGGGAAAGTTTGATGATCTCTGAAAGCTCTACACAGATAGGCAAATTAAAATATGGACTAAGCTCCACAACAATTGTTAACATGGAAAGGGTAGATTGAGGTTGGTGAAATAATTATACAGAGTAGATCTCTGTATCTGTTACTCATTTTTTTCTAAATCCTTATGACCACGTGCTTGATTTGAAAGAAATTTACTAAGTTTTGTAGAATAATACAAATCACAAAATATGCACCCCTCTAGAGTAACTTGTTGCTTGGTTTTAGTATTCAATTTTTGGAGCATATCCTATATGTCTCTATGGTTTGCTCATGTCGGACACAAGTGTGTCCTCTAGAGTTTCATCTCATAACCTGTATACAAGTGCACAGGAGACACTTTAGGGACTCCTATCTTTCTAAAGATGGGCCTTTTTTAGTTTTAACTTTCTTTGGGGCTAATTGTTTGTGTTATATGCTTGAATTGGCTCGCCGTTGATCATTTTATATGGTGTAGAGCAGTAGAAGGATGTCAGTGACTAACTAAGCTTTTGGTATGATACAGCGGATACAATATGCTAAATCGAAGTCAGATTGTATTGCTAAGGCAGAGGGGACCTATGACAAGAAAAAGAAACAAGAGGAAAAAGGTAAAAATCATTCTTTTGTACATTATTCACCTGCTCCATCTTCTCTTAAGCTTCTCACTGGTCCCAAAATGCATGTTATGGAAACTCATATCTGAAATGTCAAAAATTGAATCTTATAGTTCAAGAAGAGCACTCTTGTGTAATTTCTGTACCTTTGATATTTGCCTTCCAAAATTCTTTTGTTACAATTTAGCTAGACAGGATAGTGGATAGTTCAACTGAAGGAGTTTAACATAAAAGTACTAGATGCATGATCATTGAGTAGCACCTGTCAAATTGCATGTAATGTTGTTCACATCCTGCTTACTATCTCTTCATCATTTGGGTGCCAAATGTTTATGATAGCAGAGAAGGGGCTTCAAAACTAAAATCATGGAGTAGCAATGATTTTTTTTTAATTATGAGTACTGTAATCACTCACATGCATGCTTTTCATTTTATCACAAACTTCATCTCAGTTTTTGAAGCCTGATAAGTGTTGCAGTTTTGATGAACCACATTTGTATTTGCATTGCATGCCTAACTTTTAAAATGCATTTGTCAGCTATTTAATTGGCTTGTAGTGATCTGGACTAACCTGACATATAAATGTGTAGTGGAAAAAAGGAAACGTACTGAAGAAACTCCGCAAACTGGTGCAGCTAATGGCCCAAGGGCTGACAGTAATGGAGGTCCAGCTGTAAGTTTGTTGCAATTTTATTATTTCTCCCAACATATAGATTCTTTTCTTTGCTTAGTTGTAAATAAACCTGCCTTTCCTTTGTCGATTATTATGCAAAAGATTATCCATATCAAACGTTGTAATGACCCCAAAGTAATGTGAGCACAGCCTGGTTATACTTGTACTCGTAACTCTGAATGGCTAGCAGCTGGACATCATGACAAATTCTTATATGTTACAGTTGATCTCTTTTTGTTCAATACTAGTTTCTGATTATGTTCATCTATTATATTTATTAATTGCATATTGTTTTAACATTTTTTGCAGGCTGCATCTCGACAAGGAAAGCCTAGTGCGGAAGATGTTGCAGAACCAAATAATATTCTCTTTATACAGAATCTGCCCCACGAGACAACAAGCATGATGCTTGAAGTGCTCTTCAAACAGTATCCTGGCTTCAGAGAAGTTCGAATGATTGAAGCGAAGCCAGGTATTGCGTTTGTGGAATTTGACGATGATGTCCAGTCTTCGGTCGCCATGCAGGCCCTTCAAGGCTTCAAAATCACCCCCCAAAATCCCATGGCTATCACCTATGCCAAGAAATGAGCAGTCTTAATTCCAGAACATGCTATATGTCATGTTGAGAAAATGCAGCAACTGAAGATCTTTAGGGGTCGTTTGGTACAAGAATAGTGCTGAACATGGTGTACTAGTAATGCATTAGTTATGCTGAGATTATTTGTTATCGACTATTTGGTTCGGTGTATTAACAATTATATGCATTGCATAATTTCTAAAAGAAATTGCTTATTTACAAAAATACCCTCCACATTCGTTAGCTTTTATATGCTTTCTTTGCATAGACTAGTTATTCATTCTTAAAAACGGAAAACAAAAAATGCTTGGTACGTATTCTCACTCAAACTATTTAGGGTTGGGTTTTTGGTGGGGTTGGGGAGAGGAATTGTCATCTTGTTAAGATGGAAAATAAGTGATTCGTGCTATATAATTATAGAGCATGAAAACCAAAAAGAATAAACAAAATGAAAAAAGAAAAGAAATACTCACATCAGTCGTGAGCTCAATGCATTGCTCAATCAAAGCTGAAACTACCCTCTAAACCTCGAATATTCTTCTAATAGTAATTAAAGAGGTCTAATATATTATATAAATAAATATATAAAAGGAAAGAAAACTATAATCTGTAACATATTATCCATCGACATATTTGTACTCATCGAAGATTGTCTTGTTTGGTACTGAACCACGTGAATTATTATACGATGCTATAATGAGAAAGTATTTTGATAGAGTAACAAAATAGTTAGTTTACTTGACTGACCGATCACGAAAGATTGTTGAATTTTATGGGGTTAATTTAAATATGTGTGTAATATATTTAAAATATTCTTTGAATTTCGTGAATTTTGAATATAAAATATAAGAAATATATAGTCATTAAGGATAAAATAAAGAATATTATTATAAGAAATTTATTAAATATAAAAAGAAATATTCTTCTTTTAATTAATTATTAGATAGAGAAGAGAGAGCAACGCCTTTCTAGAATTCTCTGAAAAATGTTGGAAAGGATTTGGTAAAGGTTTTGAGGGATTTTCAGTTGTGTCTTTAACCATGCTTATCCATGTATTAATAACTCAGGTATTGCTAATATATACCATGGTTTGATATGTATATAATATTATCGAATAGGGTGTATAACTAGTAAAGATAGATTGAAAAATTTAAAAACACTATCAAACAAGAAATCAAATAATACAAAAGCTAATACATGTATTATTTTCTCTAATGCGTCATACCAAACAACCCTTAGTTTTCTATACACAACATGCTTAATTTAAGCCTGGAAGGTTTTTAGGTCTTTGCACTCAATTAAATATGCTTTGTTATTTATATTGGTTTAAACAATTTGATTTTGTGTACCAGTGCTGTTGAATCCTAAGAAGAGGTGTTTGATTGAATCTGAAAGAGTTTAATTGCATCGACATTGTATATGTTTTTTACACCATTAAGTTAAGTTGTTAAGTTGAGTTGATGTATTGACATATACCTACTCAAAAAAAAGTTTATTTATAACATATAACTTTACATAGCAAAAGTGATCTGGTAGTTTGGATAATTATATAGTAATTATAAGCTCTAATTGGTTAAGATTGTGCTTTAATGGTGTCTATAACATAAATCTATTTACTTTTATAAATTTTACAAAATGACTTGGTCAATATGAAATTCTCTTAACTATATTAACCTAGTATAGTTTAGATTTTTAGTTTAAGTTTTCACATAGTTTTCAAATTTTTAGCCGATCTTTTGGTTTATAAAGTTGTAATCTCCGATTTTAAGCAAAAGTAAAAGAGAATTATAGTGTTCCTATACATTTTGATTACAATTCTCTTTTTTTTTTTTTTAACTCATCTAGTTTCCTCACTGCTATTTTATATTTAATTGTTGGGGATATGGTGTATGTGGTATCAATAAGTTGTCGACGATGAGAAATCAAGAAAAATATATAAAACCTACTACTCGGTTAAATTAAAATGTACCTTTGTTCATTACTAGTTGAAGATGCTTTTAGTTGCACTACCTTCATTATTGTTTAAATGATTTCAATTATGAAAAATATTTTCAGTCAACTTTTAACGTTCGTTTCAAAGCATGTAAAAAAAGTATTTGTTTTTAAAAACCAATTTTTCTTAGAAACAAGTTTTTGATTTGCAAAAACTCAATCTCAAATAGAATCTCTGTGCAACAGAGCTTTTTCAAGCCTTCTTGGGGACAAGGTCCAGAATAAAATATAATGACCCCAATACTAGTGGAATCTCTTGAAGTCAAACGAACCTACGTAAATCATTTTTATTAATCTGTTTTCTCTCTTATATTTTACTGATTTTTTGTGAAGATATCTATCCTGTACGCTTGTGCTACAACATAAGAACGGGGAAGGAAATATCCACAGTGAAACTTTACATGTACGCTTTCAGTAAGTTGCCTCATGCAAAACTCGTGTTAAATTTGAGTATAAACCTTTGGAATTGTTTTTGCTATGCTTGAACACCTACCAAAATTAGACACAACCCATCATTGTTGTGAATTATATTGTGCAATTGTTCAAAAGAACATTGTTAGGAACCATCACATTTCGAGTCTGCGAGACAAAATGCAAAAGGGAAAAAATATGATTCTCCATATCCGGTGCTACAATAGACAACAACACTCGGCTGAACTGGCCAGTAAAAGATGTCCCGTCAATATATAGGACTTTCTCGTATGCACAAATTTAACAATCGAAGCTCAATAAGGTATAAAAAAAAAAAAAAAAAAAAAAAAAACTTGAATATCAATTTTGGAGGTGTTTAAAACTATAAAAAATCATAGAAAATAAGTTTTAGTGCTGCACGAGTCAATCAACCCCATTAATATCATACAAAATAACTTGAAAATATGAATATCGTGAAGAAATAAAAGTGACACGAGCCAAAGAGGAGAATCAATTTTGCATAACCAAGCTAACCAACTTAACTTGAGGAACATATAGAAATACACAAGCAAAATTTTAAACCACATCTGAGAGAGACACAGACAACTTTTTCTTTTCACAATAAGTACTTTATCTACATAATTAACTATCAACTTCTGTGAATGGGGAAAACGAATACACGAACATTATTTATTTTTTGACAAATAAGAATATAAAATTGGAAAAAAACTTTTTTAAGAATGCAAGTCTATTTCTAATAAAATATTAAACTAGGTGTTTTTTGGACTTCAACACATTACTTGCCCAACGTAGCAAAAATCTGGAACAACAGAGTCAAGTTAATGCTCATACAAAACTAAATCCTTCGCTCCAACTCTTCATCCTCACAAACCTTCCGTTGCGGTCAGTTACCATAGGAATATTGATACGATATCAAAAGGTACAACTCTTCCAAGACCTTTCACTCGGAGTTAAGTTAAGGAGCTTCAAGCCTTTCAAGCAAAAGGCCATGTTTATGCAAATAGAGACCTTGGGAAACCTTGGAGATCAACACACACGAGTCTACAACATTTGGATGATCGTGTGGGACGAAAAGGAAGAAGGATTGCAAGATGCGGCCAAGAATGCGGTGGAGGATGCGACCGCAAACTGCCATATGCGACCCCATTCCACCGTGTCCCAACCAGTGGCTGAGACAAAATGCCACCAAATGCGGCCAGGATGTGGCCCCGCAAACTCAGTATCCAGCCACATATGCGACCGCATCTTGAGTTTCTGTTATTTCGTTTTGGGCTTTCTTTTAAGTCAAGCTATGGTCACTTTTGGGCCTAGTTGTAATAAGCCTAGACTATAGATAGTACTTCTTAAGCTTAGAGTAAGGTTAGCTTGAATTTTGATGAAAACCTAAATTGGTGAATTATAGTTTCTTTGGTAGATTATCTAATATCTTAGTTGAGTGATTAGTGACTACGAGTGTGATTTTTTAGTTGTTGAAGAATCTTTGTCCTTGAAGTTCATATTGAGTTACTCTGTGGAATCAAATTGTGTAATTCTTTGTTGGGTTTCAATTAACTTAGGTGCTTTTTAGTTGAGTTTAGTGAGAGGATTTGATTCTTTCCCAAGTTTGCTCATTAATTCAATCCAAATTTTGAGTTTTCTATCTTAATTTCTTGCAATTAGTTACCTAGAGTTTCCCCTTTAGGAATCCTATCATATGGTCACCAAAATCCTTGACATTGTCTACAATTTTTTCATTGACCAAATTCACACCAACAAACTCATGGAAAAATACTTCAATCATCCAACCACCATAAAAATGTATTCATACAACCTACACATTCAAAAATAATGAGTGGTGCCTAAACGTTCCTCTCAGCATGGAGATAAGTGATAGTGTTGGATCCAGGAACTAGGGTTCACAATCCCAATACAAGAACAAATTTTACACTTCTACTTAAGGTTGAATTCTTTTCAATTGTTCTCCACGGTCTGATTCAAATAAGCACATTGTTCTACAGTTACTTTCCCACGTTTTTTTGCATTTCATCTTGAACAAGTAACTCATATCTTCATTAATCCACCATTTTCCTTGGCAAATAATTTGCATTCTCCAAGGTAGCTGAGGTTTCGAGTAAAACTTCATGTTGCAAAGATTTGATTGATTTGCAAATACTATGTAATTTGCAGGTTTAGAAGTCAAAATAAGAACTTACGTAACTACAGAATTGTATTCAAATTTTTAAAATTTAAAATTCTTTAACTTATATCACCTTATCATTTTAGTGTTCATATAATAAATATTTTAATATAAATTTTGAAATAAATTCGCCTAACATCATGCCCTAAGAACCACCTGGGTAAGGATCGGGATCCTCCTAAAAATTTCCTTAATCCCTGACCACCTACAACCCTTAATCACGGCCCCCCTAAATCTTCTGATTGAGATCAGCTTGAGATCATTTCACAGGACCACAATTGGCCCGATCCGATCCCTTAGACGATACTAAGTTGATGTTTACATCTATCAAACACTTATGTCAATTTAATAGGCAGTACCAATCCAACAACATGTTGGACCATCTGACATATATCTAAAAGTTTTATAGTTAAGATTTAAAATATTATTTGAGCTTTTATCTGTAATTTACCCTATGTTTTAGTAAAGTGATTACTTAAAATTACATTAAAAAACGACCTCGTAAGTCGTCTCTTTTTTCATGAATATTAATACATGTGACATTACATAGTAGGAAGATAAATTTACTATATAGAGGTATGCCAGATTTGGGCTGTTATTTTAAGGCCTAAACAATTATTACTGTTGTACAATTGGAAAGCATGTGAGTATTATAATTTCAAACACAAAGAACCAACCCAACGAAAACAAGGCTGATTTTCTCTTTTCTCCACCACTAAGATAATAACTTTGGGTTTTTTAAAGCCAAAACTTCCGATAGTTAACAATGGGAGATACTCACATTCAACAAATAACAAATTATATCATTCATGACTTGGTTCCGGGTATCGTCAATTGTTGAGAAGCAACGTATATTGCCAACGGGGATGATACACAGCTTCAAGCGAGTGCATTATATTTTTTGAATTTTGTAACTGCTAGTGCTGCAGTAAATAGGATGCTACTTGCTGGAAGAAGATGTGTAGAGGGTATAGCTACGCCCTTTGCATATGCTTCTCACCCCAATGGAGAGGTCATCGTCTTCATTGAGCGACTTTACAAGTTGAGACATAACTCTGATCTGTGTCAAGTAGTCAATGAAGCATCTGTTGATGCACAAGTTTCCAAGTGGAAATCATTTGGTGGAGTACGTATTGGGCTTAGCGACAATTATAGAAGAACTTTCCAGGATATAGTCCTAGCACTAAAGGCCGTTCATGAATCGGGTTTTGACTATCCTCAACTAAACAACAATGTTTTATTGGGGGTGGACGGAAAAATAAGACTATAATTTTTGCGATTCTCAGCAAGTAAATAATCGGCTTAAGAGAGCGGACTTCAGGAGCTTTAGCACCTTGATTCAAATTTTTGTTGAAAAACAAACGGGATGCCAAACCGTAGAATCTTACCTAGCAATGATACATGCATGGATGGCACACACGGATTTCGTGGAGTGGATGTATGTGCATCCCATTTTCTGGAACAACCATGTAAAAAAAAAAAACTTTGTGGAAGACCTAACTTTGTTTGTGAGACGTAATTATGGTCTTGCTCATTCCGTCTTTCCACTTAGCATATATAGCGACAACCAAGCGTCGAATTTGTGGGCGAACATGTGGTCGAACATACATAACCCAACCAATCGGGTAGCTCAGAACGTTGTGATTCTGGGGGTCTTTAATAAACGATGGTCCACTGAGTACCAATTTAGTTGGGGAACAATAGTTTTTGCCAGAAACTTTGTCGCCCATATGGCGGATCATGGCGATCTAGGTGATGATGCTTTCCATATTTTTGAGCCGTCTTTTGATGAATTCTTTTCTCAAGTTTATAGTCAATTAGTTCGAGGAGTTCTCCTCGGAGCCTATTGACGTACAACACGAAATGCGGCTTTTATTGTTGATCCGGACCAACCAGGCCATAAAATGACGGTTGGTGAGTACTTTCTAAAACCGACTTCAATTTTGTATACGAGGGATGTTTACTAGAGCCAATTCTCATACAATCAATTTCAAGTCAAGTCTGTTTGGGAGATGTACTACAATCAATTTCATGTACAATCAATCGGGAATGTAGTGCTGAAGATAACTTTTATAAACTGTTTCTGATGGCTTCTTGCTTCTTTTAACGTTGTCCAATGCTACTGAAGAGTTCCAGAATTAAAGTGAATTAAAGGGCATTGATAGCTCTTAATATGCTGCTAGAAGCTGTTTTTTTTTTCTTTTGGAGATGACATATTGATGAATGTTTTGGAAGTTTTCTCTCATTTAATAAAAAGAAAAATCCGGATCACAGATGATGACAAAAAGTCTTCTTTTTCAATTAAGTGGAAAATAAGCTACTAAATGCCCGAAGTTTCTGGTAATTTGGTATGAAGTATGAACCGACAATAAATTAAAAATATCTAATTTAAATATCTCCAAAAGAAGAAAAAAAATCCTTTTGCCAAATCATGCTCTGTTGACTCAGCCTTGTCCTCGGGCACTACTGCACTCAGTGCATTAATATATGGAAGATAATTTATTCTTTTTCTCTTGATTTTATTTTGTTCCATTCACTATCTTCCTTTTATATATTATAGGATTTGTGTTTCAATGGGAAAAAGAAAAAAAGAAGAAAAAAAAAAAGCATGTGAGGAGAAATTTATGTTTTCAATATATTCATATGAAGAGGACGATATATGTCATATATATATATTTCATTTTGTGTTATCTATGATAAATTGCTTTTGTTGTATTCCCCAATTTAAATTTTCTCTTGCACTATTTTATGTCCGATCGTGTTAGAGCCATGCCTACAAGAAATTAAAAAAATTGTAGTTGAATCTTTTGTTTCGGGCTTGCATTGACATCTTTCCAATTTCATTAATGTTTTCATTTGAAATTTTTTATTGAGTGAGCCCATAGGAAATTTTGAGTTCATATTATGATGGGAGGTTGATATCTTGATGGGTGCTTCATGTTTTGATTTGGTAAAGCACAACTGAGGTTTCTTTTTAATTATTCAATAAAGTTCACACCTTTTCTCTTAACTTCACACGTTAGGTCTTTTTACCCTTCGGTTTAAACTTCTAATTTTTATTTTGCAATGTGAGTCACATTGTGTGATTCATTATGCAGTTCCTAGTTCATGAATGTGTTCATTAGTGCATAGAAATTTCGTTAATCCCGATCCCCTAAAGCCCTCAATCCAAAAAAGCCTTTAATTCTACGCACTTTAAGTTCTCTAATCGAGACCGGCCTACGATCGTTTCATATTCCAAGAGACTCGATACGACCCCTTAGACAACACCGAGTTTATGTGCAACATCTAGCAAATATTTATGCCGATTCAAGGTAAACATGAAATTAAGCTGAGGTTATCTTCTGGCTTATGAGTAATCTAGCTAGGTTTTCCTGTTTCATTATTGTTTCCAGTAGGAGAAATTTTAGTTCATATTTTGATGGGTTTTCTTTTTAACTACTATATAATAAAGCTATAACCTTTACTCTTAACTTCTCCTTTTAAATTGTTCTACTGCTTAGTTTAAACTTTTATTTGATGTTTTTTAATGTGAATCACTCAATTCCTAATTCATGAATGCATGTGTTTATTTGTAGATACTGATCGAGTTAAATCTGTACTTGTTTTTCAATGTTAGATGGATAATTTGCAACATGTTGAAGCTATGGTGGGTCAAATGTTTAATGAAGTTCAACAAAGAAGAATGGGTCAGCCAAATGATGTCTTTGAAATCATTGGAAAGTTGAAGCAACTCAGGACATACCTCTCTACCGAAGGTAATCATCAAAATAGATTTTCAGTTGTTTTTATATTAATATTTTCCGTTTGAAGAGGTTACTTGTCTTGGTGCTTTTATATTAATCAAATTTCATATTTTCCCTCTTTTTTACACAGTTATGCAATAGCTAGCAGGGGTAGTTCCTCAACATTTGCTCACACCAAATCAGTTCTTGGCACCACTACTTTTTTTTTACACAATATTCTAGTTCATTGTATTCTTCTTTGAAGATGATAAATAGTCTATGAACATGTCATTACAAAAATTCCGACAAGTACGCAAAAACACTAGCGCAAACAACCAATAGACTAAGATATAATGTGGAAGAGAGTTTGATTTGGGACTAAGCTATAAGAGTTCTACTAGATTTTTTTTTTAAGTCTAACACCCTTTCTCGTTTTTGGTTTTACTAGTACTAGGAATGTCTTCAACCTTCTTCTCAAAGGGCACATGACGATCTTTATAAACACTAGTGGGTAAGCCAATCTGTATATCTATTTTCTCTTGATTTTACCATAACCATGATCACCCCATTCTTCACCATGTGAATTTTTAATCAAGAAATACTTGATCCCATTCTTAACTCCACATCCTATATGAGTATTGAATGTCCACCAAAGTTTTTTTCATTTGCAGTGGTTCCCATATACACTTCCTTGTCCCCTAAAGTTCTTGAAGCTCTGGAACATTCGAAGTGCACCAACCATAGGCTGGTACTTCAATATCTTATTGACTTCATCTTCGTCGACCAACTCCTCGCCTGAACGTCGGAAGGCTAGATCTCTATCCAAGGTATACACATGACGATAGTCTCCAACTAGATATCTCACATTCTCATTTGGGATAGGATCAAGAATTTCATCATCATTCCATCTATTGTCTCTTTTGGGATAATCAACGTCTGCACACAAAGCAAAGTCATTTGCATATTTGAGAACTTGAACATGACTTCCAAAAAAAAATCCAAGGTCATCTCTTTTGTTGCAGCTCATTTCATAATTAAACAGTATTGGGACATGATCAACAATTTGTTGAGTCAAAAGTTCCATAGGTAATGATTTTTGAAATTCTCTAGCAAATAGAGCCCATATGGCTTTGGTACTGCCATATGCATAGCAAAAACCATCATCTTTCAGATTGAATTCCTCATCATTGACATGTTGATCATCACCTTCCATGGTGTCTCCAAGGGAAAAGAAACAGCTAGCAAAACCCTTGTCCCCGACACCACCACTACCACAACTTCTGGATGTGCAACAACAAGTCATGGTAGTTCCTCGACAAATGTTCATGCTACCACCAATCCCACAACCGATTGTCCCAGTTGGCTTTGATACAAGAATTTGGCAACTTGCATCCAAAAAATTATTCCATCTTGCATCTCAACATGTCCTCTGGTTTATGGAAGGGTTGATAAAAGAAATGCATCAAAAGCAACTTCCTATTTTGGAAGATCAGTTAGTAACACTCATTCGTGAAATTCCTGGGGGATCGAATGTGAAGTCATCTCTGTTTTCAGGCATGTCAATACTTGTGATTAAGGGTGTTCATGGGTCGGTTTGGGTTGATTTTTGGTTGGAACCAAATCCAAACCAATTTAGTCTGTTTTTAATTATTAAAACCAAACCAAATCAAACATAATACATATCCATCGGTTTGGTTGTTGTCTGTTCAGTTTGGTTTGCATCGGTTTTTAAGAAACATAATGGTATTTCTCTCTTCCATTTTTTTCCCCTACGACTACGAAAGACTTTTCCATCCCTTTTCAACTTATTATCAGTTATTACCCTTTTATTGTTGGAGCTATACTTTTCTTGGATTATGGAAAAAATGTCTTAACATCTATAAGCTTTAATCAAGTGAATAAAGTTTATAAGAAATACAACTTTATTTAGGTAAATCTCATAGTTGTTTCTTTGAATAAATGGGTTTGGATTTATGAATTTCTTTTAAGAAATGGGCTTAAGGTGTAAAGTTCATTAGCCTAATAGAGATAAAAAAATTTGATGAAAACATAAACAAAGTAATTAAAATTATTTATTAAGATTAATATATTGTTATTTTATTTATAGTTTTCTGCTCTACTATTATCGTCATATACTCTAGAAATTGCATGAACTTTTTTTATTAGACCAGGACATATATAGTTAATCAATATAGGTATATGAACCATCTCAATTAATTCTTCTTTCATTGATCTATTTAATTTTAATTTTATTTAACTAACATTTTGTATTTTAATAAAACAATAATATATATAGACAAAAAATCCGAAAAATGAAACATTCTAAATTATGTATCTAGTGATGACATACCATCATATATCTCACCTTAAGAAAAATCACAAAAAATATTTAAAACCAGCGTTCCTCATGTGGTCTACTATTTTTATCATCGATATCACATACTAGTAATTGTAAAAATTGTGTATATTATTTGGTCGGTTTGGTTCAGTTTTTTCTTTGGTTTGTTGTTAATAAAACCAAACCAAATCAAATATTATCGGTTTTTTAAAATTCAAACCCAAACCAAACCAAAAACCGAACAACTATCGGTTTAGTTTGATTTTCTGTTTGGATCGATTAAAAGAATAGATCAACTATTTATGAAAATAATGATCGGGGTGGAGGCGGAGGGTGAGGTGGAGCTGCCCGCGCTCCTCCTCTGTACGTCACTATTTTCTCCACGCAAGAGCTATACGACTGCATCCCTAGAGAAAATGAAAATAATGATCTGAATCTGCGCCTTTGCATGGACTATATCCAGGAACATGTGGTTCACACTGACGGAAATTATAATTTACTTGTGTATCCTGGTAGTGAGGATTGTAGAGTTGTTAACGGACAACGAAAAATTTCATTCGCCCGTTGGAATCTTTTGCCTGAACAAGTTGCTATCCTGGCAGCGTTGGATTCATATCCTGTTATCGTCTCTACCTTTCATGCTGGCATTCAAGGTGTCTTTCTTCATCCCGATCCGACGTCTGTGTATGGTGTCGGAGAGGTTTATAATGCTACTAATTCAGTTGGCCATTGTGTCTTTGGTTGTGGGTTATGATGAAAACCACAACCTGTACTACATTATCAAAAGTCACTGGGGCCGTACATATGGCCACATGGGATATTTGAGGATTAGTCCGGATTCTTTGCGTCGATTTTGGCAGATTGATGGTGTTTACTGGAAAGAATTTATTCCAGAGGCAGTGATTTAGGGTGTTATTAGTTGGGGTGGGGATTCTCTGTATCATGTGGGACGGGATTGCTATGGATGTTGTTGCTAGTTTGATATGTAAATATGATGTTTAGTGTTGTTTTTTTTCCTGTTTGGCACACTTTTGCCTTTATCAGGTTTTTTTTTCCCTGTCCACGATTGCATTATAATGATCATTATTTGAGAGCTGGATATTCATAGTTAATGATTGTGAAAGTGTTACTCATTTTTATGTTGAAGTGCAAATGTTTTCACTAGCTTATAGTACAGAGATGTAAACAATTGCACACCTTACTTGTTAGCCTTTTCTAGTGTATCTGAATAATGAAGCCCTGAGGAGGTTTAACCAATAGTACTCTATTATGTGCTGACCTTATTAAACTGAATGCTATGGGTGAAAATTTGCAAGACTTGTGATTACGTTGAGCGTCTATCTGAATGTTGAATTATAGGTAGCAAAATTAGCCCATAAAATCATAACCCGCCCACTTTTGGGCCGGTTGTTGACCCCCCCCCCCCCCCAAATACACACACCCATTTATTAGCTTAGTCCATTTCAACCCATTAAAATTTGGGTTGATATTTACTTGTCAAAATATTTTCAAAGATTTGATATGTTATATGTATCCGTAATAAAGAAAAATAACTATTTTATTAGGTACTAAAAAATTACTCCCTCCGTTTCCATTTGTTTGTCTGATTTTGACTTGGCACGGAGGTTAAGAAAGTAAAGAAGACTTTTGAATCTTGTGATCTTAAATTGAAAACATGTAGAATGTACCAAAAAGCCTTTTAATCTTGTGGTCTTAAACACGCTATGTGGAAAGTTAAAATTAAAGAGTTGCCAAAAAAAGAAAAGAGACATTCATTTTTAAACGAACTAAAAAGGAAATTAAGACAAAACAAATTGAAACGGAGGGAGTATAAAAAAACAAATAAAGCAATTAAAACTTAGTAATAATTGGGCGGGTTGTGTCTTGACCTGCTTTTTAGCCCATTCAGCCCAACCCATTTTAGCCCAAGTAACTATTGACCTACTAATTTATTAAATCTGCCCAGTTTGACCCGTCGAAATTCATCTCAGCATGCCCATTTGCCACCTCTATGTTGAAGCAGAGCAGGTTTAATCAACGAAGGGAGAACCAACTGTAGTGGCTTCCAAATAGCACTTCCTACATGAAATCTCAGTGTCTAGACTCTGAACTCTGAAGTATAAACATAGGCGGTGTTTGTTTTGATTCCTGAATGCTCTTTGAGCGGACTAACTATTTGTTTTGAGTGGCAAACGACTGATAATACTCAATAAATATTTTCCGCTTTTGCTAATTTTTTTCTCGCATTATTACTGCAATCTTGTCCCCTGCTGTCCTTTAGCTGGACAGATTCGATCATATGTCTACCCATTAGTTACTAAGATTTATCTTGAAGTATTTTTTGTTACTTGCTTCATTAGTTAAAATAGAACTGCTAAATTCAAGTGATCCAGTATGCATATACTGTTCCACTATATGGATGATCAACTTGTTAACACATGAATTTCTAAATGATTTTTCGGTAATAATGAGCTTGAATTGGCTGACGGTGACATAATACTGCAATTTGTTTATAAATGACTTGATCACTTGACTTTGTTTTCAGTAAGCTAGAATACTCTGCATTTTTTATTTTCTTCTTGCATTTGCGATTTTGCTACGACTTTGTGAAATTTCTGAACTATGTTGAAGTATTTTCGTCGTGGGGTTCCCTTTGTTGGTGTTGGGAAATAGTTCTAAATATCTATGACATTGCTTGCATAAATTATTTTTGGTTATGTGTTTTTTCATCTATTTTTTACTTGTTCGAATAGCAAAATTGTTGAAATTTTGTGGAGTCCGAGAGGGTCTACGTTGTTGGGGTTGGGAAATAGGGTTCATTACATGTGACATTGTACCTTTATTTTAACGGATGACTTAACTTTTGAAGTTACTTTTTTGTATAGGCATCTAACTACATATTGGAAGTTAATCAAAAAGGGAAAAGAAATGCATATAGAAAAGGCTTGGAGAAATAATATAGCTATTGCAATTCGTCTTCCTCAATGGTGTGACCATTCATGTGGAATGTTTGTCTTTGTATATTTATTTTAAAAGGAAAAGGAGTAAAAGTCTGCCTGAAATCCGTATCTTTGTTTCAGCTTGACTTGGTTAAAGTACGGATTTCCTCAAGTCAACCTCCTTCAATATCCTGTATTTTAGTTTATATTTGATTCTTTCAAACTGATAAATGCTCTTTGTACCACAATCTTCTGTCTGCCTTTGTTTTATTAATCTTTGCTTTTCATTACTTATATCTGTTATTAAATCTTAAATTGATTTTTCTCGGGAAAAATTGCTAAGAGAAAGTTGTCGAGCAAGAATGGAAGAGGGGAATGTCTTGCGTATTAGACTATTGAAAGCAGATATGAAGGGGTCGAATTTGCCTACGGTTGATCCCAACTAGTTGTCGTTGCTTGGGTATGCAAAAATTTACCAATATCATATGATTACACCATTCAAGGTCGAGTTGGAGGAGAGCATTGATGGAGGTAATCCCTATGCTTCCTTCAAAATTATCTTCTTTGTCTTTGGATCCTAGATTTCTCCATCTCTGCTACTTTGCCATTTCCCCGTAAAATCCCTCTGTCTCTTCTCTGACATCTTCCATGATCAGAATTTTTCCTCCCCTCTCTTTCCACCATAGTGGGTGATGAGAGCAGTCAAAAGGAAATGAACAAACAGAGAATGCCATAGGAATCCTAGGGAACTATCAGTTTTTTCGGAGAATCCCAAACTTAGAAAATTCCCAGTTTCAAGCTAGGACTTTAAACGATAACGCTTTCCTGGACACCCATGCCTCAAATTGTTTTGAACTGAAGGAATCCATCCGTTATGATTTTAATGATTAGAAGTGAAATGAAACTCCAAGTTGTAATCTCCTTCGACATTATTGCTTTGTAGCAAGGTCATTTCTCGCATGTTTGTTGTTTTCACTTCTAATATGCTTAAAATTCAATGTTTTCAGATATTACTTTCTTCCCGTTTGTGCATATTTTGAGTTGGGGAAAGTCATAGGATCTGAATTTTTAAAATTTATTAGTGTAAAACTGAAATTAGAGTTCTATTTCCTATTCTTTGTTACATAGTTCGTAGTTTATGATAGCTCATTTTATATTATGAAGTGATAATCATTATTATGAAGTGATAATCATTTAATTAGCTTCTTATTATCTCATCACAAAAAAGGAAAGCTTCCTATAATTTAGATGATTTAAAAGGTCACAAACTCCCAGTATGTTGATTTATGCTTCACTTTTAACTCTTGTCACATTTCACTGCTCTTTCTTATTAATAAGCTCTTCACTGAGAAGTTAAAGGTAATAACTTACTAAATTGGCATCTCGAATCTGATTTGGTTGAGTGAGAACTTAAGCAAGTTGAATGATAAAACAATGGCTGAAAAATCTGCTACTCCCCTGGCGTATTTTTGTTTTTGAGATCACTGAGTAATGCGTTTAGTCTAGGAGGATCAATTGACCTGAGTTATGACATGGGATTAGAATCTAAGATATAAGCATGTGATTCACCCTTGTGCACGTGTACGATAGCCCGTTCTTTCTTTTCTCTGATATACCAACATGCGTTGTGACATCTTATTACCTCTTTTGAATGTTACCTTCAGTTAACTCTTTGTATGTTATCTTCTAATACTTCATACATATTTGAAATGAAGTAGCAATGGTGAATCGATGTGGTGATCAAATTGAACCCAAAAAAGAAGATGTAAATCACCTTTCTGTTAAAGGTCCCAAAGAAATGCACCATAAACCAACAACCTGACACTGCAATGCCAATTAGTAAATGCATGCCCATAAATAGAACACCCAAAATTAGAAGTTGCAGCATGTTAGCTAATGAAAAATAGAACAAAGTAAAGGTGCTCTGAAACCAAACCTAAGAGCAGTGAAGTTAAACTCAATGTAGAACCAATACATAAAGTTATGAGGTAGTTTAAGAATTAGGGGGTTTGTGCAAGTTTGAGATCGACCCAGCTGTTAGCGTGCTATAACCTGAGAATTGTAGAAACATATGCATTGTCTGATAAGATATTAAAATCTTTTTTTTTTGAACTTCAAGAAAGTAGGAAGAATATAATGTAGAAAGGTAAATTGTAGTGATTTTTGTAGTGAATTGTAGGTTAATTTTGTTTCACTCCCTTAGTTTAATTTTGTATCACTCTCTTTCTTGGGTTTTCCTAGGATACTTGTTTCTTTGTCTATGTAGGTTGAAGGAGAAGTATGTGAGATTCAAAAATAATATTTTCTTTCGAGAACATTATTTGAACGCTATGGAAAGTAAATGAAAAAGCAATAAAATATCGGTTATCTACCTGTTAAAACAATATCGGTTCATCAAGATGCATTTTAAGGTTTTTATTTTATGAATTATTATTTCCAGGACTATGCCTTAGATATTTATTGATTTGAGAGACTCTAAGTTCTTCAATTTTGTTCAGAAACAATCTAAAACCGATTCAGTTACATTTGGAAGCTCATGTCTTACTAAAGGCAGTAGGATTAATTTCAGATCCTAGAATTGGTGAAATAACGTGAACCAAAATGACCTATCTGATAAGAAAGAGGTTATATTGCTAATGAATCTTGACCTCTATATACATTTTATTTTTCTAGGTCAAAAAAAAAAAAAAAGATCAACTATCTAATGTAATGTCGGGTTTGCTGGGTCGCGAAGGTGAACATACGGGAAGCTATTTTGGCCATCTTTGGACAACTACATTGAGCTCTAAAAATCTGTTAATGTGTTTTACCACCTAAAAATTCATGGGCAGAGATATATGCTTGTTCTCACCATTGAGGAGGATGATATATAATTACATATGATTTCCAATTCTTTTTCTTACTTTCTTTAATTTAATTTTTCTCCTGGGCCATGCCTTCTGGAGGTGGACCTTTTGAAGCTGGAAGAAGATCCATTTGTACTCCTAATCTCACATACGCGCGCGCGCGCATACACACACACATATATACATACTACTAATCTTGCACACACACACACATATATATATATATCATCCAATCCAAGTAATGAAAATAACCAATCAAAATTACTTGTCTTTTTAAGCCCACAAAATCATTTAACTTTTTTTTTTTTTTTTTTTGGTCTTTTGTAAAATTATCTTACCCTTTTAAGCACTAAACTCACCTAATGTGCTTAGTTGACATCTTAGATCCCCTTTTTAATGATAAAACCCATTAAATGAACCCACCCAAGACCCAAAATCTGATAATTGAATTATATTGAACTGATATTTTTTCAATTCGTTTTATAGTATTAACTCTCTTTCCTGTTAATGTATCATTAATATATAATGATGATACAATTTAGGGGAATTCATGGCTAAGGATTTAACAAAAATGGACTGGGGTGGAGTTCTAATCTACGTGATATTTGAGACGTTATTTAAGAAGCAAAAAAGAGACTAACATTTTCCACTTCTGAATTAGGTATTTTGAACTTCACTGCTGAATTCTTTTCCGTCATTTTCCTCGGTCTGATTCAAATAAGCACATTGCTCTACAGTTATCTTCCCACATTTTTTGCATTTCATTTTGAAAAAGTAACCCATATCTTCATTAATCCACCTTTGCAGAGAATTTACATTCTCCAAGGTAGCTAAGGTTTCTAGTAAAAACTTCATGTTGCAAAGATTTGACTGAGTTTGAAAATACTATGTAATTTGCAAGTTTAGAAGTCAAAATAAGAACCTTACAAACTATAAAATTGTATTCAAAATAATAATTAAAATTCTATTAACTTGTATGACCTTATCATTTTAGTGTTCATATAATAAATATTTTAATATAAATTTTAAAAGAAATTCGCCTAACCTGACGCCCTAAGAACCATCGGCGTAAGGGGTCGGGCGATACTCCTAAAAATTTCCTTAATCCCCGACCCCCTAAAGCTCTCAATCACAACCCCCTTAAATCTTCTGATCGAGACCAGCTTGAGATCATCTGATCCCTTAGACGGTATTTAATTGATGTCTACATATATCAAACAATTTTATATTAATCAAATTTCATATTTTCCCTTTTTTTTCACACAGTTATGCAACAACGGGTAGTTCCTCAAAATTTGCTCACACCAAATTAGTTCTCGGCACCACCAGTTTTATTTTACACAATATTCTAGTTCATTGCATTCTTCTTTGAAAAAGATAATTAGTACATGAACATGTCATTACAAAATTTCCGACAAGTACGCAAAAACACTAGCACAAACAGCAAATAGACTAAGATATAATCGGAAAGAGAGTTTAATTTGAAACTAAGCTATAAAGTTCTACTAGTATTTCTTTTAAGTCTACATCCTTTCTTGTTTTTGGTTCAACTAGTACTAGAAATGTCTCCAACCTTCTTTTCAAAGGGCACATAACACGACCTTCATAAACACTAATGGGGTAAGCCAATCTGTATATCAAGTTTCTTTAGATTTTACCATACCCATGATCACTCCATTCTTCACCATGTGAATTTTTAATCAAGAAATACTTGATCCCATTCTTAACACCATATCCTACTATGAGTATTGAATGTCTACCAAAGTTTTTTTCATTTTCAGTGGTTCCGATATACACTTCCTTGTCCCCTAAAGTCCTTGAAACTCTGGAACATTCGAAGTGCACCAATCATGGGTTGGCACTTCAATATCTTATTGACTTCATCTTCGTCGATCAACTCCTCACCCGAACGTCGGAAGGATGGATCACTATCTAAGGTATACACATGACGATAGTCTCCAACTAGATATCTCACATTCTCATTTGGGATAGGATCAAGAATTTCATCATCGTTCCATCTATTGTCTCTTTTGGGATAATCAACGTCTGCACACAAAGCAAAGTCATTTGCATATTTGAGAACTTGAACATGACTTCCAAAAAAAATCCAAGGTCATCTCTTTTGTTGCAGCTCATTTCATAATTAAACAGTATTGGACATGATCAACAATTTGTTGAGTCAAAAGTTCCACAGGTAATGATTTTTGAAATTCTCTAGCAAATAGAGCCCATATGGCTTCGGTATTGCTATATGCATAGCAAATATCATCATCTTTTAGATTGACTTCCTCATCACTGACATGTTGATCATCACCTTCCATGGTATCTCTAAGGGAAAAGAAATGGCTAGCCGAGCCACTTGCTGCATACAAGTACAGCTATGAGTTGGCCCATGCTTTAGGTTAAAATTGAAGAGTGGTCTCTTTTCACCCCACATGCTCCCACTATATATACAACATGATGGAAACATATTGAGTAGACTTGAAAACCTAATCAAAATTGAGCAAATCATTATCGTCACAAGTTCTCAAGTTCTCTCAAGAACAAGTCACTTGCAAAATTGAAGAACCTGATCCAGACACAGATTTAGTCTAAGTTCTTTATGTTGTTGTAAGTCTTTGTTCGTTTGTGCTCCTATTCTTCTTGTTTAGAAGCTGGTTGTAGGTATTTAAAAGTCTCAAAGGGTGCTTGTTGGAAGTGTGTTTCCACAAGCTTTTAAGTGATACACTAGGCTAGAGTTAGTTTAGGTGTATTAGTGGTCCTTAGCTAGAGTTAGCTAAGTGGAGTGGCTTGCAATCGGAGTATTACAAGTGTGGAGGGACTACGGGGGGTTAGTTTGTAGGTTGCATAAGCGTTATTGTAAGGGTAAGGAATTATGGGAGTTAATTCCTAGCTTACGATAGAGTTGTAACCTAAAGTTGCTCATGTAGTGGAGTTGAAATCCTACTGGGGTAGGTCGTGGTTTTTAATCCCTTGAGCAAAGAGTTTTCCATGGTAAAATCGTGCCTTCTTTACTTACTGCATTGCATAAGGGAACTGGTACACAACCAGGTCCCTCATATACTGTTTGGTGGACGCACAGCCTACAACAGAAATGCATCAAAGCAACTTCCTATTCTAGAAGACCAGTTAGCAACACTCATTCGTGAAAGTCTTCTCTGTTGTCAGGCATGTCAATACTTGTGATAATGCACAGTAAAAGAATAGATCAACTATTTAATGTAATGCTGGGTTTGCTGCGTCGCAAAGGTGAACATACGGGAAGCTATTTTGGCCATCTTTGGGCAACTATTTTAAGCTCTAAAAAACTGTTAATGTGTTCTACCACCTAAAAATTCATGGGCAGAGATCTATGCTTGTTCTCACCATTGAGGAGGATGATATATAATTACACATGAATTCCATTTCTTTTGTCTTCTTTATGATTTTCTTTTTGTTACTTTGTTTAATTTAATTTTTCTCCAGGTGTATGCCTTCTGGAGGTGGACCTTTTGAAGTTGGAAGAAGATTCATTTGTGCTCCTAATCTCTCTCTCTCTCTCTCACACACACACACATATATATGAATATATGAATATGTAGAGTAAATTCCTTACATGGTCATCCAATCCAAGTAATGAAAATAACCAATCAAAACTACCTTCGTCTTTTTATGCCCAC